>NC_056733.1:1599983481-1600330800 GCF_019279795.1 Protopterus annectens
CTGAGAGATCAATTCAATGAGCTCGTCGCTGGGGTGGATTCACCCAAGTGGTAGACAGGCCAGTACTGAAAGCCTCCGGGAATACAGACTCCTCAGACAAAAGGTTGCTGGGTGTCCAGCCATGTCTCTGTTTTAAGATTTCAAGGATGTCTCCAAATGAGACATCTGCAAGAGGTGACGGGGACACTTTACCCTCACCAAAGTCTGTATCTTCTGTGATGCACTCCTCTGGGGAGTCTTAGTGCTTCCTCTTGCATGTCTTCTTCTTAGGGGACCTCCTCAGTGGGATGTTCTGGAGAGGTATCAGAAGAAGTTGGGATACCCTTCTGGGAATCCTGTGGTTTCAGTACTGGCTGCACCTGTGGAAAAAGGATTGAGAGAATGAGTGTAGAGACATCAAGGCTGCAGACTGAGGATCCAAGGGGGTAGGGTCTTGTCTGTGTTGTTGAGGCAGACAATGCTCATAGCCTTAAGGGAAGACCTACCCAGAGAGGGAGAGGATCTCATATCCAAAAAATGCAAGTATGTGGACCACTGTCCCTCCCTGCTCCAAGTACAATCTCCCTGCGGCAGAAGCTGGAGCTGAGCTAACTCATGGTGAGGTTCCGAGGCACAGAGACAGCTCCAACAACTTCGGAGTAGACTCCAACACCTCAGATCTGACAGGAAAGTCTCAGCTCCAAAAGCTCTCTGGATCTGACTGAACCAAACTGCTCAGAGCAAACTTCAGATCCGAGGATAAGGATATCCTTGGATCAGTGCCAGACAGCTCGGATCCAAGGGATGTGAGACAGTGGCAGGAGTCAGAGGAGAAACTGGCTGAGGGGGCATGATGAAAAAATCAGACTTTCTGACCCGAAGGGGCACCCAGAGTCTGCAACGAGAGAATTCTTCTCATCACTCTCTCCACACCTTCTTCTGTTAAGCTCCTGGAAGAGCGAGTAGAAAACACAGAAGGGGATCTAGGTCTGTAAATAAAGGGAGTGGAAACCCTGGAGGGAACTGGGTATACTGAATGGGAATATCTAGTCTTTGGAAGCTAAATAATGCTGGACACAGTAGCTGAATCAGTTGGCTTTTGCATCAGATCTGAAGAAGATGGATCAGACATTTCTTTTTTTCTTTTGCTTAGGATCTGATTTTGAAGTTGGAACCGATAAATCTCTCTCTTTTTTTTTTTTTGCTTCAGATCTATCCGATAATTTAGACTTTTTCTTTAGGATTCTAAGGGGAGATCAGATTGGAAGGTCTTTTCCTAGACTGGTCCAAAGTCCTGGAGGAGGAGGAGGTAGAAGGGCTCGAAAAAGGAGATTTGGGCCTCTCAGACTTTTAGGGAATACAGCTCCAGATAAAGCCTCTCCGAAAGAAAAAGGAAGAAGTCATTTTAAAATCAATTTATTTTTTTCTTTCTACCACTGCTCTAGGGTTAAGCCCATCACAAATACAGCAGTCCTCTTGTAAATGAAGCGGTCCTAGACAATACAAGCAAAGTGTGGGCATCGGGTAACAGAATTTTGTGCCTGCACTTAGGACATTTTTTGAATCCAGCTGTTTTTTGTTTTTTTTTTTCTTCTCTGCCATGCTGGGAAACAACAGTTAGGAAACAAGCACATTTTAACAAAAATATTCAACAGAAGTGAATTCAAAAAATAAATATATATATATATAGATTCATTTTATAGCCTCAAAATACTGAAATGTCGAAATTTAGTATTTGGAGGTATAAAGTTGAATTTTTGAAACCACAAAAACTCAGAACAGCGAAATTCAAAATCTCTCACACCAGAGATTTTGAATTTCACGCTTCTACTGCACACACACCCCATCCTCCCTATACACAAACACAAGCTCTCTACTACATAAAAGCAGGGGGTAAGCCCCCCTGCACCCCCCACACCCCACTAATTAAATATTCTCACTCCAAGGTCGCACTACACACAAACACACACAAAACACCACCACACAAGCTACGTTCTCCTCGCACACACACATCACAGCAATGAAATACACTGACACACACCACAGCTCCTACCCAAAACTCTTAACACACACACACACACACCCTTACCTGAATCCATAACCCCAGCGAAACCTCAGAAGAGCGAAATTCAAAACCGCCGGTATTCGAGGTTTTGAATTTCGCTCTTCTGAGCTTTCGTTGTTCTCAGGATTCCACTTTATGAGCTCGAAATATTGAATTTCGATATTTCAGTATTTCGAGCTTCTAAAGTGAATCCATATATATATATATATATATATATATATATATATATATATATATATATATACACACACACACACACATATATATATATATATATATATATATATATGTATATATATATATATATATATATATATACACACACACACACACACATATATATATATATATATATATATATTTATTGTTTTTAATAAAAGCAGCAGACAGAGAAATTACCAGCAACGGTAATAAAATAAAAAAAAAAAAAAACTACACAGAGTGTAGAAAATGGGGAAGAATACCAACAATAGTACACGGAGGTACAGAATTGTATGGAAGGAACAAAAGAAGGACAAAAAGATATTTTAACTTTTAAAAAAAAGTGCAGTTGTGTACACTTACCATAAATGTAGATGTTCAAGTGTATTCACTGTTGCAGTCATCATACTTGGGTTATCTACCTGCAGGTAGCCCTCAGTCGGTCAGAATACAAGAAAAGTACAGTTTTGTACCTACCATAAATGTAGATGTCCGAGAGGTATGCATCTGCAGTCCTAACATATGGGTTGTCCTGCCTCAGGCAGCCCTTCGGTCGGCCGGATTCCAAAGTCTGGGTCTGGCCTCGGCTGATGTCGCACTTCACCCGACGTCATAGCTGCTGTTTATTGGGTATAAAGGCATCAGCCGATGCCATTTTCCTCAGTGTTTCTTGCCCCAGATGCCAGGTGCCCTCTAGTAAGGCTAAATTTGGATAAATGCAATAATTCCAAACAGTGGAGAGCAAACAATATAAACAAATATAGATATATATATACATATATACAAATACACCATAACAGATTCCCCCAGCTAGCTAAAAGATGGGTAAATACCCTAGGAGTACCACAGAGGGGAAGGAGGGTGGGTAATCCTGACTGCAGATGCATACCTCTCGGACATCTACATTTATGGTAGGTACAAAACTGTACTATGTCCTTCAAGGATGCATCTGCAGTCCTAACATATGGGTAGAATACCATAGCCAAACTGGGGGAGGAGGTACTAAGATAAAGATGGTGTAGTTAGGATCCCTTGCAAAACAGCAGTTGCAAAACCTGCTCGGGATCTAGAGTATAAAGGAAGATTGTAATGCTTGGCAAATGTATGCACGGAGCTCCAGGTAGCAGCTTCTAAAATGTCTTTGGTAGCCACTCCTTGTAGGAAAGCTGTAGTGGTGGCTGTAGCTCTTGTGGAGTGAGGTCTGATATTATCAGGAGATGTCTTTCCATGAAAAGAGTAACAAAAACAAATGCAATTTCCTATCCATTTCGAGATTGTCTGTTTTGAAATTGCTTTTCCTTGCATTCCTGCTGCATATGCTACCAAAAGCTGGTCAGTTTTAAAGCTGGTCTTAGTTCTGTCCAGATAGTAGCGTAATTGTCTGTGCACATCCAAGGTATGTAGCAGTCTTTCCCCCCTGTTCTGTGGGTTGGGGAAGAATGTAGGTAAATGAATCGCTTGGTTCAATGATACTCTGGAGACCACTTTAGGCAGAAAGGTAGGGTTGGTTCTCAGAGAGACTCTGTCCTGATGGAAGATAAGGAAGGGTTGTACTGCCATTAATGCCTGTAGCTCAGAAACCCTTCTTGCTGAAGTGATAGTAGGAAAGCAGTTTTCCAAGACAGGAATTGTAATTCTGCTGTTGCTGCTGGTTCAAAAGGGGGGAGAGTTAACTTTTCCAGCACAAAGTTGAGATCCCAAGTAGGTAAAGGTGGTTTCCTTGGAGGCTTTACATTTTGGATTCCTCTCAAGAACTGCCTGAGTAGAGGATGAGAGAAAACAGGAGGATTCAAGTTGTATTCTGCTGAAATTGCTGATGCATGAATCTTAATGGAGGAGTAAGACAGGCCATTATGGAACAGCTCTGCTAAGTATTCCAGGATGAGTGGTATGTTTGCCACAGAGACATTTTCTCCCTTTGCTGCACTCCAAATGAGGTATCTTTTCCACTTGGCTGAATAAGTCTTCCTTGTGGAGGGTCTGCGTGCCTCCAGGATAATGTCCTTAACCCTCTGGGATAGATCAGGGTTATTTTGGTTTATACAATATTCCAAGCAGCTAGCTGCAGTGTTTTCAAGTTTGGATGTAGGATCCTGTAGTTGTCCTGTGTTAGTAGTAAGGGACTTAGAGGTAGATGCCATGCGTGTGTCCGAGACATGCTTCTCAGTAGCGGGTACCAATGTTGCCTCGGCCAGTCTGGAGCTATCAGAATTACCCATGGTTGATCCTCTTTGATCTTCAGTAGAACTTTGTACATCAAGGGAAGAGGTGGAAATGCATATGCTGTCAGGTTTTTCCAGCTGAAGGAAAGTGAGTCCACCCTCCAAGCAAGTGGGTGGTATGTTCTTGTGCAGAATTTTTCAATTGGTGATTGTGTGGGGAGGCAAACAGGTCTATCTGTGGTAGTCCCCATTTCTCTGTTATGGCTTTGAAAATATCTGGATGCAGCATCCATTCGTGAGCATCGGTGGTAGTTCTGCTTAAGGTGTCTGCTAGAGAATTTTCTTTTCCTGGTACAAATCTGGCCTGAAGTTGAATGTTGAGGTTCAGGGCCACATTCCACAGGTCCATTGCCATCCGGCATAGAGGATATGAATGTGTACCTCCTTGTTTGTTGATGTACCACATGACTGTGGTGTTGTCCGTCCTTATCAGCAGATGACCCTGTTGAAGGAGTGGTCTGAATGCCTGGATCGCATATTTCACTGCCAGCATTTCCTTTAGATTTATGTGTAGATTCAGCTGGTCTTGGGTCCGTAGGCCTTGTATACACTTGTCCACCATGTGAGCCCCCCATCCTAGGTCTGAGGTGTCCGTGGTGATGGTCTGGCTTGGATGTGGTTTGTGGAAAGGCAAGCCTCTGTTCAACTGGCAGGCCTGAGCCCACCACAGGAATTCTTGCTTCAGGCATGGAATTACTGGAATCTGGTTTTCTAGGCTGTGCTGGTGTTGAGACCATACATTCCTTAGGTACCATTGTAACTTTCTCATATGTAGCCTGGCATGCGGAATCAATATTATGCAGGATGCCATGTAACCCAGGGCTTCCAGGACTTTCCTTGCAGTAAGCTGAGTTTGCTTTGTTAATGACATGAAATAGCCTGGTAGTTGCTTTTGTTTTTCTTCTGTGAGAAAGGCCATCTGAGTTGATGTGTCCAGATCTTCCCCCAAGAATGTTATCCTTTGGGAAGGTACTAGTCTTGACCTCTGCATGTTGACTGTGTATCCCAGGGCTTGCAACAGTTGTATGACATTTTTCAAATCTTTTGTCAATTGTGCCTTGTTGTCCGCTTGTAATAGGCAGTCGTCCAGGTATGGGTAAATTTGAATTCCCTGGAGCCTGCAATGAGCAATTACTGATGCCAGGCATTTCGTGAATACTCTGGGCGCAGTAGATAAGCCAAAGGGCAATGCTGAGAATTGATAATGCTCTGATCCTGCAAGAAATCTGAGGTATCTTCTGCAATCTGGTCGTATAGGGACGTGCAGGTATGCCTCCTTGAGATTTAGAGTCACCAGCCAAGACTCCTTGCCCAGCATGGGAAGAAGCTGCTGGAGGGTCAGCATTTTGAATTTTGGAACAATGAGGTATGTGTTCAGTGCGGACAAGTCGAGAATATGTCTCCATTGATTTTCTTTTCTTGGTACCAGGAAAAGCCTGGAGTAAAAACCTTGGCCTTGTTCCATTGGTGGCACCTTTTCTATAGCTCTTATCTCTAGTAAGTTGTTGATTTGTTTTAGAGCATCTGTTTTTTGGCTTGGTGGTAGGTTTGGCATTCCCCTCTTTTTTGGTAGAGTGTGGAAGTGAAACCTGTAGCCCTTGTCTATTGTTTGCAAAGTCCATTTGTCTCCTGTAATGTAATGCCAGTTGTCTGAAAATAAGGCTAGCTTTCCGCCCAAGGGAGCTTCCAGTTGTTCCCTGGTAGGCGGTATCAGAGCCAAGTCATTGTGTTTGTCCAGTGGAAGTGGTTGTAGTTGAATCTGTGGCGGTACTTCTCTGGTTGGTAGGTTGCCACCGACGTCCCCTGTAGGCACCCCTAGCTTGATTTCTGCCTCTTGGGCGTCTATTTCTGCCTCTTTGTGCTCTGGAGTTGTCTGGAAAGGACCAATTCTTCGAAGGCCAATTTCTGCTAAACCTCGGAGGTTGGACCTGTAAGAAATCCTTGACTGTTTGGACAGATTTTGTTTTTCTTCCACCTTCTTCAGAACCTCCTGTGCAGGGGAGCCAAACAAACTTTGTTTCTCCATGGGAGCATCTAGGAGTTTTGATTTAACATGATCTGGTAAGGACTGTTCTTTTAACCATGCATGTCTTCGAATCACTGTTCCAGTCATAGCTGACGTAAAGGAAGCCTCCAGTGCATCATAGCCACATTTTAAGAAATGGTTACTGACCTGCTGAGAGTTATGTACCAAATCCTGAAGAGACTTGCGGTCTATAGGTTCAGGAGAGGAAAGTTTTTTATTTATCTGGTCTAACAAAAATTCCTGATATTGAATCATGTGAAATTGACAGTTTAAGGCCCTAGCCAAAAGAGCAGCAGAGGTATAAACCTTTTTACCCCATCTCTCTAATGCTCTAGATTCCCTATCAGAGAGAAGAGGGTTTTTGGCAGAAGCAGCTGCCACACCTTTCGGGCCCTGTGAAATGGTTTCTGGATCTGCAACAGGAGCCTTATATAAATGGTAGTGTGTGTCCGGGACCCTGTAATATCTGTCAGGCTTGGCAGGGGCCGGAGGAAGGGAATCAGGAGCAGTACAGGCATCATTAAATGCATCGTCAACTACTGTTAGTACTGGAGGAATGGCTAAAGGCCTATGCTGTGGTAAGTGTAAGAAGGTCCTTAGCCTTTTCCTTGAATCTGAAAAATCCTGGCCCTGCCATTGGAAATGCTCCCTCATAGCATGTAAGGTTTCCCCAAAGGAAAATTCCTCAGGAGGAGAAGCAGAAGGAATGGAGTCTTCTGCATCAGAATCCTCATAAGGAGAATATGGGCCTTCCTGAGGGTCAGTAATGTCTGAGTCCTCCGAGGAATAGTCTGTAGAGACAGGTTCCGGGGGTTCAGTCCTAGGCCTCTTATCTGAAGGGGGCTGAGAGGCCCTGTCTGGGTGAGGTTGTGATTCCCTGATCAAAGAAATGAGATCCTCAGCCAGGCTGAGAATTTGTGAACTAGAGGTAGGCCTATGTGGGGTAGTTTTAGCAGGTAAGGCCTTAGAAGATTTAGCTGCTTTAGCCCTGGCAAAAGCCTTGATGGACATAGAAGCAGGGGGTCTAGCAGCCCCACGTGCAGGGGGTAGATATGTCTAAAGGAATAGTATCCGACAAATCCTGGGAGCCTGCTTCTGTAGCAGTAATATCAGTAGCAGATTCAACCATTGTCTGTGAGGCCTCGGCTATAGGAGGCATGCTTTCGGCCGAAGGAAGAACCGAGGACTCGGTTTCAGCCGAAACCGAGACACTCGCGGTTGGCCTAACCGCAGTTTCAGACGAAACTGCAGACCGCGAGTGTCGGTCCTTTTCCTTGCACTTTTTAGCTATTTGTGTAGTCGGAGTCTCCGACGGCATTTTGTAAGCAAAAGCGGGACCAAAAAACTCCTCTGCAAACTCCGACCGACGTCTAAGCGTTCGTCGGTTGAAGGAAGCACAGGCTAGACTAGCTGATACGTCGTGGTCTGGGCCTAAGCAAGGAAGGCAGTAAGAGTGGAAATCCTTATGAGGTATTTGTTTCCCACAAGTTAAACAATTATTTACTTTTTCTGACATCGGCTGAGGCAAGAAAGAGTCCCCAATGGGGTACTTAGCTTTTTAGAAGTCTTCGGTAGTAGAAATCTCTGGATCTGACCGACCGGCACTTGCGAACAGCTTCTGCTTCGGGCACCACGCGGCAAGAAAGACTGGGGAAAATGGTGTCGGCTGATGCCTTTATACCCAATAAACAGCAGCTATGACATCGGGTGAAGTGCGACATCAGCCGAGGCCAGACCCAGACTTTGGAATCCGGCCGACCGAAGGGCTGCCTGAGGCAGGACAACCCATATGTTAGGACTGCAGATGCATCCTTGAAGGACATCTTAGTATTTCTGTGTCAGTTGCTGTCACTCCAGGACTGACGTCAGGTCGTCAGGGGTATAAAAACAGGCAGCCGACACCATTACATCAGTTTTTCTTGCCCCAAATGTCAACAGCCCCCAATAGGGAGCTAGGTTATGGTGGAAACCACCAGTAAAAAATAAATACCAATAGCCCTGTAAAGGGTGAGTAACAAATACAGAAAAGGAGAAAGGGAGAAAGAGACAAGGGGGCTGGAGGGAGGGAAACCAGGACTGCAACAGTGAATACACTCGAACATCTACATTTATGGTAAGTGTACACAACTGTACTATGTTCTTTATGTTTCACTGTTGCAGTCATCACACTTGGGTTGATTCCCAAAGCTGAAGAGTAGGTGGAGGCAGTCAAGAAGAGTTGGGGCTGGCTAGTATGCCCTGTAGGACTGCTGCTGCAAACCCCACCCTGGATTTGGAAAAGATAGGCAGGTGGTAATGCTTGGTGAATGTGTGAACAGAATTCCAGGTAGCAGCTTCCAGAATGTCCCTGGTAGGGAGACCCCTGAGGAATGCTGTAGAGGTAGAAGTTGCCCTAGTGGAATGCATTCTGACCCCCTGAGGAGTTGTTTTTTTCATGGTGTTTGTAACAGAAATGGATACAGTGTGCTATCCATCTGGAAACTGTTTGTTTAGATATGACCTTGCCCTCTGCCCCTGGTGCAAAACTGACTAGTAACTGGTTAAATTTTCTGAAGGGCTTAGTCCTATCAAGGTAGAATCTGAGCTGTCTGTGCACGTCTAAAGAGTGCAGAGTCCTTTCCCCTTTATTTTGAGGATTAGGAAAGAAGGTTGGCAAATGGATGGCTTGGTTGAGAGCTACACTGGACACCACTTTAGGCATAAAAGTAGAGTTAGTCCTGAGGGAGACCCTATCAGCATGAAAAATAATGAAGGGTTCCACAGCCATAAATGCTTGTAATTCAGACACTCTTCTAGTTGATGTGATGGCCAGAAGCAAGGCTGTTTTCCAAGAGAGTAATTTTAACTCTGCTGACCATGCAGGCTTAAAGGGGGGGGGTGAGCTTTTCCAGTACAAAGTTAAGGTCCCAAGCAGGGGTGGGGGCTCTCATTGGTGGCCTTAAGTTGTTGGCCCCTCTCAAGAACTGTTTGATGAGAGGGTGAGAGAAGAGAGGTGGTTTAGTGCTGTAATGAGCCGAGATGGCAGAGGTATGGATCTTAATGGAAGAGAAGGATAGGCTTCTGTGGAGTAGATCTGCTAGTTAATCCAGGATTAGAGGTAAGGAGGGCAGTGCTGTGTCCGCTCCTTTAGACTGAATCCAGGAACAATACTTAGGTTTGCAAGATCTGTCCCTCCTGCAGAGTGAGGAGGGTTCGGATCTGGGATAGGTGCCAAGGTGGCATCTGTGACAGGCTGCGCAGAAGTGGGTACCAGTGCTGGCATGGCCAGTCTGGGGCAATCAGGATTGCCCTTGGTCTGTCCTGTCTTATCTTGAGTAATATTCTTGAAAGAAGAGGCAGAGGGCAAAAAACATAGATTGAGAGGTTTACCCACTGGAAGGATAGGGCATCCACTTTCCAGGCCTTGCTGTGAAGTGTCCTGGTGCAGAATTTGTTGATCTGGTGACTGTAGGGGGAGGCAAAAAGGTCCACCTGCAAGGTCCCCCATTTTTGGGTTAGAAGGTTGAAAGTGCTGGGCTCCAATTGCCACTCGTGTGGGTCTAGGAGATTTCTGCTTAAGTCGCCTGACAAGAGAGTTTTGTTTGCCTGGCAGGAATTAAGCTTGCAGATGAATATGCATGTCCAAGGCCATGTTCCACAGGGTCATGGCTAGCCTGCAGAGCGGGTAAGAGTGGGTTCCCCCCTGCTTGTTGATGTACCACATAACTGTGGTGTTGTCTGTTTTTATTAGCAGGGGGTCCTGGTGAGAGTAGGGATCTGAAAGCTGTCAGAGCGTGCTAAACAGCTAGCATCTCTTTTTGGTTGATGTGCAGATGAATTTGACTTGGGCTCCAGTGGCCCTGAATGCACTTGTCATAACAATGTGCCCCTCAGGCATAGTCTGATGTGGCTGTGGTTAGGGTGTGGGCGGCGTAGGGTTGTGTAAAGGGAAGTCCCTTATTGTGGTTGCATGCTGCTGACCACCAAAGAAACTCTGTCAAGGTATGATAGGTATGATGCTTTCCAGGTCCTGAGAATGTTGGCACCAAAGACTTTTTAAGTACCAATGTAGTTTCCTCATATGCAGTTTGGCATATGGAATTAGCAGAATGCAACTGGCCATGAACCCTGGAACCTGCAGGATTTTCCTTGCAGATAGCTGGGTTCTGGTGGCCATTTGAGCGAAGTAGTCTTTTAGATAGGCTTGTTTTTCTGGAGTAAGGAATGCCATCTGAGATGCTGTGTCCAAGCTTGCTCCCAGGAATACAATCTTTTGACTGAGGACTAGTTTTGATTTTTTTCATTGATGGTGTACCCCAGTGAGATTAGAAGGTTCTTTACAAATGTCAGGTGTTGCAATAGCTTTTCCTGACTGCCTGCCTGAATCAAGCAATCGTCCAAGTAAGGGTATATTTGAATGTTTCTCTGTCTGCAATAGACAATGGCTGGAGCCAGGCATTTTGCATTTTGGTACCACCAGGAAGGTGTTTAGAATGGAAAGATCTAGGATTGGGCAGCAAGTGCCCTCTTTTCTGGGTACCAGGAAAAGTCTGGAATAAAACCCTTGACCTATCTGTTCTGCAGGAACAGGATGAATTGCCCTTATGGAGAGCAGGGAGTGAACTTAGTTTTGTGCCTCTGCCCACTGGTTTGGAGGAAGGTGTGGGAACCCTTTTGGGGTTGGCAGTGTATTGAAGTAAAATGTGTATCCCTGGGATACAATGTTGAGGACCTATTGGTCTTTGTTGATGGAGGTCCAGTTTTTTGCATGGTAAGCAAGTTTTCCTCCTAGGGCCAAGAGCAATTGAGCAGAGGTGAGGACTGGGGTTGACAAGTCATTGTGAATTCTTTCTGTAAGGGGGTGGCTTAGCACTCCCTGTTTTAGAAGTGGAGGTATTCCATTGCTTAGAACTCTGCATACCATGAGACTGTAATCTGGGGGGGAGGGGTCTGTTTCCCCTGGGTCTAGTTTGAGATGGCCTTGAGGGGGCTGGAAAGGACCAATGTTTCGAGGGGCAATGCCTACTGAATCTTGGAGGCTGGACCTGCAAAAAATCTTTGACTGTCTGCATAGACTTACATTTTCTTCCATCTTTTTTAGAACCTCTTCTGCTTTGGTGCAAAACAAACTGTCTTTATTCAAAGGAGCGTCTAGTAATTTTGATTTGACATGGTCTGGCAAGATCTGCTCCTTAAGCCAAGCATCCCTTTGCAGTACAGAACCAGTGACTACTGCCCTGCAACATACATCTAGGACGTCAAACCCACATTGCAAGGTATGCTTGCTGACTTGGCTTGCAGAACACATAAGCTCCTGTAAATCTTTATTTTCTGTACAGTCTGTAAAGGTAGACAATTTTTTCTTAATATGTTCCATAATATGCTGCTGGTATTTCAGCATGAGAAACTGGCAATTCAATGCCCCAATGGCTAGAGTTTCAGAGGTGTATACTTTTTTACCCTATCTGTCTAAAGCTCGGGAATCCCTGTCTGAAGGGGTGGGATTCCTAGCTGTAGTTGCCTTTATACCTTTAGGCCCTTGGGAAATGACCTCTGGGTCAGCAGTAGGATTTTTGAAAATAAATTTGTGAGTCAGGGACTCTGTAGTACCTGTCTGGTTTCCTTGGAGCAAGGGGTAAAATATCAGGAGTCAGACTGGATTCCATAAAGCCATCATCCACAACATCTAGAACAGGAGGGATAGGTAAGGGTCTATGTTGCGGCAAATCTAAAAATTCTCTGAGTCTGTTTTTGGACTGAGGATAATCCTGGCTTCCCAGTGGAAATGCTCTCTTAAAGTATGAAGGGTTTCACCAAAAGAAAAAGCTTCTGGAGGTGAAACAGAGGGAATGGATTCCTCTGCATCTGAATCCTCATAAGCAGATAAAGGCATGTCTTCATATTCAGAAATGTCAGAGTTGTCGGACTCTTGGTCAGTTAACACTGCTGGGGACAAGTCCCTTTTTCTCTTAGCAAGAGAAGGCTGGCTTCCCTTAATCAGCATGATCAGATCTTCTACCATTTTAAGCATTTGAGATTGTGGCAAGGAAGCAGGTGCTAGAGATTGGGTCGTCGTTTTTTTAGGCATAGCACGTACTCTTGGCCTTAGAAACTCGGCAGTTTTAGACAAAACTGAAGACGTGAAAAAAGTTGGTTTGTGTCGAGTATCGGTAATGCAAAGAAAGTACAGTTGTGTATACTTCCCATAAATGTAGATGTTTGAGTGAATTCACTGTTGCAGTCATTACATTTGGGTAATCTGCTGGCAGGTTGCCCTCAGTTGGCCTGAATTCCAAAGTCTTGGGTCCTGCGTCGGTTGCTGTCTCCTCTTCCATGACGTCAGGTCATCAGGGGTATAAAACAAGCAGCCAACGCCATTTTCTTTAGTTTTTCTTGCCCCAGATGTCAGGTGCCCCCAAAAAGGTAGCAAATATATATAAAAACTATATATACATGCAACAATACAAACTTTACCTTCATCTACAAGCAAATACATCACATAGGTTGTAGAAGATAGTGAAGGAAAGATAAACTCAAGAATGAAAAAGGGATGGTGGGTGGGTAACCTGGACTGCAACAGTGAATACACTCGAACATCTACATTTATGTAAGTGTACACAACTGTACTATATTCTTCATGTTTCACCGTTGCAGTCATTACATTTGGGTACAATCCCAAAGCTATGGATGGGAGGCTGGAGCTAAACAGCATTAGGGGCGGCTATAAGGCCCTGCAGAACTGCAGTAGCAAAGCCTGCCCTGGACTTAGAGAGGCAAATGATAATGTTTTGCAAAGGTGTGAACAGAACTCCAAGTAGCAGCCTCTAGAATGTCTTTGGTTGGTACTCCTCTGAGAAAGGCTGCTGAAGTAGCTGCAGCTCTGGTGGAATGAGACCTAATACCTTTCGGCACAGGTTTGCCATGGTGTAAATAGCAGAAACGAATGCAGTGGCTTATCCACTTTGAAATAGTCTGCTTTTAAATATCCTTTCCTTCTGATCCTGCAGCATATGTCGCTAGTAATTGCTCAGTTTTTCTTAGAGCTTTAGTCCTGCTCAAGTAGAATCTTAGCTGTCTGTGTACGTCCAAGGAATGCAGAATTCTCTCCCCTTTGTTCTGCAAGTTTGGATAAAAGGTTGGCAGATGAATAGTTTGGTTAAGAGCCACACTGGAAACCACCTTAGGCATAAATGAAGGATTGGTCCTCAGAGACACCCTGTCTGGGTAAAATATGATAAAAGGCTCCACAGCCGTGAGGGCCTGTAGCTCTGAGACTCTTCTTGCTGAAGTAATTGCTATAAGCAGAGCTGTTTTCCATGATAAGAACTTTAGACCTGCAGTAGCAGCTGGTTCAAATGGAGGCAGGGTGAGCTTTTCCAACACATAATTGAGGTCCCATGCAGGTATTGGTGATCTTCTGGGAGGCCTTAAATTTTTGGCTCCTCTGAGATACTGTTTTAATAAAGGATGAGAAAAGATTGGTGGCTCTGCATTGTAATGAGCCGAAATGGCAGAGGCATGGATTTTTATTGATGAGAAAGATAGACCTTTGTCAAGCATCTCAGTCAAGTATTGTAATATCTGAGGAATATTTGGTTTTGCTGCATCAATTCCTTGTGCTTGATTCCAAGCACAGAATCTCTTCCATTTATCAGCATAAGATTTTCTAGTACTAGGCCTTCTGGCTTCCAAAATGACATCCATCGTAGCTTTACTGAGAGGTGTTGTTTGCATAACTACATGATTAGCCATGCTGCCAGGTTCAGTGTTTGGAGCCGATTGTTTTGCTGGGACAGTAACTGAGGTCTTTGAGGTAAGGTCCAAGCTGGGTATTGAGACAAGTTCCTTAGGATTGGGTACCAGTATTGGCGGGGCCAGTCCGGTGCAATTAGTATCATCTTTGGTTTCTCTTGTCTGACTTTTAGTAGGACCTTGGGAAGAAGAGGCAGAGGAGGAAAGGCGTAAATTGATAGGTTTTTCCAACTGAAGGATAGGGCGTCCACTTTCCATGCTTGTCTGTGATAAGTCCTTGTGCAGAATATTTTCAATTGGTAATTTTGATGGGAGGCAAATAGATCTATGTCCAGGCTCCCCCATTTCTTTGTTATCATGTTGAAGACTTGTGGATCTAGTTTCCACTCATCAGACTCCATAAGGTTTCTGCTTAAATCGTCTGCCAGAGTATTTTGTTTTCCTGGCAGGAATTGAGCTTGAAGATGTACTTGGTAAGTCAAAGCTGTGTCCCACAGTGCCATGGCTAGTCTGCAAAGGGGGTATGAGTGCGTGTCCCCCTGGTTTATATACCACATAACCATGGTGTTGTCCATCTTTATCAGTACTTATCCTGGATGAAGTAAGTCCTTGAAGGCTGTCAGGGCATTTTGAACAGCTAACATCTCTTTTTGGTTGATATGCAGATGCAATTGTTTTGGGGTCCATATGCCCTGAATGCATCTTCCCGCCAGGTGGGCCCCCCATGCATAATCTGATGCGTCTGTTGTTAAGGTTTGGCTGGCAGGGGTTAGAGTGAAGGCCCATCCCAAGTTTTGGTGACATGCCTTTGCCCACCATATAAACTCCTGTTGTAGGCAGGGAATGAGAGGAATCATTGTTTTCAGACTGTGACAATGTTGACTCCATAAACTTTTTAGGTACCACTGAAGTTTCTTCATATGCAGTCTTGCATATGGAATCAGTAAGATGCAGGATGCCATGAACCCAAAGCCTGCAGAATTTGTCTTGCAGATAACTGGGTTTTTGTTGCCATCAGTTTGAAGTAAGTAGTCAGTTACCTTTGTTTGTCTGGCGTGAGGAAAGCCATCTGGGCAGTTGTATTCAAGCTTGCACCCAGGAATGTTATCTTTGAGAGGGTAGCAGTTGTGATTTCTTTTCGTTTATTGTGTACCCTAGGCATGTTAGAAGCCTTTTCACAAACGCCAGGTGCTGAAGAAGAATGTCCTTGCTCTCTGCTTGAATGAGACAGTCATCCAAGTAAGGATATATCTGTATACTTCTTTGTCTGCAAAAAGCAATTACTGGTGCCAGACACTTTTAAAGACCCTGGGCGCAGTAGATAAGCCAAAGGGCAGTGCAGAGAATTGGTAAGGCATAAAGCCAGCCTTGAAACAGAGGTATCTTCTGCACAATTCCCTTATTGGGACATGCAGGTATGCCTCTTTTAGGTCTAATGTCACCAGCCAAGCATTCTTGCCCAGCATGGGCAGAAGCTGCTGCAAAGTTAGCATTTTGAATTTTGGAATGTCCAGGAATGTGTTCAAAATTGATAAATCCAGTATTGGCCTGCAGGCCTTGTCCTTTCTGGGTACCAAGAACAGTCTTGAGTAAAAACCTTGTCCTTTTTCCTGTTCTGTTACTGGCTGAATAGCCCCCATATCCATGAGGGACGTAACCTGTTTCTGTGCCTCTGCCCATTGATTTTTTTGGCAGATCCAGCCAACCGTTTGCCATTGGCAGAGTATGGAAATGGAATCTGTTCTGTATCCCTGTGATACTATGCTTAACACCCACTTGTCCTGGGTTATTAACTGCCAATTCTGAGCAAAAAGTGCTAATTTTCCCCATAAGGGTGCTGCCAAAAGGTAAGTGCTTGGTGATGGCAGAGGGAAGTCATTGGGACTGTTTTCTGTTGGGTTGCGCTTTATTTCCTCCAGATTTGGTGGTAGAAGCACCCCATTGCTTTGACCTGTAAGAATCTTGTGCCTGGTATCTAGAACCTTTAGGGCGTCTGGATTTGCCCCTTTGAGCTCTGTCGGACTTAGGAAAGGACCAATATTTTGTAGGCCAGTGTCTACTGAATCTTGGTGGCTGCACTTGTAAGAAGTCTTTTACAGTTTGCATAGACTTAGCTTTGTCTTCCATTTTCTTTAAAACCTCTTCTGCCTTAATACCAAACAGAGTATCATGCTGTAAAGGTGCATCCAGCAATTTAGCTTTAACATGATCAGGCAAATTTTGTACTTTTAGCCAGGCATGCCTCCTAATAACAGATCCAGTAACTGCGGCCCTGCAGGAGGCCTCTAAGAATCAAAACCACATTGCAAAGCATGCTTTCCAACTTGTTCAGCTGCATGCAATAATTCCTGCAATTCTTTATTTTCTGCACATTCAGAAATCCACATCATTTTCTATTTCAGCAATCCCATAACATGTTGTTGATACTTGAGCATATGAAACTGGCAGTTTAAGGCCCTAATTGCCAAGGTTGCAGATGCATAAACTTTCTTTCCCCATCTATCCAGTGCCCTTGAATCTCTGTCAGAGGGGGTTGGATTTTTTGCTGTTGAGGCCTTAACTCACTTTGGACCCTGTGAAATAGTTTTGGGGTCAGCAGCAGGGTTTCTAAATAAAAATTTGTGTGAGGCAGGGACCCTGTAATATCTGTCAGGCTTGCTGGGAGCCGGACTTAAAGAGTCAAGCTTGACTCTGAAAACACATCATCCACAATGTCTAAAACAGGGAGTATGGCTAAAGGCCTGTGCTGAGGGAGAAGAAGGAAATCCCTGAGTCTCTTTTTTGATTCTGAGAAATCTTGACTCTCCCAGTGAAAATGCTCCCTCAAAGTATGCAAGGTTTCTCCAAATGAATAATCCTTAGGAGGTGATGCAGATGGGATAGATTCTTCTGCATCAGAATCCTCATAGGGAGGAATAGATGATTCCTGATCAGAAGAGGAATCAGAAGAAATAGAAACCTGATCTGAAGATTCATAGTCAGTGTCTTGCCTAGGCCTCTTATTAGGAGGGGGTTGGGAACCCCTGATCAAGGTAATTAGGTCTTCAGCCATTTTGATCATCTGTTTTTTTGGCATAGAGGCCTGTGCACGTGGCTCATGTGTTGTTTTTTTAGCCTTAGAAGTTGCTTTTGTCTTTGGCTTTGCAGCTGTCGTCGGTTTTATATAAAAATGTTGAGGCCTGAATACACCCTCAGAAGCCAGTGCCTGCTCAGCGGCTCCGAACCCATCCGAGGGAGAGACATCCATGGGTACAATAATTTGAGTATCTCACGGCGTGCCAGACTCCACATGGGTCTCAGTAGGGGCCTGCGACTCTAAATTAGCGGGTATCAGGTGCTGTGAAAGCAGCTCACTGAGTACCGGCGAACCGGCAACTGGCTTAGGAGAAGCTTTGTCGTCATTTTTGGACCTCGACGGTCTGTCTCTGTCCTTTTCTTTGTGTTTTTGTGTACTCTGGTAGCCGGATTGCTATCCGACAACATTTCAGGATAGTTAAATCTGTTTCCAAAATATTTTGAGGCAAAAATATACCGACGCTTAATAGTGCGTTGGTTGAATCGAACACAAAACCGACAGCCAGGCACATTGTGATCAGGGCCTAGGCAAGGAATACAGTATAAATGGAAATCCTTATAAGGTATTTGCTTCCCACAAGTAATACAATTATTAACTTTTTCTGACATCGGTATGGAGCAAGAAAAAAGTTTCCCCAACGGGGTACTTTGCTTTAGTGAAGACTTCGGTTCTGAAACTCGAACTCAAAAAGTTCAGGAGTCGGGCGACTGGCACTTGCAAAATGCTTCTGCTTTGGGCACTGCATGGCAAGAAAGACTAAAGAAAATGGCGTTGGTTACTTGTTTTATACCCCTGACGACCTGACATCATGGAAGAGGAGACAGCAACCAACGCAGGAACCAAGACTTTGGAATTCAGGCCGACTGAGGGCACCCTGCCAGCAGATTACCCAAATGTAATGACTGCAACAGTGAAACACGAAGAACATCTTCCTTAGAAGCTGGTGCCTGCTCAGTGGATCCGGACCCATCCAAGGTAAAGACATATGCAGGTTCCGTAGTCAAAGAAGAGTCTCACGGCATACCGGACTTCGAACAGGTCTCAGTATCAGCCTGTGAATCCATCAAAATGGGCCTCAGGGGCTGTGAAAGCGCCTGAGTACCAGCGAACTGGCGACTAGCTTAATGGAAGCGTCGTCTGCAGTTTTGGACCTGTGTGGTCTGTCTCTGTCTTTATCCTTACGTTTTTTTCGGAAGATCGGTAGTTGGATGGCTTACCAAAGACATTTCAGAATACAGAGATCGAGAGCGAAAGTATTTAGTGACAATAAGGGCCTGACGACGAATAGTTCTGGTATTGAACAAAGCACAAAACCGACAGCGAGGAATGTCGTGGCCTGGACCTAAACAGGTGACGCAGTAAGAATGGAAATCTCGGTGTGGTATTTGCTTTCCACAGGCGAGACAATTGTTAACTTTTTCTGACATCGGTTAGAGCAAGAAAAAAGGATCCCCAATGGGGTGCTTAGCTTTAGAAGACTTCAGGATGATTAAATTTAGAAATGAAAACTCAGGTAGAGGCCAAATGGCACTCGTGCGAACTGCTTCTGCTTCGGGCTCCTCGGCAAGAAAGACTGATGTAATGGCGTCGGCTGCCTGTTTTTATACTCCTGACATCAGTCCTGTAGTGACAGCAACCCACACAGAAATACTACGTCTCTGGTATTCAGGCCGAATGAGGGCTACTTGCAGGCAGATAACCCAAGTGTGATGACTGCAACAGTGAAATATGAAGAACATCAATAATAAGTTAGTAAATTAAGTAAGGTATTAAAGAAACCCAATAATTTGACAGGTTGACTAAAAAAGTACAAAAATTTCACAATTCAAAGACTTATCTGCTGAAGAGTAACAGACACCACGTCTTTCTCGTAGAGGCAAACGAGATCTAAGGTACGTGGGGCTCATGGCCGGCCTTAGGCATAGGAAAACTAGCCGACCACCTAGGGCGCCGTACAGGCTGGCCTTGTAAAGGGCGCAATTTTGGCTTATTTATTTGTTTATTTTAATTAGTTTAATTAGTGCATTCTTTCTTCCCAGTGCCTGCAGCAGGTGGCGGGAAGAAAGAATGCACTAACTAAACCAATAAAAAAAAATACAAGGGCGTCGGAACCATGGGGGGTGAGCGCCCTCTCACTTTTACAGCTGCAGCAGGTCGAGTGCCCTATTAGCGTCTTCTCCTGTAATGAGAATCATGCGTGCTTACGCCAGCTTGGAAGTAAATCCAATTTTCAGTCGCGTGCAAATTTTAAGCTAGCAGTTCCGTGAAGTCAGGTCGGGGGTTAAGTCCACGTGGCAGTTTGCTTTAGAAAGAAGGTAAGTGTTTGTATGCATGTGTAATTCTGTTTATATGTATATATATTAGGGTACAGATGGCAGGAATAAAAGGTGTTCACAGTACAGAATTAGTTTATAGCAGCATGCCAGTACTGAGATTGCTTGAGAGGTTTGCCTGTTTGCTGATACAACAGTTATGTTAGTGGCTTTATTAAACAATAATGTATAAAAATATGCTTGAAAGAATTGCAGGAAATGTGTGCAATCACTTTAAATTCATTCATTCGTTTTCAGTTTGCCCACTTAATCCTGATCCAGATCTCAGGGGAGTCAGATTCTATCCCAGCACTCAATTGTCAAGGGACAGCGTAACAAATTCTGAGCAAGGTCCTACTTATCTACTGTCACACAGCACACACACATCTATAGGCAGCTTGGTGGAATATCAATTCACACAGTAATTCTGTGAGAGAAAAAAAAAAGAGAGAGAGAATGATCTTTGAAGGAAAACAAAAGTAAATAAATATTTTAGAGGTAAGACATTAGGAACAGAAGTAAAGTAAAGAGAAGGTGGGATGTTATTTCATGTGGACCTGAAGGTAAACAAATAAAGAAATAAGCTGGCTGAATTGTGAAATTAATACGGAGAGGCATCAGCAGTTAAAAACAAGAAGTTGTTCATGTTTGTAGACTGTTGGTAGGACCCATCTGGAGTATTGTATGATGTCTGGAGAGGTACATATGGATAAGAAGGATTTCAGAGTAGGGCAACAGAAATGTTGTATGGACTGTTCAGGACAGATGTGAGAAAAGTATTACTGTGTGGTGAATAACCTTGATGAAGGTATAGTGCAGAGTAGAGCAGAGTACACTTGTGTAAATAAACCTGCATATGAATTTATAGGCTTTAATTGTAAGGTGATTACTGAGTGAATTTTTAGCATTTTAGTGGTGACTGTGGTTTTTAATATAAACACATTAACTGTAGAGAGGACTAATAAAAGCTCCTTTAAGAAGTCAGAGCAACAGTATGCAGTGCAACCTAGCAAGTCAAGTTTGTGAATTTATAAATACAACCACTTTAAACTGCTTTACTGTTCTGTATATTACTCTAAGAGATCTTGTACACATGACACCTCCATTTCAGTTTTGCAGCAGACATAGATTGCAATACCCAGGGGGTCTTTATTTAGATGAAAACCAAGAGTAGAGTAGTGATTTAGGAAATTATTTATTGTTTGTTTACTTGGCTACGAGTTCTGATCTCCACAGTTGGCTAATGCTGCACAAATGTTTGTTGCTACTGTCAAGTTCTCACAGAGGGTGTTTTGTCTGATGGTACTGACAGCCGAAACCACTTATGCATTGTAGACTTCATATCCTTCAGAAATTGTATGCTCAAATCTTGTTATTCTAAAAACTTTGTAAGAGTCTGATGAAGTCTTATTTAAGACAAAATCATTTACTGGATGAATTATTTGCTTGAATAATCGTTTTAGATTTGTAACTTTCTAAGTTTATAGGTTTGTAGATTCATAGATAAGTACTAGGGTAACTGCCCTTGTGGGACATTTTAAGACTAGCTAATCACCCCATGTGAGAATCAATCCCTGCACTTTCTGTTTGTAAGGCAAACACCTTAACCATTATGCAAATCTCCCACCCAGAGCAAGCTTTAAAATCTGTCTCTTGGCCTTTGTCACCGTAGGGATGTGGTTGTCAGGTGGGTGCAGGGGTCATGAAGAGCAAGTTTTTGAATTTGCCATTGTTTGTTTAAATGGGTCTATATTACCACATCGAAAAAGCCGTTAATTGAATGGCTTTATAACCGAAAATGTGGTTAATAGAGCTTGCTTTTGTGGGGGGCTGCACCCCCAACCCAACCCCCACTAATTATATATACCAACTTTGAGATTTCACTACAGTGAGGAAAGGGGAATTTTTCTGATCTTCACTGTACAGAGATCTGACAACACACAGTTATTTTATCAGCTTTTTCAGATGTTCATCGTGCATACAGCTGCAGTCATCACACTTGGGTTATCCTGCCATCAGGCGGGTCCTCGGTCGGCCGAATTCCAAAGTCTAGGTCCGGCGTCGGTTGTCGTCGCTTCTTCCCTGACGTCAGTGCGGCAGGGGTATAAAAGAGGCAGCCAACACCATTTTCTTCAGTTTTTCTTGCCCCAGATGTCAGGTGCCCCCAGAAAGGAAGGCAAAACATGATGTTATGCAAACATACGTAAGTAGATAAATCAAAACAGTAGTTGCAAGCAAATACACCATAAAGGGATACCCCAAATAGGTTGTATGTTAAAGGTGTTTGTCATAAGCCCTGTCCTAAGAGGGGATGGAGGGAGGGCAACCTGGACTGCAGCTGTATGCGCACTCGAACATCTACATTTATGGTAGGTACAAAACTGTACTATGTTCATTGTGCATACAGCTGCAGTCATCACACTTGGGTAGAATCCCAAAGCTAAGTAAGGGTGGCTGGTACTAAGCGGAATTAGGAGGGGCTAGAATGCCCTGCAGGACTGCTGTGGCAAAGCCCGCTCTACATTTTGAGTATAGTGGAAGGTGGTAGTGCTTGGAGAAAGTGTGCACTGAACTCCAAGTAGCTGCTTCCAAAATGTCCTTGGTAGGGACCCCCCTGAGGAAAGCTGCTGAGGTAGCTGTAGCCCTGGTGGAGTGGGATCTGATGTATACAGGCACTGATTTTCCATGAAATGAATAACAAAAGCGTATGCAGTGGGCTAACCATTTTGAAATAGTCTGTTTGGAAATAGCCTTTCCTTGAGCACCTGTAGCATAGGACACAAAGAGCTGCTCAGATTTTCTGAATGACTTTGTTCTGTCCAAGTAATAACAAAGTTGCCTGTGAATGTCCAAGGAATGTAGTAGCCTCTCTCCTTTGTTCTGTGGATTTGGATAAAAGGTAGGTAAATGAATAGTCTGATTCAAAGCCATACTGGATACTATCTTTGGCATGAAGGTAGGGTTGGTTCATAAGGAAACCCTGTCCTGATGGAAAATGATGAATGGTTGCACAGCCATGAGGGCCTGTAGCTCCGAAACCCTGCGTGCTGAGGTAATAGCCAGAAGGAAGGCTGTTTTTCCATGACAAGTATTGTAGCTCTGCTGAAGAAGTCTGCTCAAAAGGAGGCAGTGTCAGCTTCTCCAATACGAAGTTGAGGTCCCAAGCTGGAGCTGGTGGTTTCCGTGGGGTTTTATATTTTTTGCCCATCTGAGGAACTGCCTTAATAGAAGATGTAGCAGCTGTATGCGCACTCGAACATCTACATTTATGGTAGGTACAAAACTGTACTTTATAAAGTCGTTTGATTAGTGGCTTTTTCAATGTGGTAATATAGACCGTTTAAATCACTGTTTGTCTTGGGACTTGTCCCATCAAGCCTCTTGCATTACTAATAGAAAACCATTAAAGTAATGGCTGCTAGAAGCAGACATGAGTAGAAAGTGGCTTCTGTAATTAAAAGTATTTTTTATAATGATTTTGCTTGAGAGGCATCTCACGGGCCTTGCTTAAGTAGTGTTAGGTAAAACAACTAGTAAGGCAGTAAGGAGAAGAAGGGAGAGCAGCTGTGTACCACATTTAAGGGCAGACAGCAGAAGAATCAGTAGAAGACACAGGGTAGAACCAGTCCAGGAAGAAAGTGTAGGATCATACAAGGCTGTTACTAATCTGAAAGATATCAAAGGCTCATTTTATCATTATTGTAATGAAAGAAGTTTTGTGTTGCATTTTTATTACTTTTAGTTTTACAGCAAGTAAAGAGGGTTGAGATTTTTGTGTGTGTGTGTGTGTGTGTGGTGTTGTATGATGTAGTTTGTCAAATATGTAACCCAAATAATCAGACTGCAGGAAAAAAATAGATCTTCAGGATCTGTTCTGGAACAAGCAGGTATGTGCAATTCACGTGGTTTGTGAGTGTATGCATGTGTACATAATTGGTCTGACTATATGCACGAGTGAATGAGAGAGGGTGAGAGAAACCAGATTGGTGTGTGCCTTAACGTTCCACCATCCGTGAGTTTGCCTCTATTTCTCATAAAATGTAAGGTTTTCTGACATATCTTTGTAGGCTGCCATTGCTAAATGACAGACAATTGATGTCCTTCAGAAAATGCACATCAATGTTAATGTTAACTCTATGGTTATTATTACAACCTTTTCAGTGTTTAAGAGGATTAGTTAAAATTTCCATAGTAATGGATTTGTCCACTTATTCTTGAGCTAGAAGATTGTGTGCATGGGTGTGTGCGTGCGTTGGTCAGGGGAGACTGCATATGTATGTATGTGTGAGAGACAAGGAAGAGATTGGTGAGTGGCTTGATTCTCAACTGTCCAAGTTCACAAAATATACATGATCTTATCTCAGGTTTTTGGTTTATGCCTTGTATAACTTTTGATGTGAGTTTTCCTGCTGTTTCAAGTGACTTTTGCCATTGTTTCAATGAAAGTGAGTTTTGCCATTTCAATGAATATGTGTTTCAAGGGCAGACAAGTTTACTGCTCATGCTAAGTCTGTTTTCATTGTGAGAGTGTATTGTTTGTTTAGCAAATGGCTATCTGTGTTTGTGCTATTTCAATATCTGTAATCTTTGTAGAAGCAAATAATAGAATATATGCGTATTAACTGGTGAGATAATCAAGTAATGGAATACTGGAATGGCTGAGAAGGGGGCTGCTGCTTGGGTTTGCTGCAGGAGGGGCTGCTCTGGGGTGGCGGTCTATTTCCCTTCCTAGAACCCTATTTGACCATGATCTGGCTCTGGTATTTCAAGCAGAAAATACATATGCAAAGGTAGCTGCAGTTTAACTACATTACAAGGTATCTTTTTCTTCCTATGCATTTAAATAATTTAAGGAAATGATTGCAGTGGCTTTCTTGGGGAATGACGCAGTGGGTGTGGCTCAAATAGGGGTGTTTCATGAGTGTGGTGATGGTGGAGCTTAAGGGGCGCCGGAGCACTACTTCGCCAAGGGCGCTATTTCAGCTAAGGCCGGCCCTGGTGGGGTTGGTGCGTTATGGGTAAGGGAGAAGCTTGAGAGTTTTTGGTTTCCATGAGCTTTAGCAACGGCGGAGTCAGATCCAAGGGATCAGATCCAAACTCATCAGCTGAGGACAGAATGAAAACTGACATCATCAGATCTGACATTCTTGCAGAATGAAAACTGACATCATCAGATCTGACATTCTTGCATCTGAGGGGAAGGAAAGAGGTCAAATCCAATGGAGGAAGGTACCAAACATATGAGTCCTTTGGATATACTACAAAGTTTACATGGTGAAAAACTATACACAAAAACAATTACATTGTGCTATAAAAAGTACACCACCCAAAATACAGTCTAAAACATATCAAAAAGCAATTTGCCAAATCATTTTCTCTCTGATGATACAACATCTATGAAAAAGATGGCAAAGGATACCCGGTCGTTTTTACACAGTATCTGCAAAACCATCAATCACAATAAGGAAATTCCTACAATAATGTTCAATGAGCCAAGTTTTTGCTATTTTGATTCCTTACACAGAAATTAAAGATCTTTGCAAAATTTACATGACAATTCTGTCAAGCACTGCCAAGTAAATCAATCAAGGTAATGCAGCTTTTTTTTTTTATAGGTTCATATGTTTATACTAGGCTATCTGCCCTAAGGCATTTATAAGCCTAGCCCAAATTTTTGTGGCTTACGCCACCCCTTATATGAAAAAATACTGTGCCCATTAGTTTGTTGTGCCTCTGTCCAGCAGTGACACAGAGATGATTCCTGGGGTAAACCTACGATCTCCCATCCACAGGTCAAGATTTCTCTTGAACAGAGAATGTTGAACGTTTTTTTTATGTCAGCTGGATAACCTAATGGACAAAACTGCTCCTTTACAGGGGTGCCACAGGAGCACTGTCTGGTTAAGTGACTTGCTCAAAGTTACTCAGTAGGTAAACAGAGATGGAAGGAAACAAACCCTGTACCTTTTTGGTTACAGGAAACAGCTCATTAGCAGTTAAGAGCTTTAATCCTCTGCACTGTCAGACTATTAGCAAATCAACATAAAACATTCCCCAAGCACGCGCACACAAACACATACAAGGAATCAGCAATATATCTCCAAATAACGCCTTTGAAAAATGGCAGACTGTAAATACTGTGTACAAGGCAAGCATGCAAACCGATAAAAAGGGTGAAAACATGGTTCACTAACCTGCACAATTCCTCATTACAAACGTGCGTAAACTAACACAAAGGAAATCTTTAAATGGCTGTGGTTTGGTTAGCCTAACCCACTTCAAATAAAGGTGTCTTAGCATCGGGATGCAGGGAATTTCTGGAACATTAACTCCTACAAAAGACAAAAAAAAGAAGAGACTTACAGAACATATACATATAACACACCCAGATCAACAGCATTTAAATGTTTAAACTGCTTCTCATATTCTAGGAAAACATACCCACTAAGTGTAGTGTTTGTATCTTTGCTCCAACTGGAATTGTTAGCTTATTTTCTGGAGGAATTGGAAAAGCTCCATTGCGATTTCGGAACTTCCCCAGAATATGGACCTGTGGCATGTACTTCCAGATGGCTTCTACGAGCTCTAAATGGGAAGTCTCCACACCCTGAAAAGAAACAAAATATTTCTTAAGCGTAAATACAAACATATGACACAACAAATGGGAAAAAACCCAGGGCATGGAATGGTCATTAGACTATGCAGCCTGCCATTAAGATGCTGCCTTCTACTGCTCAATCTGCAACAAGCCCAAATCTTCCTAAAGTTCTAATGGTAAAATTAATCTAAGAAGGCAATTCAATTACCATCTCACAGAAAAAAATCCATCCCAAATCCTAATCATTAATTGCCAGTTACATGTCCTTCTTCCCTCTCCATTTTTTTCTGCTCAATAATCATTTTCCATCTACCTTAGAACAACGCATGATGAAATCATACCCCATCCCATTCCACTTCAGATCAGCATGAAATCCACCTTCATTGCCAGCAGTGTGGTGTAGAGTAATAAAGTTTTGACTATGTTTCAATTAGCAGATATGTCTGTGGCACTGGCAAGGTGAGGATGATTGTGCCCATCATAGGGGGCAGAATGTACATTTGGATATACCTACAGTTTAGCTTTGGCAGAGGCTAGAGATGTACAAGGGGCTTTGTCTTCACAGAAATGGCTGAGTTACTAATAAGCAAGAAGACAAGTCAGCATGCTCCATTGCATGTCCATCCCTAGATGTCATGGGTGCATGGAAAATGTACCTCCTCAGCAGCAACATGATGCTGCCCTAGGATGCCTTGATCTCTTTATCTGCCCTAAGCATCCAGAGAAAGATGTCTGCAGAAGGCTCATCTGCTGGCAGGGGTAGGGGTGGGGGACTAGGACAAAAAAGGAACAAATCTACCTTTGTCAATCTTTTTTATCAGTCAGATGTATCCCCCCCTACATTCTCATCTCCTTTGCATTCATTTTACCACCCCATATCCTTAAAATATGAAATCCAGAACTGTACAAATACCATAAAGAAGGCCTCACAATTGAGCAAAACATCAATAACAGGATTTTCATATCTTTAGGTTCCACTTTCATAGTTAAAGGGCATGTCTCATTTAAAACAACCATAAAAGAAATGTATTCCTCCTTGGGATATGAATTATCCCCTGAAAATAAAATAACCAGACAATGTTTCACAGTTCAAGAAAACACCAGTAATAGGATTTTTGCATCTTTAGGCTCCACTTGCCTAGCTAAAAGGTGTACAGCACTCAAGACCATTGTGAAAGAGAATTCCTCTTCCCTGGAATCTGAATTACATTCTTGAAAAAACTAACCCATGCACCTTTTAAGCCTGCAGCCACAGCCCCTATCAAGTTTCTGACCTGGAAACTTTCTTGTTGGTAGTAATCACTTCAGTCACTGATGGGCAGGAATCTTTTTTTTTGGTACTTGACTGGGATTGTGCGAGCCTCAGTAGAAATCTCTCCTTTATACTTACAGTAGTGATGAAATTTTCAATAAACCAAAGTACCCAAATGCCTTTTTCATTCAATCCTCAGAACAAGATAGAACACTACATGCTGTTGATACACAGGGACAGAATCTCTCTTCATGGTTCTGTTTGCTTTGCTTCAAAAAAAACGAAAGACAGGAAATATCAAAGCAGAGTATCTCTAAATGGCTAACACACCATCTGTTTCTGCTATTCTTCCCTGGGTAGCAAACTTGCAAGCTATGTTAAAGCTCATATTTGGAGCACAGCCACATCTGTTGAGTTCCTTAACTCATTCACTCCAATGGAGCTCAGAAAATTTGCATTGAAACTTCCAATGGATGGAGCATATGCCTTTTGACAGAATCAAATTATGTCCTCACATGTCAAACAACTTGTTCATATCTCCGGAACCATAGGGGTTATGAAACAAGTATAAATGACAAACCCTTCAGCACAAACTATTTTTATAGTGGTAATATTCTTCAGGTTCTAGGTATTAAATAAAATTTTATAAGTCACACTAAACACAGTAACTATTCCATTTGTAATATTTTGTAAACAACTTACAATATCTCAGCAAGCACTCAAGTTACGTACACACTGTCAGCAGCACTTTATTCATCTAGCGCAGAGCTTCCATATGTCTGTGTAACTTGTTTGTTGAGATCTTTAGAAAAATGTGAAAATTATATCTATACAAATTAATATCATAAAAACACCAGTTAATATCTCTTCAACTGCACAGATATGAACAAGCAATATATGACACCTAGAGGCGTCAGTAAGAGTTAACTGCAGATGCACCTGGAAGCATTACTCGGATGCAATGAGTTAAGGAAATCAGTGAACAGGTTGTTTTGGAAGCAGCTACCAGGACACATGAACACACCTTTTCAAAGCACTACAACAAATTGGATAATGCCACTAAGACAAGAATGCTGCAATCCAGTCATTCCGTTTAGGTCACCTCCCATTCATGCTATATCTGTAGGAATTATCCCAGTACTCAAGGCAACTGCAACAGTAATCTAAAAAAACATTGGAAGTATGTGCTTGCCATTACACTGGATCATTTTCATCCTAGTTGTTCTCATATGACTGTATGGATGTAAGCCAATCACTGAAGCCAATCCAGCCCTTTACCTCATTACTATTAATAAAATTGTATCCGTGGCTGTCTTGGGTACAAAGGAGGAATTTGTTCTTAAAGATGATCAACCTTTCTGAAACACCAGATACAGAGGAGCAGAAGACAAGAGTTTGCAATTATGACATTCTCATAGCTGAAGTGACAGCTACTAAAAATAGGGTTTTCCAAGAAAGGAGCTTAAGGTTGGAGGAAGATGCTGGCTCAAAAGATGTTTTAGTCAAGGATTCGAGAATAAGGTTCGGGTTCCAAAGAGGAGAAGGGAGGGTCATTTCTAGGAGGACATAAAAGACCTCCCCCTCAAAAAGGTCTTGCATACTTTTTGGGCTGCCAGAAGAAGAACTGAGAAATCCATTATAAAAGGTAGAAATGGAAGCCAGCTGTACTTTGATAGTAGAAAAGCTGGAGCCAGCATCAAATAAATTTGAAAGGAAATGGAGAACCACTGGTATAGCAGGAGAAGAAAAAGGATCTATATCTTGTTGTTTAGCTCATAAGGAAAAATGTTTCCACTTAATTTAGTAGGCTTTATGAGTGTACTTCTTTTACAATGCTAACAGAATGCAGACCATGCTATGGGATAAGGCAAGATCTTGGACCATCAATGCAAACGGATAAACCAGGCAGTTAAATTAAGGCTGCTGCATTTGGTGTTGGACGAGGAAGCAAAAAAGGCTGCACCACATCTGGCTCTAATAACTGAAGAATAATTGAGCTACTGTGGGGTACAGAAACCACCTGTGAGGCATTAGAATGATCTACTGATCCAGTCTGCAAGGCACGTAATTTTCTCTGTGAAGTAGTTGCAATTAGAAAGTGGTACAAAGCGACTGCACATTGCCATACCCTTACAGCCTCTCTGCAAAAGGAATAGAATTTGGCTCATCGTTGACTGTTTAAATGCCACAGTACTGAGAAATTGTCTGACTGTATGGAAATCACTACTGGAGGGAGAAATCTCTGAAATTCTCACAGTGCCAGAAGAACTGCTCTAATCTCCGGGATACTGATGTGAATACTGGTCTCCTTCTGTCAGTGGCCTCTTGGACTACCCTCAAATTGTAATACCCTCCTACCCAGAGACAAGGCATCTGTGGTGACTGCTGCTGAAGGCAATGGAAGAACAATTGGCCTCTCGAATTTTACCACTGCAGAAGTCAATTACCAGTTTAGATGGCGTCTACATTGTTGAGTTATATGTGCATGAGCGGAGATGGGGTCCCTATAGTTGGGACCACCGAACAACCCCTGGAGAATTCTCATGAAGTAATGTGCATGACGGATCTTTACAATGTTCAAAGTCATCAACCCAAGAACTCTTAGGATGAAGGAAGCTGGAGTGGAGTGATGATCTATTAGCTACTGGGTTGCAGTTCTGATGGACTAAATCTGGCTGTAAGGAAGATTCACAAAGCATACTATTATGCCCAGGTGGTATCCTATGAAAACAATGGAATGAGTAGGCTGAAAATGCGATTTGTCATAACTGACAAAAATGAATACAGATAGGCAGACCTGCAGAAAATAATCTCTGCTTACCATGACAGGTTCCTTGATTGCAGCAGCAGGAGCCAAACATTTAAGTATGGGAACACTCTGTTTCCTTTCAGTCACAGATGGGCCATGACTACTGCCATGCACATGGTGAACACCCATGAGGCTGTGGTGAGACCAAATGGCAGGACTCTGAAATAAAAGAGATTGCCTCCCAGCAGGAAACAGTCACTTACTGGATGCTGGGGAAATTCCAATATGGAGGTAAGCACTCTGAAGGTCTAATTAAGTGCATCCAACTGTTTACCTTCAGACAGGGCAAAATCCTTGCAACATGACCATTCTGAATTGGGTTTTCATGTCACAGTGATTTAGGCTTTTGAGATTTAGAACTGGCCTGAGGTCCTTATTCTTTAGGACCTCTTGGGTGGCACTATTTTTGAGTGTGAGAGAGAGAGACTCTTCTTGCTGCTTTTTGAAACTGGAGTGGGATGTCTGAGAATAGTTAAGACCGACAGAAACTATATATCCCATAGATAGCATTTCTCTCACCCAACTGCCTTGTGTAATGGCCATCCACACAGCTGAGGGAGAAGCAGCTCCCAAATGCAGCCAGAAGGGAGCAGCAAGGCATGCCTTCAGGGACGTTGGGATTACTTGCCCAAAAAATGATCCCACAATCCCTAGTTTTGCAGAACTTCTCTTCCTCTTGATTGGCATCTGGTGAAGGGGCCACCTCAACCACAGCTGCCCCTGTCAAAAGAGGAGTCAAAGAGATGATGTTGCAATTTTCAAAACCATAGGGACTTGGACCCTTTCTGACTCCTGTTGAAAGTTCTTTCAGGAGTCTCAAATCGAACACCTATGGCAGACAAAGTCTGCCCTTCTTGCTCACACCTCAACAGTTTTTTTACAGAAGGTCCGAACAAGGAGGACCCACTGTATGGGACATTGATGGACACCTAGAAATTGTCTGCAATTACAAAGATAGAACCAGGCATGTCACCTCAATTTATTGCCTGTGTTCACTACTCTGGCAGACCAATCCACTGAGCTATGCAATAACTGCATGAAAATATTAGTGTTGTACAGCGTGGTACTTGCGACTCTCATTCTGCTTTTGGGATTTAGTCATGGATGGCTTACACAGTGTCTAAAGCCTGTTCTGCTAAATCACTGCGGAAGTGATTTATGTTTGTTGCATAGTTCACCCCTCTCTGGGCAAAGGTATTAGAGGCATAGGCATGCTTCCTCATCATGTCCAACACTCTAGACTCCCTGCTAGGTGGGCAAACACCTGCTGCATCATTAGACAGCTTTATCTTTGTGGCTACTGCTACAATCGTAGAGTTCACCAGAAGTCCCTAGACTACTGCTGCCAATTCTTAGGGGGACAAAGTATTTTATCTGGTTTCTAGGGATATGCGTTAGTGAAGTCAGGTTCCTGCCATGCCCTCCTAGCATCTAAATAGCACAGTGTTGCACTGGTTTGTGTTGTCACCTCACAGCAAGAGGTTTTCCAGTTCAATTTTCAGCCTGGATGCCTTATGTGCGGAGTCTGTATGCCCTCCCTGTGTTAGAGCATGTTTCCTCCGGGTGCTCCTGTTTCCCCCCACATTACAAAGACATACATCTGGAACATTTCTCCTTGGGCCTCCGCTGAAAACTGGTTCATTCCAAGTCAGACTTTCCTGGTAAACAAATGATAAATAAATAAACCTATAAGGTAGTCAGCAGTTAAGTAGAGGATGTGAACATTATGCCTCAAATACCACCTCAACGTCCACAGAGGGTGGGTTCAGTTTCTAAAATGTCTTCTGGCACACCAATTAGGGGATTTCGTCAAATGTGGCATTATCCAGACGGGACTGGAGGGGAATCCTCTGGAGCATCCAGACTGGTATCAAGTGTTAACACCATAGGGGAGTCCACACGCCTTCTCTTGCGAGCCCTTTTACTGGGAATATCTGAAGGGGGCTGGTTCAAATCCTCAGAGGGTTCTGACTGAACCAGTGTAGGTTTCTTGAGGCTTTCTGCTCTGTTCTGTCCAATGGACACTTGATGAGCAGGAAGTAGGACCAATTGTTGGGTAGCAGGTGTTGGAGACATCAGTAGAGGCTCTGTTGGTACTCCAGAAGTAGATGTAATCACTCTCTCCCTAGCTTCAAAGGCTGATACGGAGTCTGACAGTATCAGGGACCCCAAACTTGAAGCTGACTATGTCCCTTCCAAAGTGGATGCAAATGGCACCAAGCTGGGAAGTCCTGACACCAATAACACAGATGATCCAGAAATAGCATCCAGTGAGTCTGATGCATAACTATCAGGGTTATGGTGATGGCACCAGCCAGTGCAGAGCACACAGGCTTCTAAATGAATCCTCAGATCTAAAACCACTGGTGCTAAGCTAGGATCAGGTAAGGAGCTAGCAACAGTGAATGTGGGCCAACCAAATCCACCCCAGAAACACAAGGATATGTGATGACAACCATCTCAATTTGTGCCTCAGAAGAGCCCTCATCATACAGTCCTAATCTACATCTGCTATACTCCAGGGGTAGCTGACAGACCAAAGGAAGTAAGCAGATGATGGGCATGAGATCAGAAAAACAAAAATAGGACAGCTCCCTTTCAGATGAAAGCCTGCTAATAGACTCCATTGCAAGTTTGTCTTGTATGACACCTAAAGTGGTGTAAGCCTTGAGATAAAGTCACTTGCAACAGGACAGGTGCCAAAGGTAAATGCATCAAGTCCTGTTTGGAAATCTTTGGGGTTGAAGAAGGGGTCTGATTCTTCCAATTTCCCTTTTCTGTGATCCTTCTCCTTTTCTTTGTCTTTCTTGTTTTCTCTAAATTTTTTGGACTTATCATAAAGGGAAGCCTGGGAATCAAAAGGAAGAAGTCTCATAAGAATAAGTTTATTTCTGCATTTTACTAGAGAATGAAGCCTGAAGGCCTTACACATCATGCAATTCACTGAAAGATGGCCTGGCCTGTCTCTGGGCATTCCTCACAGAGGTTGTGGGTGTCCTGGGGTGTGAGTTTATGGCCACACTGACCATATTTCCTGAAGTCCTTTTCAATTCATTTTGATTTTCAACAATAGTATTAAAAACAGACCTTTTTTAAAACCAAAAGATTCAGAATAGACAAAAGCAAAGACTAGAACTCTAATTTTCTAACAAACAGTGTTACAGATGACAAATATTCTAAAAAGAAAATTTCATATCTATAAGAGAAACAAAAACAGGATTTAAACTTCCCGCCTAATGCCGCAAAGAAACCTTGTGAAATCTGACTTACTGAATGAACCTCATTGCCAGATGATGAAGAGGAAAGCATGGAGGAGGCTAGATGTTCACAGATGAGGTAAGGAATCCTTCACCACACCTCCCAAATGGAGTATTAGTGAAAAGAAAGAAGTTGTATAAAATCTTACCATAACATTAGATGACCTTCTCTCCTATGTTGCAGTGTTCTTTACATGAGGGAGATGGCCTGCCAAGCGACCCGACGGTCAGTCTACAAAAGTCTTTAGTGCTTAGGGTGTGTGGTACGTCGCACGCAGTATGCTATTGGACATAGGCTATAAAAGTGATGGACGCATGCACCATCCTCAGAACTGAGTGTCCCAGGGAGAACGCCTCAGAAATAGGAATGTAGCATAGATGCATGCAAGAAACAACAAATGCAGGGGGATGGAGGGTGGGATAGAATACTGCGATAGAGAAGAGAAGGACATCTAACATTATGGTAAGACTTTACAAAACTTATCTATGTCCTATTCTGCTGTTGCAGCATTTTTTACATGAGGGAGAGTGCAAAAGCTCATGAAGAGAAGGAGAGGGAGGAGGTAGGGGTAGAGGAGCTTTCCAGGAAGCCGTGAAGAATGGACCTGTTGAACCCTGCCCTGGATTTGGAAATGTTGTCCAGTTTGTAATGTTTGGTGAAAGTATGAACTGAAGTCGAGGTAGCAGCCTCCAAACTAGTGTCTAATCCTTTGAAAAAGGTGCCAGATGAATCCATGGCTCTGGTGGAATGAGCCCTCACTGGGGAGGGGAGGCTCTTTCCATGGTGTTCATAACAGAAGGTGATGGCTTTAGAAATCCAGGAAGAAATAGTCTGTTTAGAGACCGGAAGACCTAGGGCTGTAGGATGGAAACAGACAAACAGCTGGTCAATTTTCCTGATATTCTTGGTTTTATCCAGGTAAAACCTAAGCTGTCTGTGTACGTCTAAAGTATGGAGTCTATCTGCCAAGATTTGGGGGGAAGGGAAAAAGGTGGAAAGAAGGATTGCTTGGTTTAATGATAGCTCTTTGACCACCTTAAGCAAAAAAGGAGGGGTTGGTGCAGAGGGAAACCCTGTCCTTATGGAAGACTAGAAAAGGAGGAGAAGCTATAAGGGCTTGTAATTCTGAAACTCTTCTGTCCATACATGTCAAGCAGAGCGCCTCTTTGGCCTTCTTCAAAAGGAACCTTGATGATTGGATGGGAGAAAGGAAATTCACCCCAGGGATCACGTCAGTTGCCCTGCTAGACAGGGGTCCAGGTAAGTAAATAGTGTGGGAAGAAATAGCCAGATACTTGTTATGGCTAGGCTTGTATAGGCCCTAGGGCTAGGGCCGACAGCCTAGTACCAACCTATGAAGGTGATTGCCCAAAGCAATATAGTTTTCCAGGAGCAGAATTTTAAAGAGGCAGAAGCTGCTGGCTCAAAGGGGGTCAGGGTCAGCTTTTCCAAAACAAAGTTAAAATCCCAGGGAGGAGGCACTGGTCTCCTGAGAGGTTTCATGTGGAGGACACCTTTCAAAAACTGTCTGGCCTCAAACCTAGAGGCCAATGGGCGTGAGAGAAGCAGACAGGCAGAGATGGCTGACAAATGTACTTTCACTGAGGAATAAGTTAGTCCAGCCTCCAAAAACTCACAAAGGTATAACAGGACTGGAGTATGGCGGCATCCATGTTAGTGGGTCCAGTTTATGTGTGAGATCAGATTGAAAATCTTTTCCATTTGAATAAATAAGATTTTCTTGTGTTGGTTTTCCTGGCCTCCTGCAGTACTCTTAATCACGTTCTCTGAGAAAAGGTGTCTAAAAGGAATAGGGCCCTATCACCCACAGTGTCATTTGTAGGGGTGACAAGTGGGGATGAATGAGGGTGCTTTTGAGTTGTGTGAGTAAGTCCACTCTGTTGGGGAACTTGTGATGCCTGCCCCTGGCTACATGTAAAATTAAGGGGAATCAATGCTGTCTTGGCCAAAAGGGAGTCACCAACATTTTTGCTCTGTCCTGATGAATTTTCTTGAGATAAGAGGCAGGGGAAGGAATGCATATAGGAACACCCCTCTCCAACAGAAGCTTACGGCATCCATTTTCCAGGCCAGAGGATGTGGGTCTCTAGCACAAAATAGAGGAAGTTGTCTGTTCATGGGGGAGGCAAAGAGATCCACTTATGGAATACCCCATTGGTGGACAATGTCCAGAAACACGTCCCAGTGAAGCATCCATTCGTGGGGTTGGGTTTTGGACCTGCTCAGTGTGTCTGCCAAAACATTGATGTTGGACGGAATGTATACTGCCTGAAGTGGTATCTACAACTTGACTGCTAGCTCCCATACTTGCAGAGCTAGTCTGTACAGTAGGTATGAACTGCCCCCGTTTGTTTATATTCCCAAGCACAGTTATGTTGTCTGTTAAGACTTTGAGGGGCCCTGAGTTGAGGAGAGGCTGAAAGGCCTGGAGTGCCAAAAGTAGTGTTCTCATTTCTTTTATGTTGATGTGCTCTTTTCTTTGCAAGGGTAACCAGGTGCCTTGAGCTTTCACAGTAACTAAGGCTGCCCTCCAGTCTGAGTCTTAGGAATCTGTGTACATTTCCTGTACTGGTGGCCGAGGATGGAGTGAGAGTCCTGGATTGAAAGAGAGTTGTTGTTGAATCCACCAACTTATTTCTCTCTCCAGGCAGAGAAAGAAGAGGGATTTGGAACTCCAGTGGATGAGCATGCAGAGTCCACACTGACTTTGGGTACCATTGCCATTTCCTCATGTGCATCTTTGCCAAGAGGAAGCATGGGAATGGTGGAAGCCGAGACGCCCAGGGTCCTGAAGTAGGTCCTGGTTGAAATGTGGGAGTGGGGAATGAGACTGTGAAAGAACACAGAGAGCTCCTGGGCCCTCCCTGTAGGGGAGGGAAACCTTCATGAGGTCAGCTTGAATCCTGTACCCCAGGAAAATCTGGTTCTGTGTTGGGGTGAGGGCTGATTTCTTGTAATTTATGGTGAATCCCATGGAAAGGGGGATACTAATTGTGCAGTTGAGTTCTGCAGCAACTCTGTACTGTCTGCTTGGAGCAGGAGATCCTCCAGATATGGGAAGATTTGGATGTCCTCCAGTCTGCAGAATGCCACCACTGGTGCTATACACTTTGGGATGACCCTTGGGGTGGTAGAAAGACTGAAGGGTAAGGCAGAGAATTGAAAAGTGTCCAGAAGCTACAGAGAATCTGAGATATTTCCTGTATTTTGGGTGGATTGGAATATACTGATAGGCATCCTTTATGTCTATGGAGGCCATAAAGGCTTGAGGTATGATCAGGGGAAATGAGGTTTGCGAGGGGAGAATCCTGAAAGAAGGTACCTTTAAGTAAGTGTTTAAAAAGGAGAGGTCTAAGATGGGTCTCCAGGGTCCTTATTTCCTTGGGATCAGGAATAGCCTAGAAAAGAATCTCTTTCCTCTTTGATGGACAGGTACATGTTGGACGTTCCTTGATCCAGGAGCTGCTGAATCAATGGCGACAACAGAGGTAGATGTTCTTTGGGTAGTTGGGGGATGCCCCTGAATGGTGGTTGAGACTCCGACACCATGATGTATCCATTTTTTATTATGGACAGTGCCAAAGAGTCTTGGGTAATGGTTTCCTAAACCAGTCTTGAAAAGGATAGGTGAAATGGGGGGGGAGGGTTGGGGACCAGGTAGTCAAATGGAATCTGGTCTGTTAAGAAAGTGCTGCTTTGGAGGTGGGGTTTTCTGTGGAGTATGAAAGAACTGTTGCCTGTTTCCTGTTTCTCTTGGACTCAGCTTAGCAGGTCCGGAATGCCTCTGGACAAAGGCTGGTTTAGAGGGATAATTTCTCTGGAATTTAGGGACCGGAGAAACCAGGGGGTGTTTTAGATCTTTCATCTACTTACCCTTCTCTTCCAATGTTTTGAAGAGTTCAGTGGCCACATTGCCAAACAAGGCTTCATTGTCTCCAGGGAAGCATCCATTAATTTGGATTTAATATCCTCTGGCAAGGGTTGTAGTCTGAGCCATACGAACCTCCTTAGGACAGACCCAGATGCAGCTGCCCTAGCAGAAGCCTCTACTGCACCATAGCTACATTTGATAGAATGCCTGGTCATCTGGGAGGTGGTAGCTAACAGGGATGTAGCTAAGTTTTTCTTCTCGTATTCAGGTAATTCAGAAATTACTTACGACAGCTGACACAAGAGTTCTAATGATTATTTAGTCCTTTAAGTAAGTGTTTAAAAAGGAGAGGTTTGGTAGTTTATAGCTCTGAATGCAAGAGTGGCAGGATGTATAAACGTTCTTACCTAATCTTTCCAAATGCCTGCTGTCTTTGTCTGAAGGAAGCAGGGAAGATGCCTAAGGGGTTTGTCAGAGGACACTGTGATGATTGATGTATCTGCTGCTAGTCCTCTAATTAAATACCTGCAATCTACATGCACCTTATAAAATCTGTCGCTTTTTTTAGGTGCTGGTGGTTGAGAGTCAGGGGCCTTGCTAGAGGATGCAAAGGCATCTAAGAAGGCTGGAAGGATGGGGGGATAGCAGAGGGACTAGGGTGGTCACTTGGAACAGATCATAACAACATTTTTGAATATCCATCATTTCAGTGGTTTCCCACTTCAAATGGTCTTGCATTATAGTCAAAGTGTCACTAAAGGAAATGTCTTCTACACAAGAGTCAGTCCCATTAGAATCTTTCTCCTGGGAAGCATAGTCTAGTGGAGAGGGTATCTGGGTAGAGTAGACTAGGCACTCCTCATCATAGTAGAAGGTCCTCCTCAAATGATGATTCTACCATGGCCCTCTTTTGTGAAGGGGCAGGTCTTGGGGATGTAGGGATAGTAACCCCTGGAGGGGGTTTAAGAGACATTAGGGCACTTGAAGATGCTTTGGGAAAAGGCCTGCTAATCCTTTTGTGGGTCAGAGGTAGGAGAAATGTGTTTAGTTTTCTGTTTATTTTTGCTGGGCATGTCCAGTCTATGGAGAGAAGGCAGGCCGTACATAGGCCTGCATTCTGTAATGTCTGTATTCACTTCCTCATGAACAAGGATGGTCAAAATCCCTCGTGGCCCTTCATAAATAATGAGTCGTGGTTCCACTTGGATGTCTGCAGAGGACACCTGCGGTACCTCTGAGGACATGCCACTATCCTGTTCCAAGGCGATCTCCATTACGGGTTTGGTCTGTGGCTTGGACAACAGCCTAGAGTCAATCTTCGGAATGGTAGTCGTCTCGGGAGAGATGTTAGGCCCTGTAGGTGCAGCCAAGGCTTCTGGCCTCAGTTTCTTAGCCTTCTGCTTTGCTACTGACTTGGCTTCTGAAGTTGAGGGACTTTCCACCCTTTTGGAGAGGAGTTTAAGACGATTTTCCAGATATATGGAAAGTGAGTTTAGTCTACTCTGCAGGGTTTTCAGGAGAAACAATTGACATATAGGGCAGGCCTTATGGTCAGGGACGGCCCAAGACAGAAAAGGTACTGTTGATGGCTGTCCTTATGTGGGAATCTGACATCCACATTCACATTTGCCTTTCTTGGATGACAATAAACTTAAAACGCTATTAAAAGTAAGAAAAGGATTCCCCAACGGGGCACTTATCTGAGCAGAAGTTTCTTCTGCAGTCAGAACGTACATACGGGAAGCGCTTTCTGAGGATAGTGTGTGCATACGTCGCTTTTATAGCCTACGTGCAATGTACCATGCACCCTAGGCACTAAAGACGTTTGTAGACTGGTTGATATCGGGTCACTTGACAGGCAATCTCCCTCAAGTAAAAAATACTGCAACAGGAGAATAGAAGGACATCTTAACATATTTAGAGATGTTTGAGAAGCCAGAGAGATGGCACACCATAAAGTCTGAATGATGGAAAATTTTTCTGGCCACTGTGGGACTCCACGACAATTTATATAACATAAGAAGGCTATATGGCCTTTTGGTGCAAGCTGTACTCCTCCCCACACTAAATATGGACTCCTCATTATTTCTTTTGCTCCTAATTTCAATCTACAGAAAACAAAATTCTCAGATTGGTTAATCTAGCTAATGACAGAAAGCTTTACTGCATTACACTGAAAAATAAAATGGCTCTGTGTGTTATCCAGGCCACCCTTACTTTTAACACACTCATTTTTAATATATTCCACAAAAGACATCGCCTACCTCTCCTTCACAAACTCATCATCAGAAGTCAAAGCTACTCCTTCAGGAAGCTATTTAGATACCTGTAAAATGGCTTTTTCTAAGGCAAAAGCAGCTGGAGCAGAATTCTTAAACAGATTCAGAAAATCTGAACAGGTTCAGTCATTCAAAAAATCTCTTAAATTACATCTTATTAAAGAAAAAAAATGAAAGTTCTTATAGAAAATAAAAGTCCTTTAGAGAGGCAGGCTAATCTCCCAAACCACCTTACAATTTGGACAATGTACAAAAAATATATAGAGAAACGCAAATATATTACATATAGATATATTTTTGCATGTAAATTTATCTTTAGGTTGTAAATCTGCCCTTCTCCCATTTTTCATTTGCACATTGTAAACACTACTAATTTTGTCATCATGTTCCACACACAGATTCTACCTCTTGAGTAACTTCATAAATCTATGTTATTTGTTTTGATTATAATAAATGCTTATGTGTTATTTTTCCATCTTGACATAAAACAATAAGCGTTGTCTTTGCCTGCCAGGCCCAGGTCATGGGTAAAGACCAGGACCAGCCCACGTACCCAGTTTATGAGAAGGCGGTAACTAAGCTTGTCTGCTAGTAGACTGAACTCCTCAGCAATGAATATAACAGTAGAAATCACTCTTACTGGAATACCCACTACCACAGTTGCACAGCTTTGCTGCACAATGGATGCCAACAAGATCCCCCATCATCTGATGACATACCAGACTACTGTTATTTATTTCAGTTTGATGACGGGGGAAATCCACTGGACCTAAAAAGAGCCAGTTTTTAGTGGAAGCCTAGGAAGAAACGTCTGAGTAACAATGACAAACATATTAGCATATACACATAAAAAGCAAAGAAGTCATACAGCTTTATGCAGCATTCAACAGTAAAAATTAAAAGAAAAATCTACATTCTACAGTAATAATAAAATCTAGCAACTGCACAGTCTAAGAGTCATTAACAGTGAATTACAACTGAAATTTTCAATTAAAAAAAATGTTGCTGAATTGGATGAAAAGGGATATTTTTCTTTTAGGAACAGGAGTGTTAAAAGGTTATCAACAATAAAAAGTGTTGTCAACTCCAGGGCTAAGATATGAAGATGAAAATCCTGGGGTATTAAAGTTCTTTGGATTTTGCCTGTTGAAATGTCTGATCCCTGGGCAGATCAATAAGTAGTCACAGTCACTTGAGAAGTCTGAAGCTGAAAGGAATTCCCTCCCTGGAAGCTCTCAAGATCTAACCACCAGAAAAAATAAGAAAGACAAACAACAGAAATTCAAACTGTGTGGAAAATGAAGTCAACACTGAGATCACTCAACCTGGGGTCTGGCATGAAACATCATAGCAGGTCAGCTGGAAATCAACACTAGATCATGAACGCAATATTCTGCTGACATGCAGTCACTCCCTGTAAAGACACAATACGACAGCAGCCTGTGTGGTATAAAAAAAGTTTAATGAATCCTGACATCAATAAAACATCTGAAAAATGTTACACCTGAACTGGAGAGGAGTAATGAAACTTTGAGGATCAATTTGATTGCAAACAGGATAACAGACTGAGCAAAAACTGCTGGATAAGACAATATTGTGCGTCATCCTAGTAAGGAAGCAGTTATCCGGTCAGTGAAAAATCCTGCAATCTTGAATGAGCTGCCACTAATGGAGAGGGTATTTGTTGAACACCACACACAGCAATGAGCCCAAAAGCCAGGTTTTGAAGAGTCTGAGCCTGTTAGCTGCTCCTGCCTTGAAGAGAAAGCCCTTTGACTCTTAGGTGACCTTGTTGTGGATATAAGCATAATACAGGCCCAAAAAGCACCACCAATCTTCTATGGAGAAGCATGGGAGGATGCACTGCACTACACCATGACCATAAAAAAATGACTCTAGCTAAAGGGTGTTTAAGCTGTTAACATTCAGAATGGGCCTTAGGTTCATAGGCATGGACACTAAAAAGAACCTAGAAAAATATCCTAGCCCTTCCTGGTCCAGTGGAACTTATAATGACTCTTCTGTTAAGGACCTTGAGCACCTACTTCTTTGCCAATGCCTTCTGATGGGTGGGATATCAGGCAACAATTAGGAAAGGAAATTAACTTGGGTAAGGAATGGCCTTGAGTATCTAGCAGTAAATCTCCCTTACCCAACAGTCTGTGGAAATGTTTCTCCAAGCTAGGATATGAAAAGAGAATCCGATAAATTCTTCTTATGGAATACAGATAGAAAAGGAGTCAGGACTCCTACAATCTGTACTAGGACAGACTGCAGCCTCATGAAAATCACTTAGGGGCCCATGACCTCGGTGCAGGTAGCCAACGTTGACGGACTGCTTCCAGAACTTCTCCTTTTGTTGTGGTTGTTGGGCACATCTGAACCACATCCAGTGTTGTCTTCTCTCTGTTTCAGTAAGTAAATGCTGTGTACAGTCAAATTTAATAGCCAAAGTTGTTAAGGTTCGGGTCAATTTCCTTTATGTTCTTCAAATGTTCATCTACTTGAAGAATAAAAAGAAAGAGGATGCTGAAGTGACAGTCAGACTAAGTCATCAGGGCCCCTGTAGCGACAGTCAAAGGTCACTGTAGTGTTCAGGATGAACTCAGTTAAATGCAGCCAGAAAAACTAGTTAATAGCCGTGTCAGATCTTGACATCCTATCATCCCCCTTCCATACAACTGCAGGCTATACGGACCATCAGGTTTTTGAAACTCAATGAAATACAAGCTTTGATCCTCATTTTTTTCATACAAGATGTCTGAGGGCAATTCTTCTGCTGTAAGTCATCTGCTGCATCTCCCTTTAAGTGCAACATGTGCATGAGCTAGTTTATCTCCCACAAGGATAAACTTGTGAAAGAGATTAAACATTTCCAAAATGTCTCCATGACTCAAGATTACTTATCGGAGAAAAGACAACCAAGCTCTAAAGGACAGGAACCCTAGAGGCAAGGATTGTCTCAGTAATGGCAACTGAGCATTTCCTCAGACAATGGAATTTTAAATCCAGCTTCTTTTGTAACTGGTACTATCAAGTATGTATTTTCCCAGGCTTTGTGTCACCCTAAAAATGACCATAAAGTGGAGGTGGGTATTTATTACTCAAATTGGTTAATAAGGTCTGTGGGCTAGTTCACAGACTCCTAAGCCATGACTGAAGCCATCTGGAAACACAAGTACTCTGACTGAAAAAATTCTCATTCAAGAGGACTGGGCTGGAAGGCACAAAAGCTTTTTGGAGTCTCCACTAAAGATGGGGGAAGTGGCCCAATGAGACCATGTCCAGTTTACCATATTAATGGTAAGAATTCCATAAACATGATGTCATCAGGGGGGAATAAGGGAAGACTCTCCAACAACATCCAGTCTTCAAGTAAGTACAACTGGATCAGGTTTGAGCTGCTTACTTTTGCAAATAAATATTCTGTGTTTTTTCGTGGAGGCTCTGTCTTCTAAGTAACAAAAAAAAAAAAAAAAAAAAAAAAAAAAAAAAGCAATCTCTTACAGGCTGACACAGGAAGAAAACAACTTTAACAAGTGTGACAGTGACATAGAAGATGATGGATGGGAATTCCGGCATGGGAGAGAAATGGCCAGAAAGACAGAAGGTTGTGGGGGCCCTAAGGAATGTTATCATATAGGTCAAACAACACTCAGTTAAAAAAAAAAAAATACACAGGATAACACCAACTGGCTGCCATCCAGTAAAACCACAGGATATCAACACCTGGCCTTTCAGTCCTTGAAAAGTTGGTATCAAAGCCACCAATGCCTATAAGGCTGGTATCAGAACATTACAGGTCAAGAAAGCTAATTTGGAGAGATGATGAGGGAGCATCAGACTTACTGGTGCTGGAGAAACTAAAGTCAGACGTACTGAAAATGTGAGAAAAGATGTCACGGACTGGCACACTAAAAACATATGCATAAGTTAATCAGTGATGAAAGAACCAGCATGTGACCTTGTATTGACGGGAATAAGGAAACACTGTGTGTATGGGGGGGGGGGGGGGGCACTGTCAGAGAATACTGGTACCTTGAAACCATGGGAGCAGAGGATGGTCATCCTTACAGAGAAGTCCCAATATCCTGGTCATATCCTGTTCACTAAACGCAGTAATTGGTACATTACAATCAACTGGTGGAAATAATGGTGAATGCTTGGGTAAAATCTGGATGAGAGTCCTTGGAGAAGAAAGATAGGATTTAAACCACAGTAAGCAATGCATCTGAAGTCTCCATAACCATTAAGGGTAATATTACAAGACTCCTCAGGCAGATTGCCAGGATTCTTAGCTATCAACTTATGATAGAACTGCCCTGGAAATGGGGGGCTATTCACCAAGGAGAGCTACAGAGATAAAGAGAATTTCATTTTTTTGATAGTGGAAGACTTTTTTTTTTTAATGAAAGGTATTTCTGATGAAGCGTGATGCTTTTCCAAGCCAAATGGTTGATCAGAAAGAGAAAGTCGAGACACTTGTGACAGGCCCAGAAGATTGCTTCGAAAGAAGAAAAAATTCCACTACATTCTCCCAAAGATGTTTAGTTATATAACTGAATCTGTACAAAAAGGACACCTAAAGGTACCATGCTGAGGTATGTCAGCATGTGGAAAAGACCTGCCACAGGAATATTTAGGGAAAAAAAGCAGAGAGGATATTGCAAGCTTTCACTAATAAAGGCTGGATCCCAGCAAACAAAGAAAAAAGAAGTTACATTTCTCAGAAAAACTGGAACTTAGCCAGCTCTGTGTGGCATACAGAGATAAAGCTTTGTCTATATTTTGCCAAGCCAGATATGATTAGGGGCTTCTTAATGGAAAAGAAGCCAGAAAGTGAGATGAATGGTGACAGTACCTGCTTGCCTCTTTCGTGAGGGAACAAATGAGAAGCACATGCTCCAGGTACACAGTCCCCAATGAAATCACTGATGGAAACCTGGAATTACCACAGCTGCTTGCCTTCAAGAAGCCAATGTACCTGGAAGTATATCTTACACAGAAATGGGCGACATATCCTTACATATGCCCACTGCACATCATCCTTTGGAATATAACTAGTATACAGAAAAAGAGAAACTGACAGGGTTTTAAGTATAAAACCCATGATTTCTCAAGAAGAATGACAACACTACCTTTACTTTCAAACTTCAGCTATAGGAGAAATGAATGGGTTGCAGGGTCCCCACCTCCTGGGAAAACAAAAAGATTTCAGTGAGGAGAATGTCTGATTGTCACACAGGAATTCAGAGGAAAAAAAGGGAAAGAACTTATTGGAAATATAAAGGAAGGAAACTCAAAAAGAAAAGTATTTGTAGCACTAACACTAAATACACATAAAAAGGCAGCCTTGGGCCATTACATCAGAAATAACTGCATAAAGGTGATGCCGTACTGCATGACAAGAAAGGGAGGTTTAGAAAGCAAGTCTTAGAAAGTTCTGTATGCTAAGTTGCCCTAATGTCTGCCAGATACATTGCAATGGTTGACAAAGATGAATTTTCAACTACTTTCCTAGACTCCCTTCACACATAATCTTTACAAACATAACATTTTAATCTTTTAGAAACATTATCACTGAATTGCTGGTCTACATAAAACTTTTAAGTTGGTCAAAGCCATCACTTGCTATTATTCTAAAACCTAACATTTTGGTTTTACAGTCTCCTTTGGGTTTAAGAATCATGCCAGTCCCTTACTCTTATTTGCTACTTTAGATGAAAACAGTCTGGCCTAATCAGACATCATCCCAATAAACATTTTATTTAATATTCTGCCCACAGGAATTAATGTTACCACCTCAAGATAATTTCAATGCATTTCCTACCCAAGTATAACTGCCCTGAGTCATCATCAGTGCATCAAGTGCTGTACATTAGTAATAATAGACAAAACGCGGATAAACCATGTCAGGAGACTATGCTGTAAAAAAAAATAACGGACAGAACTGATAAATCAAAAAGAAACTGTTTTAGTGCTTCACCATGCATGCACACAATCAACACTCCCAACTCATATACTCCACTTATTTACAATATTTAAATCAATTAACCAATGAAAAACTTTTTTACTTAACCAAGTAAACTGAGCTGCCTGTCTTTAAAACTAAAAGGAAAAGCTCAAAATGGTGAGCTGTATTTTAAATTTCAAGTCACGCCACCAGTCACTGGAGACCAGCACTAATAAGACTGGATGTTTAAGTTGTTACACTCTAACAATATAACATGACAATATCTATGAAGAATAGGGATAAAGCATGGACTATGACAGCATTTTGGGAGCCAGGCAAGTGGGTATTTTTTGCCAGGCACCTACACATGAAAATAGGGGTGAACTTGGCATCATATCTCACCCGACATCTGCAGCAATTGGAGAGACCCCAAAAGTTCCTCACCAAAAGGATAAAGGGACTCCAAAATCTGTTATATGCTGCCAGATTGAAGAAACTCCAGCTCTATTCAGTCGCATACCGTCTGCTCAGAGGTGACATGTGCCTGACATACAAGGCCATGTCCAACACGGAATTAATGGACATGCTCCACCTCAAAAAATCCATATCCAACAAAACCACTAGAGCAAGCGACTTAAACCTTAGCACAGATATAAATAGGACGTGCTGGAGGGATAGATTTATCACTCAGAGACTCCCTATGCTGTGGAATAAAATCCCGGTCCATGTGAGGCAGAGCACCTCGCTGGCTCTGTTCAAGAGAAATCTTGACCTGTGGATGGGAGATCGTAGGTTTACCCCGGGAATCATCTCTGTGTCACTGCTGGACAGAGGCACAACAAACTAATGGGTACAGTATTTTTTTATATAAGGGGTGGCGTAAGCCACAAAACTTTGGGCTAGGCTTATAAATGCCTTAGGGCAGATAGCCTAGTATAAACCTATGAACCTATGGGTCAAAATGACACCATACTATCTGGTGTACAGATGCATGGATGCATTTATGCAACCCCTTCAGGTAACACTGTCAGTTTGTTATCACAGCCACTGCAGCTATGTAAGGTTATTCTGGTCAGGGATGATGTGAATGCTCCTGCCTTTTAATTTAGACACACAACTGCTATTAAGACTTGGATTAACACAACAAATTAAAATGCCCTGCCACTCAATCATTCATCTTTTTAAACATATGTCAATAGTTGTGTGACACAGAATTTATATTTTGATGGTAAGCTTTACTAATTAAGGAAGCACATTTATCAACACGCACTTTTTTCTTAACATAATTTTTGCACTTGCAGAAACAGGTAAAACTTGCAACTTTTCTTTTAGTTTAGTTAATAAACTTGCACAATTACATGGTAGCAAAAAAACTAATTGAGATGGAAGGAATTTATCCTTATACTTTGAAGTACAGTAAATAATGTAACAATAGATTAAAACCTTCATTTTTTTCATTAACTACTTGCAAAACTATTTAAAGTGATTTAAAATTGCTAACAACCCTGTTGAACTTGTAGAAAAACTGAATTTAAATCTAATCTTCATAACTTTAGTAAAATAAGCTTTTGGTAAAAATGTACACACATGCACAAACAGCTTGATCATAATCACAATGTGTTATTTTCTTGAAAACTGCTATACTTCAACAATACACATTATCTATCTCTTTTTTATGAATAAATGTTTTCATACGTCTGCCTAAAACTTTTCAGCACTGAAATTTTCTTTTCAATACAAGTCAACTTATTTTATGTGAGCTCCCATGACATACTGAATATTTTTAAAGTACACTAACCTTTAACTAAGATGTCACTTTAAGTACTTACGCACTGCATCATATTTATACTGATCAAGCATCAGATTAGTTACTACTGAAACTTTAGACATCACTTTTATATTTTGCTATGTGAAAAAAATTAGTTTATAACTGCAAGGAAAAAGATAAATGAATAATCACCCATTGTGATAAAGCCCCCCTCCCCAAGCAAAGTCTGAAGCATCTATTCTAATAGAAGAGAAGAGGAGGTGTAAAGAAGAGGAGGAGACCTGGTTTGAGAACAAGTCAATCTACCACAGTACCTTCCTTCTCACAATACTCAGCACTATAATCTGAAAAGATAAAGGGTGTTGATGCAAATATCAGACTGACAAAGTACCACTGAATTTTTATTTGTAGATTGTTACTAGGATAACGACCTGGAGGCCTTTCTAAGCCTAGCTAAGTTTTCCCGAAAAAATAATGATGTCTTTTATCCAAAGAGGACATTGAGGGCTAGGCATTTATAACCTACCTCTGTCCATAAGGGACATGGGTGCCAGACCCAGCGTAAATTTCCTATTCCCTATACACTGGCCTAGGTTGAGCTTAAATTGGGTAATAGACAAACTCAGCTTCACATGGATGGGAAGGCTGTTTCATGAGGGCAATATCTAGAACACACATCTCTCTCTCCAGCATGTTCTGTTTAAGTCACAGACAAAATTCAGGTTGCTAAACCTGGTATTTATGGTAGTGTCTGACTTACAAATATGCAGGAGATTCATAAGTGTGGGGTTTGCAAATACCTTGTAAGCCAGGCAGAGATTAACCTTCAGCAATGTAAAGGACACTGAGTACAGGGAAAGGGCTTTAAGGTGCTCTGCGTAAGGCAGGTTTGTTACACCTTGTATTCTTTTTGAAAGGAACCCAAGAGGTCTCCCTAGTTGCAAAATATGCCTGGTCAGGTACATACCGTAGGGAGCACTGTACTCTATGATTGATCTGATAAGAGAAGAGTACAGTGGGATAATTACCATAAATTGAGCAACATACAAAGGATTTCCTCACCACTGTGGCCACATGGTGGTCGATGGTAAGGCTGCTGCCTATGTGCTTCCCAGAGACCTGACCACTGGATCGACTCTTATGGGTATAAAATCTGTTACTACACAGATGTCTACACTCTCCAGGAAGAGGAAGGCTTGCAGGGAGTGGAGTTTCTTGTTAAGACTTCTGGCATTGAACAGTACCTCTTTCAGATATTCTTTTATTTTATTTATTTTATTTTACGTTTGTTTACTGGGAAAGTCTGTCTGGACACAGGTCCTTTTTCAGCAGAGGCCTGGGAAGAAAAGCTCCACATAATACATAATAACATAATATTTACATAACATCATAAATCCAGATGCAATATTTCATGGTATAGCACATAGAAGATGAGCTAGAAATGCAAAAGGACATGGAAAAATGAATAATCATAGTACAGGCTATCTGGTAGGTTATGCAATTAGTAAAAAGTAGAAGTGAAGAACAATTGGAATAGTACAGAAGTATACAGAATAGGTAGCATAAGACAGTGGGACTAGGTAATTTATTAGTCTGTGGATGTTCTACATCCTCTAACTCTAGGGACATTGACTTTGCCTATCTGGTTCTATGTAGTTGGTATCAAAAAAGTTAGTCAGGATTTTTTGGTAAAGGGAGTAGAGTCTATGGGATTAGGAGAGGTTGTTGATTTTTTTGTAGGGTCATTTAAGTATGGGGGTTTATCAGTTTGGCATTGCCTAAAAAGATATTATGGGGATGGAAAAGGTCTTTCCTAATATATGAAAGCCAAGAGGGGATAAGTGCAGACTATCCTTGACAAAACAGTGTAGTCTATAAACTATGTCCTGCCAGGTTGTCAGATACTGTACCCCCATGGAATGACACCAGAGGCTAAGGCAATTGTTAAAAATCAATACTTTTTGTTGCCAACATGGCATAATCTCTGGAGAAGGTAATATGCTGCTCAGTGCTAGGCTCATACCTGCCTAACACACACAAGCAGGAAGCTTGATCATGTCTCACTTCATATAGTCAAGAGAGGTACATCTCCGGCCATTACCCACATGAACTATGACAGAGTCATATTAGTACCTGTGGTTCAACAACTTGAATGTCTGTGTGACCAGATGGATCTCAACCTTGGCAAAGGCAGCTAACTGTGACTCTCTCTCTTTATTCAGTCTGGTGAGGGGGACATAGGTGGGCCTCACTACAGAATCAACAATGGCCAGAAAATTTGACTGTGCAGTGGTTTGCCTTAAGGGCTTAGCAGTACAGGCACACACAAATTACAAGGGGAAATTACGCTGCAAGATATCGGCATCTATACAGATTAAAGCTAGGTGCTGCCTTGAGGAGAGCATTAGTTCTAACTAAAAAGTGTAAACACTGTCAGTAAGTGCAGATATTCAATACAGAAACAATTAATGCAGCTGTGACAAAAACAATGCGAAAAAAGTGTCAAAACAATAGCCATGGCAATGTTAAGTCTTAGCTTTTGTACAGTTTAGCAGTAACCAGCAACACTTTTCTCAAGTAGAGTGGACACCAAATGCCTTCGAGCACGTAGGTTATGAGCTAAGCATTGTGCAACTGCGAAGCTTAAATAGCAGTGGAGATTCAATTAAAAAAAAATGCTCCATGCCCAATTAAAAGTAGCACACTCTTCTTTCCTTTACACTATCCTGGGCCAGAAAATGACTCGGGTACTCTCTACTCTCACTGATGTAGAATGAAGGTATTTATAACTTAAGACTGTAAAAAGGTTAAAAAGTGCAAATATTCAGCACATAAACAATTAATGGAGAAACCAGCAACAGTCTTCTTCTCAAGTAGCAATGTCGCCAAATGCCTCAGGTACATAGATTCAAATTTTAAACAAGCTAGCCATCTAGCCAATCAAATAAAGGCACAATAAGCCTTCACCAGCAATTCCCAGCTCAGAAAACTGGAGGCTACCCTTTCCTCTCACAACAGTGTAGACCATAAACCTTCTTAATATAAAATAACTGGTTTGGAGCCTAAGTGCTTAAACCAGAACAGAGACACCTTTAGAATAACAGACACAATAAGCCTTCAGACAGCAATTCCCAACTTATAATGGTGTAAGCTACCTCTCCTACCACAAGAGTGTAGACCACAAAACGTCCTAATGCAAGATAACTAGTTTGGAGCTTAAGTGCTTAAATCAAAACTAAGAGGCTTAGAGTAACAGCTGCAATGTAATCATGCCACTAAACAAGCAGTAATAAATGAACAGATTAAATGCAACTAAACACTTTAAGAATGCAGCAAAAAGCTTAAAATAGGAATAAGCACAAATACAGTAAAAACAGCTGAATAAAGTGCACTTTTTAATAAGTGGAAAGGTAGGTCCAGTGAAAGAGACTAAGTAGGGGCCTTCCCAGTTGATCACTTGAGTTGATGAGATGAGACTGGAAGAAGTATCCAAAGTCAGAGTTATAGTAGGGGCAGGCCACTTAAAAGTTAAGTTTAAAAGGACAGCAGGAGTGGAACAGGTGGGTGGGAAAATCAAATACTTTGGGAACCTGAAACAAAGACTGAGAAATAAGAGATTTTAAACTGGTCTCAAAGTTCCCTCTTTGTTTGACACCAGAAAGACACTTGAATAAAAACCTTTACCATCTAACATAAGGGCACAAGTTTTATGACCCCTGAGACAGTTACTCTAAACCTGGAAGAACAGCAATGTTCAGTTTACAGGATGACGAAGAATCCCATGAAAGGAGGGGGTACTCCCACAGCCAGCCATACCCCTGGTTAGACAATTCTTAGAACCCATTTGTGTGAGGTAACCTGATGTCATAGCAGAAAGTGCAAAGGTAGCCTTAGGGATAGATTGCTTTGGTGGGAGGGAGGGGGAATTTGTTAAAGTTAGTAGTCATTTTGACTTTTTGGACTGTCCTTGGTCCGGAGAGGCTTTCCCTTTCTTTTACAGCATCCTTGCCATTGCTTTTTAAAAATATTTGTTAGCACTCTGCTGCTTAAATTGCTATTTGAAGAGTTATAATGTTTTTTATTAAACTCAGAAAAGGGGGTCTGGAAAGTTGGATAATCTCTTGAATCAGTTTCTCTCCTTTCATCAAACCTTTTAAGTACCTCAGCAGCAGAAAGGCCACAAAGGATACAAACTAATTTTTTTTTAAAGCAATGATAAGAAGGGCATAAAAAAGGGAAAGCATGTTAAGGGAAGCATTCAGGTTAGTTTTGAGAATGTAACCAAGCAAATCTTTGCATAAATGAACCCATAGCAGCAGCTCTGCAGGCAGTACTAGCAGGATCATATGAACACTTTAAAGAGTGTTTGATTACATGAAAAGCGCATACAATTAAGGCATTCAATTATTTTTAACCTTGGAAAAAGGAAGGTTAACAGTGACATTTCTCCTGTTCTCAAAAAAAAGCCAGTAAAAATTTCAATGTGTGAGCCTGGCAGTTGAAAATTCTGAAAGTTTAAGTAGCAGAAGAATAAACTTTTTTTCCAAATCTATCAAAACTTTTCCCATCCTTGTCAGAGGGAATGGGGTTAGTGACAACAATCTGTTTAGCAGTAGAAGTTTTAGATAACGAAATAACGGCAGGATCTGCTTGAGGAATACAAAACCAGTACTTATGACTTTAACATACTTTGTATAACCTATCAGACTTTTCAAGAACAACAGGTTGACATTCAGGCAAGCTACAAGCTGTCAAGAAATCCTCCTTGAAGGCTGATAAACAGGAGGGACAGCTGCAAAATGTGGCATATCCAATTAAAACAAATCATAATAATTTAGCTAGCAAAATAAGTATTTCATTACATTCTCATAGAAATAAATCTTTCACTTTAGCAAAAGTTGCAGAAAAGGACAGCTCCTCTGAAGGGAAATCAGAAGAAACACTTTCCTCAGGAATCAGAATCTTCACACTGAGAAGAATTTACTGAAGAAAAACACACTTCCCCTTCGGCTGGGAATTAGTGTAAGAATGTCTGGGAATTTTGTTTCTATTTGTAGTCACTGAAGAAACAGGATTTAGAACATTAATAGCAGAAAATAATACTTTAGCAAATCCCAGCAATTCTTCTCTGTCAACAGTTAAAGAAACAGATAAACATTCTTAGTTTTTTTTTTTTCTTGGAAGATTCTCTGGAAAAAGACTGACCCATGGCAAGGTCACTATCCCAGAAATCAGGAACTCTAGCAGACCTACGAGGTAAACCCTCACCCACTCCTATCCCCAAGGGTTCTCCTTTGCCTGGAGAGGACAATCCTACAGCCACACAGAATGGCCTAATTTCCAGTCTTTAGTATCTTTCTAAGGAACTACACTACAGTGGCCATAAGGCAACAATGAGAAGTCCAAAGAATCAAGTCTGGCAACAGCAGGTTACGCATCAGTGGCTGAGGCAATGAAGGAACAATGTCTGACAACTGAAGACCCCAGAGAAATTTTCTTTTAATTGCAAATGGAAGAAGGAAGAACAGCGGAGAATGATAAATGCTCCATGGCTTAAAGGAGACCTGAAAGATGAACAGCAGAGCATGTACAAGTTGGTAATCCTCCTGATGGAAATATGATTTTTTTTTGGGGGGGGGTACAAATTAGAGTCTTCAAAAGTGCAATCTCATATGCCTAACACACTAATTCTACATGAACATATAGAAAATGCATAAAAAATTACTTTGACATTTTTTTCCATGCAAGCAGTCACAGGTTACATATTGCCTCACAAATCATGACAGTCCATGGTAATCAAATTTCCTAGCATAAAATCAATAACTACACAGAAAAACACTTTTTCTTCATAAAAATAAAAAATAAAAATGCGGAAGGTTTTCCGCAACAAAGGAAACAAAATTGGAATAGTTAAAGGGCAATGTGTACGCCTGGCATGGATGGTTTCTGAGAATGGCTTATTTTTAATAGAATGTGAAAATTTCTGTAAAATGTTTTTAGGTAGGGGGTATCCACACTTTTTGCTAAAGGAAATACGCAAATAAGTGGTTTCCAAAAGGGTGGAAGGAATTTTTTGCCCCCTTATGCTAAAGACGAGCGGGTTAATGATGATCTTAAAGTTACTAAGGTTTCTGATTCTAGTGCTTATTCATATTTCTTTATTCTAAGTTTAATATTGATCATCTCAACATCAGGGTGGTTTTAGATAAAAACTGGAGAATTTTTTTCCAGTTATGACAACAGAATTGAAAAAATTGCTAGTAAACCACTTGTTGTATTTCGAAGACGTAGCTGTATAAAAAATCTTTTGGAAAGTAAGGATTGTTTTTAATTCAGTTATAACAATAGTAAAAGGGGTACTTTTAAATGTGGAGTTTGCTCCCAGTGCAATTATATTCTTGAGGGCGATTCAATAAAAATTAACAGACTTACCACTGAGACTTCCTTTCACTGCACTTGTAATTCTATGGGACTGATTTATTTGGCTAAGTGTCAGCAATGCACATGTTTCTATGTGGGTAAAACTGACAGGAGATTCAAGGAATGAGTTTATGAAATCTTTACTATATCACATGAAAGAATGCAATGATTCCTCATTTAAACACATTCAGAGGAATTATACACATACTTTTCTTTTTTAGGAGGAGTTGCAGAAATAAGAAGTTATGTACCTACCATAACGTTCCATGTTAGTTGTCTTCTTCTCGCCTTCTTTCTTGCTGGATGGGTTTGGAGCCGATCCTCGGCTCCGACTCGGCCTATACTATAGCTCGAGAGCTATTTTTACCGGCTCGAGGCAGCCCTATATCCCACAATACCATGCGCTAACTCCCCAGATCTTGTTGGCAGCTAACACATAGTATAGTTTTATTGTTACCAAAAAATAAGCCATTATATAAAAATACGGTCTCCCTGCTGGTAACACTCATGATACGGGTAACCCTGAATAACTATGTATCATGAAAGAAAAGGACTTAGAGACCTTCAAGTCTGTCCAGGCTAGGGGGATGGCGGGAGGGACGCAAGAAAGAAGGCGAGAAGAAGACAACTAACATGGAACGTTATGGTAGGTACATAACTTCTTAATGTTAAGTTGTCATTCTCGCCTCCATTCTTGCTGGATGGGACAGCGTCCCTAGCACCTTGGTCCTGGGTGGCTCAACAGAACAGACTCCTGAGTACGGTGGAACCAAAGTCAGCTCTATTTCTGGAGGCTATATCAAGTTTGTAATGGGTAATAAAAGTATGTTGAGAAGCCCATGTAGCTGCTGCACATATGGCATCTAATGGTAACCTTTCTTGAAAGGCTGTTGAGGTTGATAGTGCCCTGGTTGAATGAGCCTTATGTCTTGAAGGGAGTTGTTTGTGTCTCAACTCGTAGACAAAGGTAATGATGGATGCTAACCATCTGGAAAGAGTTACCTTTGATACCGGAAGTCCTTTCTTTCCTTCAGCATAAGAGAGGAAGAGCTGTTCGGACTTTCTGAATTGTTTTGTCCTGTCTAGATAATACCGCAGTTGACGATGAACATCCAAGGAATGTAGTTTCTGTTCAGCCCTGTTTGAATAATTTGGGATAAAACAGGCAAGTCAATAGTGTGGTTCAGATTTGATTCAGACGAGACTTTTGGTAGGAAGGAAGGATTCGTTCTGACAGCTACCCTGTCTTTATGAAAAACCAAATAAGGGGGACGGACAGACAAGGCCTGAAGTTCCGACACCCTTCTGGCAGATGTTATAGCCACCAAAAACAGAGTTTTCCAACAGAGGAGCTTGAGGGAACAAGAAGCTGCAGGCTCAAAGGGAGGGAGAATTAATGAAGTTAACACTAAATTTAGATCCCATTGTGGAGGAGGATCCTTAATGGGAGGTCTGAGCAAGAAGATGCCCCTGAGGAAAGCTTTACAGAGCTTATGTGACATAATATTGGTTTCCGAGAGCCCTGCATGAAAATTGGTAATGGCCGCTAGTTGTACTCTGATAGTGGCCAACGACGACCCTGAATGAAAAAGCTCTGCTAGAAAATCTAGAACTTTATGAATTGGTGCATTAAAAGGATCTAAGGACCTAGCTTCTGACCAGAACGAAAAATGCTTCCATTTACTCGCATAAGTCTTCCTAGTATTGGACTTATGGGAGGCAAGAATGATATCACGGACAGTAAGAGAAATAAAGGGAAGCCTGGCTAAGGTTGAAAGTGGAGCAACCAAGCTGTGAGGTTAAGGGAGTGAAGAGACTGGTGCAGCTTGCTCGTCAGATGGGTCAAAAGGTCTGGAAATGGTTCCAGATGCCAGGGCTGTTCCAGTAGATGACGGTGCAGGAACGGAAACCATACTTTTTGAGGCCAGTACGGGGCAATGAGGATCATTTTGGATCTCAATGCGGTTGCTTTCTGAATTAATTGCGGAATCAACGGAAAGGGGGGAAAAGCGTATAGAAGACCCCGAGGCCAATCGTGGACAAGAGCATCTCTGGGGGGATGGCCTGGTAGAGGGAAGAGTGTGAAGAAGTCGAGGCACTTGCTGTTTTGAGGTATTGCGAAAAGGTCGCAGCAAGGCTGGCCCCACTTCTGGAAAATTCTCTCTGCTACCGCTTGATTTAGAGACCACTCGTGAGGCATGAGAATTGTCCTGCTCAGTCTGTCCGCAATGACGTTGGACCTCCCGGGGATGTGCGTTGCTATCAGAAACCGCTGAGAGGAGATTGCCCACTGCCAAAGTCTGAGTGCTTCTCGACATAGGGGGTAGGACTTTGTTCCGCCCTGCTTGTTTATGTACCACACTACAGACTGTCTGTTTGAACTGCTATAGTCCCCGTGGGAAGAGAGTCCTGAAGGGCTTGCAACGATAAAAGCACTGCTCTCATCTCCAGGACATTTATGTGCAGGTGGCATTCTAATTGTTGCCATGTGCCCAGGACAGTCCTGCCCTGATAGTGCCCCCCCCAACCCGATCAGGGAGGCATCCGTTGTCACCATGGCAACTGGAGGGGGAAGAACAAAGGGTCTGCCCTGAAGAAGTTGAGGGGAGACCATCCACCAGGAGAGGTGTTTTTTGCAAGTTGGGGTTATCAAAATGTAGTGAGTCATTGGGAGCCTTTGAAAGGACCACTGAGAAAAAAGCATCCACTGGAGATTTCTCATGTGGAAGCGGGCTAAGGGGAGAAGGAGAATCGCCGCTGCCATGAGGCCTAATGTTTTCAGTGCTAACTTGACTTGAATTCTGTTGGACTGAAATAGAAACTGAACATTCCGCCGTATGTCTGTCACTCTCTGAGGTGGTAATGTTGCAGACATTTCTGTGGTGTTTAACACAGCACCTATGAAGTTTATACATTGACAAGGCGACAAGGAGGATTTTGCAAAATTTATGGAAATACCTAGTTTGTTGCAAATGCGAATGGTGTAATCCCTGGCTATGATAAGATGCTGCTTGGTGGTAGCGGTAATGAGCCAGTGGTAATGAGTCGTCTAAATATGGAAACACCTGGAATCCTTTTTGTCTCAGATGAGCCGTGACCACTGCCAAACATTTGGTGAACACCCGGGGGGCTGTGGTGAGACCAAAGGGCAGGGCTCTGAATTGGTAATGACTGGCTCCCAGCCGGAAGAGGAGAAACCTCCTGGAGCGCCTGTGTATCTTTACATGACAGTACGCTTCCTGAAGGTCTAACGAGCACATCCAGTTGTCTCTGCCCAAAAAGGGCAGAATGGACTGTAGCGTTACCATCCGAAATTTTGTCTTCTGCACATACTTGTTTAGTCTGCTAAGGTCCAAAATGGGTCTCCAGTCTCCTGTCTTTTTTGGTACCAAAAAGAACCTGGAGTAAATTCCGGATCCTAGCTGGACTGCTGGGACTGCCTGGATGACTCTTTTTTCTAACAAAAAGTCCAAAGCACGCTGTTAAACCACTTAGTGAATGATCCGTTCCACAAGCAGAACAAAAAATCATAAATATAAAAAAAATATATATGGAGCGGAACAAACCAAGCCTCGATACTGATGTCAAAGCATAAAAAGTCTTTTATTGTACAAAGATAAGCGCTTTCGCATCCAATAATTGATTTTAGTATATAATTACGAATAGATGGACTCATTTATTGTTTGATCTGAAGAAGCTTGGATGCGAAAGCGCTTATCTTTGTACAATAAAAGACTTTTTATGCTTTGACATCAGTATCGAGGCCTGGTTTTTGTTCCACTCCATATATATATTTTTTATATTTATGATCTTTTTTCTAACAGCTTTTTTATCTCTAGCTGTGCCTGACCCCTTTGTGTGGGTGGTATGTCTGGGAGGGGTCTCGGCGATTGGATCTGAGGGGAAATGAAAAGGATTTTGTAACCCTCGGATATGATCAACTGTACCCATTTGTCTTGAGAGAGGGATTGCCAGGCTTCCATGTACAGAGATAATCTTCCCCCGACTGCCTCCGAAGGTGGACAGTCGGGCAGCTTCTCAGGGATGCTGAAAGGGTTGGTCAGGGAAAGATTCCCCGGAACCCTAGTTCTGTGGACCCCCCCTGTCCCTGGGGCGGCGTCTATTATTGTTCCCCCCTCTGCCTCTGGAGGCAAGTTCACCAAGTGTGGCAGGCGCGATTCCCTTGTGATTTGCGGAACCACATCTTTCCACCCTTCTGACCTTTAGGGTATGGTCTAGATGGTGTGGAAAAATGGACTCCCACGGCAGAGAGAGTCTTACCATCTTGCTCGCACCTGGTGAGGGTAGTCTTCACCTGAGGTCCAAACAACTCTGAACCATCAAAGGGGGTGTTGGTGAAGGACGCCTTGAAGGGATCAGCAAAATTACAGAGTCGCATCCAGGCGTGACATCTCAATGCAACACCTGTGCCTGCGGCCCTACTCGCTCCTTCGGCTGCATAAGAGATAAGCCACATGGAGGAGTTGGCAATGGAATTCAGGGTAGCCAGCTGGGAGTTAATCTTGTCCTGATACCCCGCAGCAGAAGGATTCTGTATGGTTTCACCCAGTTCTTTGAGCAAATTTCTCTGAAGGCGGGTGAAATGACAGAAATAGTTCAGCGACCGCATGGCAAAGGTCGCTGAAGCAAATGTCCGCTTCCAGTACCTGTCCATAGTCCTAGAGTCTTTGTTAGGAGGATGAACAGGTACAGAAGGATCAGCTAATTCCTTCTTAGTGGTGGATGCTACCACCATAGCATCTACCGAGACACCCTTGGTCAGAAATGGTTTGTCTACCGGAGCAGAAATAAATTTAGAAGGCCTCCTAGGGGTAGGTTCCATCGAGTCAGGAGCTGCCCACGCCTTTCTGGCCACTACTTCCATCAGTGGGTCGAAAGGAGGGGACACCCAGGAGGTGGAAGGGCGAGACCCAAAAGCGTCACGGTAAACCGACTCGTCCTCGGAGGGTTTGAGGGTGGACCAATTCTCCCTCTGTTTTAGGATCTCTAGGATGTCTGAAAAGGAGACATCCTCAGAGGGGGATCCCGGGGAACCCTCCGACTCATCCAAGTCAGTGTCTGAAGTGAGAGACTCGGGGGAGTCCACGTGCTTCCTCTTGCACTTTCTTTTCCTAGTGGGTTCCCCTGAAACTTCAGGGGAGGCCTCGGACGAGGAAGAGACACCCAAAGTGGGTACCCTGCGCTTTGGATCTCTGCTATCAGTTTCAAGAGGATGACCAGAGACCGTAACAGGCACTGTAGAGGGAGGAGCTGAAGGAACCAACCTTGGAGCGGACACCGGATCCAGCACGCCCCTCATCACCTCAAAGGCTCCCCTGTGAGGCAGCGAAGACAGCCCTGGCTCCAAGGATACCAGGACCGCCCCCGGTGCCGATGCTCCGAGAATGATGTCGGGGCAGAACTAACCAGAGCCGACGCTCCGAGAGGGAGAACGGGGTCGGACAAGGGTCCGATGCCACTCACCCCCTCGGAGCCGACGATGGAGTCTCGGCGCCCGGACCTCTCCATGGACTGCATCAATGAAGGGGTCGGTGCTGAAGGTGGTAGTATCGGCTCCGACATGGGCAAGGTCCCGGTTCTGACAAACTCCGGCTCTGAACTCAACTGAAGAGTCGGAGGAGGAATTGAAAGTGGTACCGAGGGAGCCACAGTCTGATGAGATGGGCTTTGAATTATCTGGGCCAGTGCCTGAGACTTGAGTAGTCTACTGACCACCCTCTCAATGTCATGGTCGGACAGCCTGGAAGATCTGGAAGAATAAGTCCTATGACTCTGCTCCGACAGTAAGGGCGATGCTGGAGCCAATCTAACCGACTCTACTGAGGGCGATCTAGAGCGCTTGCGCACTGTTGTCGGCTCCGAAAAGGGTTTCGGAGCGGGCAAAGTCTTGCTTGCATCGGATCCGACCGGAGCTGATGTCAGAGCACTTTCGGTTCCACCAGCCGTCGACTCAGAAGCTGGAGCCGAGGGTTTGGCGGGCTTGGGCAACTTCCCCGAGCCAGACTTAGACGGGGAGTCGTTGGGCTTTAATAAGCCCCACAAAATCAACTTATTACAGCGTTCCTGCAGGACTCTAACTAAATCCGTGACACACGGAACAAGAGTCTTGCAGGTGCAAGGGTCCTAAACAATAAACACAAGAAGTGTGACTGTCTGTCAGAGACATCTTCTGACAGCAGAAGTCACACTTCTTGAATCCTGAAATCTTAGTGTCTTTAGACATTATGGGGACACTAAGAGTCAACACAGTCAGCACTCACAACTCACACTCAAAATCTAACACAAGAGGAGAAGTTAAAGGACTGACTCACACACACACTAAAAAACGGAACTATAGGAAAACTATAGAAAAGCTAAGGCCCGTCTATAAGTTTGACTAAAAAAGGAGGGGAAGGGCTTAACAATTTTTTTGGCTAATAAGATTTTAGGATTAGGTAATACAATGGGGAATATAATAAGATAGGGAATCTAACCTTTTACCTAAAAATACTACACAAAAAGTTCTTAACTTACCTGAGCCGGTAAAAACGCAACCTCGCAGCGAAGCGGCAAACGAGATCTGGGGAGTTAGCGCATGGTATTGTGGGATATAGGGCTGCCTCGAGCCGGTAAAAATAGCTCTCAAGCTATAGTATAGGCTGAGTCGGAGCAGAGGATCGGCTCCGAACCCATCCTGCAAGAATGAAGGCGAGAATGATGACTTAACATTAATAGTTAAAAATCCACAGGGAGGTCCCTGAAGTGAATTGACAAAACTTCAAAAATTAATCTGTCAGATCAAACTAAATGTCTGCAGTTATCCTGGGCTTAATGAATCACTGTCCATTAATAGTGTGTTGAAACTTCGTTCATATTTGATTTTACTTAATTTTGACTAGATTATCATTAATATTACTGAATTATTTTATTTTTACATCTTTGATGAAGGTACAATCCTTTTATAAAAAAATGATCATGACATTTATAATTTTATTAAGTCAATATGGTACTATTTGTCTTTAAAGATTTATTGTGTACTTACTGAATGAAATGTGCACACGTCACATTTATGAAAAGTTTTAAACTTAGGTATTTTCTAATGTATGCTGTTCTTGATTAAGTCTATCGATACATACTGACGAAAGTGCTTAATCTCTGTGGAATTAAATATTTTTATTCTTCAATGTGTATGGTATTGCTGAATTGGCAACAGGCAGTTGCATTAGGTTGTAGTAAGCCTTAATCTTTTGGTTCTGAGTTTGGTGTTACCACAATGCTATCTGAGGTTCCAGAGTCCAACTTTTCAGCTTCTTCTGTGCCTGCAAGTGAAGAAATGGTTTAGGTTTCCTCATACAGATTTTACAACAACTAACCAAGCAAGACACACACACACACACACACACACACACACACACACACACACACACACACACACACACACGATTAAAATAAACAAAACACTGATAGAGTATACCAACACAAACAATAAAAGGCTGGAAAAAAATAGAAGAAGCTTTAAAGGAATATTCAGATGAGTTGTGATAAAGTTACAAAAATCAGAGATTGAAATGAAGAAAAGGGTGGCTGAGTATGAGACTGCTGAGGAAAAAATGTTTAAAAAAATAATAGAATTAGAGGACAGAGCAAGTAGGAAAAACATGAAATCTTCAGCTATATCAGAGAAACTGGAAGGAACAGACTGCATTAATTTTATGAAAGCACATATAAGCAAATGGACTGGTACTCAACAGCAGGAGTTGTTAGTTGAATAGACACATTGTGTGTATGCTCCAAATCTGGCTGTGAGAAAGCAAACTAAACTTTTAATAGTAAAGATGCAATCCTACCAGCAGAAGGAGTATATTTTGACAAAACTGTGAAAGAAGGACAAAGTACTAAAAGTGGGAGACAGCAGAGTGTTTGCGGAGAATCATTACTCATTGTACACCAGGCAGAAAAGAAGCAAATTTATTCCACTATTCAGGGAATGCCAAGACACAGGTGTGAGATTCAAACTGTTGTACCCAGCTGTCTTCAAAGTATTCTTCCCTAAAGGGACACAACTATTTTCTGATGAAGTATAGCTAAGGGGCTACTGGCAATTTGTCCAATTAAAAGTGAGTTGTGAAACAGAAACAGATTCTGCTTCTTGTTTGTCTGGTAATACAGACTACATAGAAACTGTACCTGTAAAACTTTTTCCAATGTTTCAAAGGAAAATGTTTATGTGAAGGAAGAGAGCATGAGAGTTGAATAGAAGAATCAAGAGAATGCTAGAAATGAAGCAGAGACAGGATTTGTGAAATGGAGATAAACAGCAATAAAACCAGAATAGACAAAACCAATTACCACTTAGTAGAAGCATGGGCTGCACCATTTGTCTTAGCATGTCTAACCTTTCTTTCAGGTTAACTCAAGTCTGTGACTGTCAGTTTGCGACTTTTCTTCACATCAGCAGGTAAAACTTCAGTATTTGAAGATGTATATGGTTTTGTGTGTTAGTATTACATTAATAGGTATTGGGGGTGTTTTTTTTTTTTTTGTTTGAGGGCTTTCAATAAAACACAAAGTTTTGTAAGATGTGACATACTCAAATGAATATGACAAGAAACAACTGTATAAAAGTTCAACCTGTCAAACAGTGTATGCATGTAACACAAAAGCTGGAACTAGACATTTAATAAAAAGGTGTTATATATAAAAGGTGGGAATAAGAACTTTTTAATGCAATGATGCATTCTGTAATGTTTTTAAATGTCAACTGTTTCACAGATAATACAAAAAAGAAAGAGTAGTGAACCATATTAAAAATGTAGAGTGCAAACAGCTATGTTACATGAGACACACTTAGAACTGAACATGTGAATTTGATAACGAAAGGTTTTCAGAATGGTTATATAGTGGAATACCTGGAAAAGAGGAGTATTTACATTAACTGCAAGAGAGCTCCAATAGTGATAGAAGAGGATAAAAAAGATAATACTGTCAGATTTGTAGTGCTAAGGGGGCTACTGGCAAGGGAGGACTACACTGGCATGTATTTATATTCCACCTAAAACTGTTATAATAGAGCTTAAGAAAGTTCTGGGAGAAAAAATCAATTTCAGCAAGGAATACTGCTTATAGGTGGGGACTGGAATGTGATTTGCAACAGTGCATGTGTATCTGGGGGGCCCAGAAGGGAAAGTATAACAAAGGAGGGTAGATTTTTTGAAGGAATTTAGCATGGAAGATGTGAATTCAGTAATAGGAGTTCAGAGTGAATTTGCATACTGCTCCCCATGATATAAAAACTGGGCTAGGCTAGACAGAATTTACATTTCACAGGAACACGTGCATTTAACTGAAGGTCTTGATACACACCCAATAATAACTAAAATAAAAACACATGGGAATGAAATAAAAATGAGACACTGGTGCTTTCCCACTTATCTGATGAAAAGAGAGGAATTTAAGGAATAGGTAGTGGAGATTACTCAGGAGCCATCAGAGAGGATAGAAATATCTTCTGAAAGTATAGCTAGGGAGTTGGATACAATTAATGTGAATTTAGAAATAGGGTGGAAATACAAGAAAGTGTTATGGTTAAGAAGTAACAAGAATTACTTACAGGGACTGACAAATGTTAAAGTATTGCAGAATAGGGGGAATCTCACAGAACAAGAAGAGGACCAACTGCAGAATACGAAGTAGAAAATAAGGGATTACCTTGATAATATGCACACATTTAGAAATACTGCTGTTAAGCAACTGTTTTTTGATAACACTACAGCACAAAAACTTTTAGCACAACAGCTCAGACAACAGAAAGTAGAAAGGGCTGACACCAAGCTTAGGAAGCCTACAAGAAAGGTAGCAAGTGATCCTACAGAGGTATTAGAAATATTTTGGAAATTCTATGAAAGCCTGTATAAAGCAGAGGAATATGGAAATCAAGAAAAGGTACAAATGGAAATGTTTATGGAATAATTAAATATGACAAGGTTAAAGGTAGATGAGGCTCAATTACTAACAGTTAGGATGGGAGAAGATGAGATAAAAATTGTGATGTACAACCAATCTGCAGGAAAGTCAACAGGGACAGATGATATTCCTGTGGAAGTCTGGAAGCTAGGAGGGAAAAAACTGATAAAGATCTTGAAGGTTTTGTTTAACAGTATTTTAAGAAGAGAAGTACCAACATACTGGAAGAAAGCAGTGGTAGCTGTAATACCTAAAGAGGGTAAAGATCCATCAGACCCAGCTTCATACAGGCCCATTTCAATACTAAACCATGACTATAAAGTGTTCATGTCTATAATGGCTAAATGAATTACATAAGTAATGTCAGAATTGACAGATATGGATCAGTGTGGTTTTGTGGAGGGGAGGCAAACATTAACAGAATACTGAAGATCCAGGGGCAAGCAAACTGTAAGAAAATATGATTGCTGCTGGTGGGGCTTGCTGCAGAGAATGCATTTGATACAGTAAGCTGGGACTTTATGAAAAGGCCAATGGAAGCATTTGCATTTCCTGAAAAAATTATAAGGTTGCTTAGGAGGTTATATGAGGGACTGGAGGTGAAAATTAAAGTGGATGTTCCTCTCTGATAATTTCTGCTTGAGCAGAGGAACCAAGCAGAGGTGTCATCTTCTCCTTTGTTATTTGTATTATACTGAGAACCACTGGCAAAGAAAATAAGGGACAAAGAAATTCAAGGGTATAATTGGTATGGTAGTCAAGGAAAGCTGGCTTAATTTGCAGATTATATTATTTTATACCTGACAAAACCAGAAAGAGACATTACAGTGTTGTGGAACATTTTGAGACCATTTCAAATCTTTCTGGGATACAAAAATGAATGAAACTAAAACAAAGGCAATAGCAGTAAATTATATACTCACACATTAATTGGTTCGGCAATATCTGTATTTATGGGGACATGATAAAATGAAGTATTCAGGAGTATGGATTAAAATGATTCTGCTGTGGCAGCTAAGGATATGTGGGAAGAGACTAAAAAAGGTAACAAAAATCTGAGAAAATGGAAGCTTTGTTATATGGATATGGACAGTAAGATACAAGCAGTCAAAATGTTTTTAGTCTCTTTAGTCTTATACGCAGGTCATGTATATTTTTTATCAGCCAGAGAAGTTGTAGATAGCAATTAATAAAAAGCTACAGGAATTTATCTGGAAGAGGAAGAAAGCAAGAGTCAAGTGGGATAAACTGATTCTTCCGGTAGAACAGGGCTGATTGGGATTATCCAATTTGAAGGGGTATTTCAGAGTTACTCGGCTAAGGTTCCTATACATAGCACAAGCAGAAAACTATAATGCAAAGTGGAAAAGGGATGATGTTGAAACGGGGGGGGGGGTCAAGAAATAAGGAGAGACTGGGATTTTGGATGCAGGGCTTTAAGGAGAATAACAAATATACAGAATATTATATCCATAAAGTAGCAGAAAGTATTTTAAGAACTAAGCCAACACGGGAATGGAGAAAGGAGATTCTGCCGATAGGGATGACCGCAATTAAGGATATAGACAATAGGCAAGAGGGGGCTGGAATTTATTGGAGAAAACTGACAAAGAAACTAAGGTATTGGGAGCAATTAACTTCAAAGGGAAAAGGTAATAGAATGGCTAGAAGCCAAGACTTTATATGGACTGCAGGTTAGAGATTGCCTTCCCTATCAAGAACTGATGTCAGAGTATAGACAAACAGAAAGAAATAGGGAGGTCCTACACAAAAGACCAGCACTGGTGGAGTGTTTAGTAGAATCTAAAACATAAGTTGACATTAAAAAAGGAAAAATTAGCACAGCATATAAAATATGTCATGATAACTATAAGAATCTATCAGAAGAGGTTAGAAAGGATTGGGAAGATAGACTGGATAAGCAATTCACAAAATAACAATGGCAGGATGTATGTATGTCTTCCAAATATGCAACAAAATCTAGAAGATTAAGGATTTTTGCTTGGAAATGTTTACATAGATATTTTTATACCCCAAGTAGGCAACAGAGAATTTTTCCTCAGGTAGACAGCAAATGCTGGAGGTGTGACGGGGTAGGAACATATTTTTTGGGAGTGTGGTGGGTTGGTGGACTTTTAAGGATTCCCTACAGGATGCACTGCTGGAAATGTTGGGTGCGAGGATTGGTGTGACGAGGGAGATGACTTTTCTAAGCTATGATACAGAATTGGAATTACCTAGACATGGTAAGGCCTTGCTATGTCTAATTTTGGTGGCTGCCGAAAAAGCAATTACTACAAAATGGAAACCAAAATTTAAACCAAGTATATTAGAAATAGTGAATATAGTAACAGAGATAAAACAACTGGAAATGAGATCTTTAGGAAAGGGTAGAAGCAAACTACACAGGAAAAATGTGAACTGTAGGAACAATACATACAGGGGAGGAATGAGGTTTAAAAGAATGCAGGACATAAATGAGCTCTGTAATGTCTGACTGAAAATGATTGGGTAGATCATAAGTGATGTATAATGTTTGCAACTGGGAGTGTCAGTATGTTTTCTGATGTAAAATGCTTGCAACTAGGATTGTGTCAGTGTGGTTTGTTTTCATTTATATAAATGTATGATTGTTTGATAATGTTAATTTGTTAATACAGTTTGATTACTTTTGTATAAATGTAAATTTGCCTATGTCATAACTGATAATTCAATAAATGTGTTTAAAAAAATAAATTAACCCAGCAAGCAAGTCACAGCTATTACAAAGGAGACAACCAGGAGACTTCTCTGTCATATTCCATTCATTTGGGACAATGTACACCAGCTATGTTACAGTCTAGCAACACCATTTGTGATTCTGGTGTTGAGGCACAAAAACGAATGGATGTTTAAATTTCCGGCCCTAAAAACAATGTTAATACATGGCTTAACAAAAGGATGGATAATTTTACAACAAAAACTAGAGAACATGGGACACTTAATCCCTAGACAGCTTTGGAAAAAAAGTTGTCTAAGTTGAGAAAATTGCAAATGGAGAATAGCAAACTTTTTGGAATGTATTAAGGCTAAGCGTGTTCCCAAAAGACTTAGAAGTTGGAAGTTTCCCAAAGGGTTGATGGGGAACGTCAATTTACACAAGGAAGTGTTAATTGCATCTGACTGACATGGCTGTGGACTTATGGAGTTATTAGTAAAGCATAATCAATGAATAATGGACAGACTGGTAAGTGAGATTATCAAGTTTGACCATGCTATTACTAGTGATCTCTTATTTACTAATTTCGAGGTACAGTATAATAAACCATTTACAGAAGTGGACAAGATTTCTGAGGCTATTAAAATTTGGAAAGAAAAAAATGTAAGATGATCACATTGATTACCTTAAAGGTACTGCATACCCTAAACCTGACCAGGTGTCTGATAATGTTTTTTATGAAAAAGAGGGAGAGATGGTTAGCTTACCAGATGAGCCAAATTCTGTATCTTGCCCTTTAGCTCAACTCTTCCTGAGACAGCTACAAAGGATACAAAATCGGGACAATCACTGTCAGGTACATCAGGATACGAGCCCAGATGTTCTTAAGAACAGAAGAGGAATTACAGGACTAATCACAGGAGAGGCAGGCATTAAGTATTTTCTCAAACAATGATTCAATTTGTTATAATACTGACTTTGGATCATGTTTACCTACTATTATTTCCAACAAGAAAGGTGACTTTAAAATATACAACAATAGTGACTATAAAATTGGATAACATTATGCTGACTTACTGTCAAAAGGCTTTACTTTTGCACCTTCGTTGAGATCTTGGATTGAGGACATTATTACTAATTTGAAGTTACATCTGAGAAAACTTAATCTTTGGACAGAATGACAAAAAATTGTAAGGGACACCTTCTATAGGAAAAGTCTATACAACAACCCTTTGCCATCTTCCCTGGTTTTATCTGAAAAATGATGTAAATACAATGTTTGGTCTTCAATGAATCAGAGGGTTGATAACACATAATACAACTTAACACTCTCAGAACATCGTCTTTTAAAAAAAGTCTATGTCAGAACAAGGAACGGAGAGTCATGAAACCTGATAAAGGTGTGGGGGGTATTATGCTTAGGAATGAATATGTGAACAAAAATGAAATAATTTTTAAACATTTTTTATGAAGAGTCTTCTATTATCTGTATTAATATTTCATATTTAATAATTAAATGTTTGTTGAATGATTTAGTCGATCAAGGTCAGATTACTCAAGATGTTTTTCATTTTTTGAATGCTCAACATCCTTTAGTTCTGTCTATCTTTGGGATTCCAAAGATTCATAAGTGTATTAAGGCCCCCCCCCTCCCTTGAGACCAGTTGTTAATGCAGGGAAATAAAACCCCACTCCCTTGGCCAAATATGTTGATATTATCCTCAAAAAGTCACATGGAGGCACTTGGAACTTTTTTTTTTTTACCAGAGTAAAGATTCATGTTTTTTTTTTACACAAGCTTAAAGATGCGGATTTTACAGATGATCTTCGGTTTCTTACTATGGACATTGTTAATTTATTCAACTTCAACCCTCATGATGTAGAATGGTTCCATCATTTTTTTGGTTAAATCTACCACCTTTACACCCAGTGAAATTAATGTGCTAGGGTTACTGACGGAACTAGTCCTTAAGTATAGTTTTATTTTTTTTGAGGGGTAATACTATTTGCAGACAAAGAGAGTTGTCATAGGGGCCACATGTGCCCACGTTTTGCTAACATTGTGATACAACAGCAGAAGAAATTTATTTTAAATCATTGTCATTCATAATGGGGCATGTATTCTCACTTCCTTGATGATTTCTATTGCGTGAAAAGATCCCACTACAGACAGATCCATGATTTGATTGATTACATCAATTCCACCACTTTTTTCTTTGAATTTACATAAGTTATTGGTACAGATAAGATTAACTTTAAATACTGAGATAGTTAAAGATTATAAAAAGAAAAATGTGATAAATATTTATAGGAAACAAACTCATTTAAATGTCATACTATTTTATACTAGTTGTCATCCTTTCCATTAAAAAAGAAGAATAGTTACTGGCCAATTTGTGCACCTGGAGAGGATGGTTTCTAAGAATGATTTATTTTTAACAGAATGTGAAAATTTATGTAAAATGATTTTAGCTAGGGGATATCCACATGACTGCTGAAGGAATATGCAAATAAGTGGTTTCCAAAGGGGTGCAAGGAATACTTTGCCCCCTTATGTTGACTTACAATGAGCAGGTTAATAATAATCTTAAAGTTACTGCTTAGGTTTCTGATTCTACTGTTTATTTAGATTCCTTTATTACCACATTTGGTATCGATCTTCACATTAGGGAGATTTTAGATATAAATTGGAGAAAGTTTTCCAGTTATGACAAAACTGAAAAAAACTTGGTAGTAAACCACATGTTGTATTCAGAAGGGGTAGATCTATGAAAAATCTTTTGGAAAGCAGGGATTTTCAATCCAGTTATAATAGTAAAAAGGATACTTTTAAATGTGGATTTTATCCCCAGTGTAATTTTATTATGGAGCGCAAATCAGTAAACATTAACAGACTTACCACTGAGACTTTCTTTGCTGCACTAATAATTCTATGGGACTGATTTATTTGGCTGTCAGCAATGCACACATTTCTAAGCGGGTAAAACTATGAGGAAATTCAAGGACTGCATCTATGAACATCTTCACAATACCAGATGAAAGAATGTTAATAATTCCTTAGTTAAATACATTCAGAGGAATTATATACAATTTTCTTTTTTTGGGGGGGTGAAAAGAATAATTAATAATCTATGGGGGGATCCCTGTAGTGATGTGATAGAACTTAAAGAATTAATTTGGCAGATCAGACTAAATGCCTGCAATTATCCTGGGCTTAATGAATCACTGTCCATTACTACTGTGTTGAAACTTTGTTCATATTTGATTTGATTTTACTTAATATTTTATAGAGATTCTTGTTATTACTGTTGAATTTTTTTATTTTTATATCATTGATGAAGGAACAGTCCTTTTGTAAAAATGATCATGGTATAATTTTAAGTTAGCATGGTACTATTCTTTAAAGATTTATTGTGTTTTTATTGGATGGAATGTGTACACATGACATGTACACATTTTTAAACTTGGGCACTTTTTAATGTATGTTATTCTGATAAAGTCTATTGATATATACTGACAAAAGCACAATCTCTGTGGAATTAAACATTTTTATTCTTTACTGTGTACGGTACTGCTGGCTCAGCAACAGGTAGTTGCATTTGGTTGCAGTAAGCTTTCAACTTTTGGTTCTAATTTATATCTTCCCTGATAACTTAACCTAGTTACTGTAGCTTGCAGAATATGTAAAGTCTGTCAGAGTTCCTGCTATTGAATTCACATCTTCCATACCACATATTACTATACATTTCTTCAGAAACCTACTTGCTTTTGTTATATTTTCCTCTTCTCAGCCCAATTGTACCACCTCACTACTGCATATCCTTGCTGAATTTTTATTTTTCCCAACATTCACCTAACCTACAAAATAGTGGTTTTAGGTAGAATATAAATAAATCCCTGTATAATCATCTCCCCTGCCAATAACTCCTCGCTACCCCATATTTACCATTACTGTCTTTTTCTACTTTTCTAACATTACTGAGGCCCCTCTCACAGCTATTACTTCCCCTTTCCTTTGTCTTTGATAATCTAATAAATGTCTTGTCTGAAATCATTTCTTTGTCAAAACTGTATGCTCATTTCTATCCAAATGCACCTCCCCAAACACACACTAATGACTGTCAGGCTGATCTTGTACTTAGTTGCTTCTTCTCATCCTTACTTATAACCTTGTCAGAATTTACTAGACTTTTCACTTCGGTAAAATAGCCAAGGATTAAACACTAAATACATGATCAAAAAAGCACCAATCCCCTTTTAAATCACAAAAAAGCATGAACAGTCTATACACTTTTTAAAAAGGAAGTTCACACGTCCAAGTTGGAGCACTTGCTCCAAAACAATTGCTGCATCCACAGTTACTACCTTTTCTAAAGTAATATGTAGATTAACCACACTAATGCACATGTCCGTATGTATGTTCCTACTTACACAGATTGCCATTTATATCTGTTCCCCTCCCAGATTTAATAAACAACTTGCTTGCCCTTCAGTAAACATTATAAACATTATTTTTATCCTTAAGAAAGGGTACCATTGGTTAATGTCAAATAAACTAGACTTAGCACTGTTACATTTAATACATTAAAGGACAAAGGTTTTGTGTAAAAGTTAATTTCCCACAGTTCAAATTTTTATTTCTTTTGTTACTTTTTATTTTATCTAAACTGCTTTCCAGTATCCCTTTAAAAGTTAATTACACTGCACCTCACAGATTTCACTCAGAACACAAGTTTCAGACCTCTCACAATTAACTGCATGAAACTACAGGCTGCTTGTATTAAGCCAAAAGCAGGTGCTGAAAGGGAAAAAAAGTTAGTTACTTTTCATTATTTTCAGAATTTTCTTTTCTTCTTTGTGTATTTTTGCTCAACTGTCTACTGTTTAAATTGAGAACATTAACCTAGACACCCATCTCTATACAAACAGGAGAAATTACTCTAATTCTATCAATATCATCAACACATATATACATTCACCCAGAAGCCAAAGATCAAATCATTATATTAACTTTGACTTGCTTTAGCCAGCACTTCATATCTTGTTACAGGATAAAACATGGGTATATTACAAAGAAAGAGAACTTTCTTTTTAAAATCAGTAGCATATACAGCAGTTCTAGAATATCCCCGTATGCACACACGGGGCTACCTGATAACACCGGCACGCCAAAACACTGACAACAAAATAACCGACACGACAAAACCGAATATTCAAAAACAAGAAACTTCACATGCCCGACAAACCGCAATCCCGACAATCAACAAAACAAATACCTTTCCCGAAAAACACACACACAACACAAGCACACCAAAAACCTTACAAACCTACACTAAACCTTACATACACAACTATCTATGCACTAACCTTAACCCAAACCCTAACCCTAAGGTCCGTCACTATCGCACACTTACCTTACCTGCACCCTAGCCCTAAATCAATTAATCTGCCACTAACCCTTAAGTCTGTCACTATCGCACACTTACCTTACCCGCACCCTAACTCACTTAATCTGCCCCAAACCCTCAAGTCCGTCACTATTGCACACTTACCTTACCCGCACCCAAACCCTAACTCACTTAACCCGCCCATAAACCTAAAGTCTGTCACTATCGCACACTTACCTGACCCACACCCTACCCTAACGTCCGTCACTATCACACACTTACCTTACCCACACCCTGACCCTAACAACCGTCCCTATCACACACTTACCTTAACATGTCGGTGTTCTCAGCATCGGGATTCTCAACTTACGGTCTTCTCCATTGTCGATCTTCTGGTTTCGGTGTTCTCGCTGTCGGCGTTGTGGACTTTCAGCATTTTCAGGTAGACCCACACACACATACTTCACACGTAAAATACCACTGACTGTATGACATATAGGACTACTTTACAAAGTAACATGCAATTTACTCCGGAAGCTTCCTCATAAATGGAATTCCAGTATGGTGCTGACCAGCTAGGAGGTAGATGAGTTGCACTCCTTGCATGAACAAACAGAAATAGTAGAAAAAGAATGTGTTGCTGACAAAAAAGATTCATCAGAAGCAATAGATGCCACAGGAAAAGGATAATCCCCCCCAAAAAATGAAGTAACAGAATGAACCCAACTTAAAAATGGCTCCTCTTGTTGCAGGGAAAATAAACAAATATTACAAAGAAATGGTCAAAATGAGAGAAACCCTGATGGACTACATGAAAAGAAACAATTCTAAGATACAAGAAATGGAAGACGCATTAAGCCAGCCTTTTAATGATATTCAGAAAGTGAAAAAGGATGGTGAAGAAACAGTAAGCAGAATGGGAGCAAAAGAAGCATTGCAAGAAGCCTTGCACGATAAGCTGACAGAACTGGAAGATAGAGAACGGAGGGAAAATCTGTGTATCATGAACATTCCAGAAGGAACAGAAGGGATAAAGTGTAAAGAATGATTAACTGAACATTTGCAAAAATGGACTGGCATACCAGCACATTAAATCAGGATAGAAAAGGCCGACAGAGTGTATATTTCAGCAGGAGAGAAAGGGCAATTTCCACACCCTATAGTGGTCAAACTGCAAACATACCAACTAAAAGAGTGGTTACTGGGAGCACTATGGAGGAAAAAAAACAAAATCTTAAGAACTGGTGCAAACAGAATTTTTGTCAACCAAGACTTCTCAGTGCATACCAGAATGAAGAGGGCCAAGTTCATACCATACTTTAAAACTGTGCAGAGGCCTAGGGCTATGTTTTAAATTGATATACTCAGCAGCATTTAGAATATTTTTCCCATCAGAAGCCAAAATGTTTGTGGAACCACACTGAGTGGAGGAGGTGCTAGAGAAGTTCAAGCAGTTCAACACACTAGCCGCAACCGAAGAAACACAAACACAGGGAATGTAAGTTAAAAGAAAGATTGAGTGTGTGAAACTACATTGGCCAATAAAACCCTTCCTGGGTTTTCGACAGAAACTACTAGATAGGAAAAGAGAGATGGAGAAGTTCATGAAAAGGGTGACAGACAACATCCAAGACATTAATGAAGAAGAAAGGGAAGGAATAACGAAAGAGCAGTGGGAAACCTGAGTCGCTGAGAAATTAACAAAAGGTTTGCCAGGACACAGTTGACAAAAGACTGGTATCAGTAAGGAAAGATAGGTGCAAAAGGTGATTGAGAGGAGGAAATAATAGAAAACAGCTCAACTAGAATGACTGGTGGATGATGCGGAAAGACAGATAACTTGCAATGAACAAAAAAACAGAACAGACATTATTGCAAAGTTACCAAGTCATTTGAATGGACACAGAGAATATAATTAATATTCATGCTGATCTGTAAAATAAAAGGTATATAAAATTACAAATATTTGACAATATGTAGTTTTGATCTTAAACCCACACTTATTAATGAGAAAGAGCGAGATAAGAAAAGGTAGGGTCCACTGTAGAAAGAAACAACTTGCTGACAGAATGGTATAACAAGGAAGGTGTCATTAGAAGTGTGTCTTCTTAAATACCCTTTGGGGGATATAACTGGAAGTTTAAAGGATTTTACAGAGTTAGGACAATGTTTATTTTACGTTCAGGGGAATTAAGTTTAATGAAACAAATGGGGAATGAAGAGGGATGGCAGCATAATAAAAGAACAAAAAATATTATAAATCATGGAAGGAAATAAAGAAATTGAGTTAATCACTGATGTTACATATTAAGGAAAGCATAACATCATACACAGACTTGGTAGGATATACAACAGGCAAAAGAAGGGGTTATGGATGGATACAACAGGCAGAAATAAAATACAAAGGGAATGTAACATTCTACTAGAGTAAGCAAAACATGACACTTCAAATTTTGAGCTGGAATGTAAATGGAATAGTAGATGAGAAACTAAGAGGCAAGATGCATTTAACTATATAAGAATGGGAAATACTAGTGTAGCATTCCTTCATGAAATGCATTTGTCAAAAGAAGAAGCATATATATTGCAGAAGGAAGTAAACAGGGATATGGATTAAAAGCATGAAATGGGTGAAAGAGAGGACTAATGACATGAATAAGGAGCCATTCAGGTATAGACACTGAAGAATGTATCAGAGATAAAGTATTTACTTTTGAGGGGATACTAAGGCAGCAACAGAACATTAGTGAATGTTACATCTCTCCTAAAAGTTGCAAAGGGCAATAAGACAATACAAGAGAGAGTAGAGACTCACCAGAATATACTACTAGTTGCAGGAGACTGGAACCTTATAACAAACAAATAAGATGAAGACAGGGGCCCTAGACGGATGCACCTAACAACAGAAGGGATATACTTAAAGAGGCTTACTCAGGCATTTAGCTGGCATGATATGGGAAACACTCTGAATAGAGAACTTACATTTTACTCCTCCAAAAGTACAGTTTTGTACCTACCATAAATGTAGATGTTCGAGGATCCACATTGCTGCAGTCCTAACTATTGGGTAGTCCGCTGTCCAGTCGGCCCGAATACCAAAGTATATGGCTGACGTCGGTCAGGGCGCATTAGACTGACGTCAGTACGTCAGGGTACTAATGCGCATGACCGACGCCATATCCTCAGTCTTTTCTTGCCCCAGATGTCAGAAGACCCTAAAAAGACAAGGCCCAATATACCTGCACCAAAAATATGTACAATATATACAAAATTATCAGCATATAACCTCACCTACACAACCACCCCTAAACACAGAGGGGAAGGAGGGAGGGTAATTGGACTGCAGCAATGTGGATCCTCGAACATCTACATTTATGGTAGGTACAAAACTGTACTATGTTCTTCATTCCACATTGCTGCAGTCCTAACTATTGGGTAGAATCCCAAAGCAGAGGTAAGGGAGGCTGGCAAATCATAAAGAAGCAGGAGCTGACAACATGCCTTGCAAAATAGCTGTGGCAAAACCAGCCCTAGACTTAGAGTAGAGAGGAAGGTGATAATGCTTAGAGAAAGTATGCACTGAACTCCAAGTAGCTGCCTCCAAAATATCCTTAGTTGCCACCCCCTTAGAAATGCTGTAGAAGTGGCAGTAGCCCTAGTGGAATGAGGCCTAATCCCAGCTGGAATCTCCTTGCCATGATGGGAATAACAAAATGCAATGCAAAACCCAATCCACCTAGAAATAGTTTGTTTTGACACAGGCTTGCCCTGCTAACTCAAAGCAAAAGAAACAAACAACTGCTGAGACTGCCTAAAATCCTTAGTCCTGCTTAAATAATAACGCAATTGCCTGTGTACATCTAAAGTGTGCAAAATCTTTTCCCCTTTATTTTGGGGGTCTGCATAAAAAGTAGGCAAATGAATAGTTTGGTTTAAAGCCACACTAGAAACCACCTTAGGCATAAAGGAAGGATTAGTACGTAATGATACCCTATCCTTGTGGAAAATCAAGAAGGGCTCTACTGCCATAAGGGCCTGCAACTCAGACACCCTTCTTGCAGAAGTAATAGCCAACAGAAAAGCAGTCTTCCATGACAAGTATTTCAATTCAGCAGTAGCCGCAGGCTCAAAAGGTTGTAGAGTAAGTTTTTCCAACACAAAATTGAGATCCCAAGCAGGAGTAGGAGCTCTAATGGGGGTCTTATATTCTTTGCCCCTCTAAGAAACTGCTTGAACAAAGGATGCGAAAACAATGGTGGGTCACAATCATAGTGAGCTGAAATTGCTGCAGCATGAATCTTAATGGAAGAGAAGGACAAACCTTTGTCCAATAACTCAGTAAGATATTGAAGAGCCACACTCAAATTAGGCTCAGAAATCTCCAAATTCTTTGCTGTACTCCAAAATAAAAATCTCTTCCATTTTTCTGCGTACACTTTCCTTGTACTAGGTCTTCTAGCTTCCATAATCACATTTAAAACTTGTTGAGGAAGTTGAGACCTGCTGTGCTGCAACACAGAATATGCCAGGCTGTTAGATGAAGAGAGTGAAGCTTGACATTGAGCAGATGACCGTCCTTCTGAGATAACAGATGTGGAATCAAAGGTAAAGGCCATGGAGGCTTCCTTACCAGACTCCTTAGTAGTGGGTACCAGTGTTGCCGAGGCCAATCTGGAGCTATTAAAATCATCCTTGGCTTGTCTTGTCTGACCTTTAAGAGCACCTTTGGAAGAAGAGGCAGAGGTGGAAAGGCATACACATGAAGATTTTTCCAACTGAAAGAAAGAGCATCCACTTTCCAAGCTGTGTGATGAAACCCCTTTGTGCAAAACTTTGGCAGCTGGTGGTTTAGTGGAGAAGCGAACAGATCTATGTCTGGAGTTCCCCATGACACTGTCAATTTCTGAAATACATGAAGATCCAGTTTCCACTCGTGGGGATCCATGATTTGTCTGCTTAACACATCTGCTAAGGAGTTCTGTGCTCCCGCAGAAACCTTGCCTGAAGAGTTAGTTGCAAGCTGAGCGCAGTCTCCCATAAAATCATTGCTTGCCTGCATAGAGGATAAGAATGTGTTCCCCTTGTTTGTTGATGTACCACATGACAGTTGTGTTGTCTGTTAGAATCAACACCTGCCCTGGAAGAAGTAACTCCTTGAAAGCCATTAATGCAAACTGGACTGCTAACATCTCCTTCATGTTGATATGTAGATGCTGTAGTCTGGCAGGCCACTTGTCTTGTATCCACTTTCCATTTAGATGAGCTCCCCAAGCAATGTCCGAGGCATCTGTCGTTAAAATCTGACTCGCCTCTGGCCGGGTCACAGAGAGTCCCTTGTTTAGGTGACATTCCTGAGCCCACCACAAAAATTATTTTTGAAGGCAAGGTATTATTTGAATGACAGTGTCCAAATCCTGGCAGTGCTGTGTCCATACATTTTGAGATACCATTGCAGCTTCCTCATATGCAGTTTGGCATTGGGAAGCACCAGAATACAAGATGCCATGAACCCTAATGCTTGAAGGACTGTCCTTGCAGTCAGCACGGACTGATGAGATAGTTGATGGAAGTAAAGGGATAGACTCTTTTGTTTGTCCGGGGTTAAAAAGGCCATCTGGGCTGCTGTATTCAGTCTCACACCCAGAAAGCACATGTCTTGAGAGGGTACTAGACTGGACTTTATTTCGTTCACAGAATACCCTAGGCATCTTAGCACAGCTATAACATATTCCAGATGCTGTAGAAGGTCTACCTTTTCTTGAGCCAGAATCAGGCAGTCGCCCAAGTAAGGATAGATTTGAATTCCTTTTAGCCTGAAGTAAGCTATCACTGGAGCCAGAACCTTTGTGAATACTCTGGGCAGTAGATAAGCCAAAGGGCAATGCAGAGAACTGATAATGAGAATTTCCAGCTCGAAAACGCAGATACTTCCTGCAACTTAGTCTTATAGGCACATGAAGGTAAGCTTCCTTGAGATCTAAAGTTACCATCCAGTGATCCTTGCCCAGCAGAGGTAAAAGCTGTTGTAACGTCAACATCTTGAACTTGGGAATGTCCAGATAAGTGTTGAGGATAGATAAATCCAAAATTGGTCTCCACGTGTTCCCCTTCTTTGGTACTAGGAACAGGCGAGAATAAAATCCTAGGCCCCTTTCTGATACAGGGACTGGCTGAATGGCCCCTATTTGGAGTAACAGAGAAATTTGCTTGTGAGCCTCTTTCCTTTGTGGAGGAGGGACGCCTGGCATGCCTTTGAAAGGGGCAATGTATGGAAATAAAACCTGTAACCGTGGTGAATGATATCCAACACCCATCTGTCTTGAGTAATTAAATCCCAATTTTCTTTGAAAAGAGACAGTCTTCCTCCCAAAGGAGCTGCCAGACGAGAATCTACTGGCAGCTGAAAAGGCAGGTCATTGGGTCTGTTTACGAAAGGACTGACCTCTGCCCTCACCAGAAGTCTGAGCAGGTGAACTCCCTGTTCTAGGCCTAAAAGAACCTTGAGCTCTGCCCCTACCACGTCTAGACCTACCCCTAGACTGGGAATCATAAGCAGGATATGTCCATCCCTTAGTAGGCCAATTTCTACCAAACTTCGGTGGCTGCACCTGCAAAAAATCTTTAACAGTTTGCATAGACTTAGCTTTGTCCTCCATTTTCTTTAAAACTGCTTCCACAGGCGAACCAAACAACACATCAGACTGTAAAGGAGCATCCAAAATCCTTGTCTTAACATGCTCAGCTAAATTCTGATCCCTCAACCAGGCATGCCTGCGAAGAACAGAACTAGTGGCAGCCACCCTCGAGGAGGCCTGTACAGCATCAAAACCACATTGCAAAGAATGCTTACCCACTTGTTCAGACACATGAACTAAATCCAGCAACTCTTTACACTCAATACCTTCCGCCAAAGCATCCACCTTAGATTTCAATTGTGAAAGGAGATAATTTTGATATTTTAGCATGTGAAACTGACAATTCAACGCCCTCAGGGCTAAAGTGGAAGAAGTATACACTTTCTTTCCCCATCTATCCAAAGCCCTTGCCTCTTTATCAGTGGGAACAGGGTTTTCAACAACAGAGGCCTTAACACCTTTAGGTCCCTGAGAAACAGTTTCTGGGTCTGCCCTAGGACTCTTAAAAAGTTTCTTTTGAGCTTCAGGCACCCTATCGTTCCTTTCAGGTTTAACAGGAGCAGGAGGCAAAGAATCAGGGTTCAGGGAAGCCTCTGCAAAACATCTTCCACCACATTCAACACAGGAGGTATAGCTAAGGGCCTATGCTGGGGTAAAAACAAGAATTCCCTAAGCCTTTTCCTGGAATCAGAGTAATCTTGGCCTTCCCATTTAAAGTGCTCCCTCATGGAATGCAAAGTCTCTGAAAATGAGAAATCCTCAGGAGGAGAAGCTGTAGGAGTGGAATCATCCACATCAGAATCAGAATAAGGAGGATACTCCTGCAAGTCTTCCAGAAGACTCAGAAGCCTCTGAACACTGTTCAAAACTCTCAAACTCAGGTTCCACCCTAGGCCTCTTATCAGGAGGGGGCATAGAACCTCTAATCATAGTAATCAAATCTTCTGCCATTTTAAGCATATGTTTCTTAGGCACAGAACCTGAAGTGCTAGGAGAAGCCCCCACTGAAGCTAAACTTGGCCTACCTCTCAAAGTAGTTTTGGAAACAGAAGGAGAGGCTCTAACCACCTTGGGAAGAGAGGGAAGAACAGTTACCTGAGAAGCCCCTTCAGCCTGGCCTACCTCCTGAGAAGGCACATCCTGTAACAGTAAAGTCTCTGCCTGAGACTCCAAAGAAACTCCTGGCAAAACCTCTGGCTCCACTGAGCTTTCTAAAGAACCGACGTCCGGGACTGCCGGTTCATCAACCCTAGGCTTCGCTGTTTTGTCCTTGCGCTTTTTGGACGAAGCGGGCGTCGGAGCATCCGACGGCATTTTATAATTGCAACGCTTCCCAAACACTAACCTGGCACAGTCTAACCTTCTCTTAATAGTGCGTTTGTTAAATCTAGCACAAGAGCGCATCCAACAACGCCGTGCTCAGGCCCTAAACAAGGTATACACAAGGTATGGTAATCCCTATGAGGTATCTGTTTCCCACAAGAAATACAGTTATTCACTTTTTCTGACATCCGGTTAAATACTGAGGCAAGAAAAACCAAAATGTTCCCAACGGGTACTTAGCCAACTTTGATTCGGTCTGAAACTCCGACTTCAGAAAATTTCAGAACGCCAACCTGCACTCGCAAAACTGCTTCTGCATCGGACCATGCGGCAAAAAAGACTGAGGATATGACGTCGGTCATGCGCATTAGTACCCTGACGTACTGACGTCAGTCTAATGCGCCCTGACCGACGTCAGCCATATACTTTGGTATTCGGGCCGACTGGACAGCGGACTACCCAATAGTTAGGACTGCAGCAATGTGGAATGAAGAACATCATAAAACAAAGGCAAGTCTGGATAGAATTTATGTACCCGAAGAGCACGGATATTTAGTACACAGTATAAGCACCCATCCCATACTATTGTCAGATCATTCACCAGTAGAAATTAAGATCAAAAGACCCAAAGTAATAGAAATGGAAAGGCACTGGAGGGCAGGAGCAAGTTGGTGGGAACAGCAGGGTAAAAGGGAGAAATTAATAAACTTCCTACAACAGGAAAAACTAAACCTGAACTCAAAAGAGAAAAATTATTAGATTTTTGGGTCAAATATAAGAGCTGTTTGAAATGTAAACTCGGGATAATAGGACAGGAAGAATGGGAAAGGAAGAGAATTTGGAAAAAGAGCAAATTATCAGACATGGGAGACCTCCAGAAAAAAAGAGGGAAACAATTCAAATAGAAGAACAACTACAGAAACAAGAAAGGAAATGGCATGAGTAGCAGGAATTAGATCTGAATAAAATGCGAGCAGCATTAAACCAAATATTTTATGAATTCTCCAAGATTTCAAAAAGCATTCATGTTGTGGTAAAAAGACAAAATTAGAGATCTGTTAACAGGATAAATAACATGAGATGCAGAAGCTATAGGGAAGGTCTTTCAAAAATATTACAAGACTCAAGTGGAGACGGAAAAATGGGTAGAAATGTTTGAAAGATTCATAGATTTCAAAATAACAAGAAACAAAAGGGGAGAAGATTCTTACGCCGGTAACAATAGAAGAGATAAAGCAACAAAGTAAAAACATCTGGGCAGGATGGCATTCCAACAGAAACATGGATAATAGCAAGTGAGAAAGCAATATGGTATTGGCACATTTTGTTTAACCAAATAATGGAAAAGCATGAAATACCCAACACATGGAAACAAGCGATTATATCAGTTATACCCAAGGAATGGACGGATTTATTGAATCCAGGGTAATACAGACCAATAGCAATATTAAACCATGACTACAAGATATTTGCAGGTATTATAGCAGGGAGTCTGACAATATTACCAAACTTAATAAATCAAAACCAATAAGGATTCATTAAAAGCAGATAAACGTTTGATAATAAGAAGTTATGTACCTACCATAACGTTCCATGTTAGTTGTCTTCTTCTCGCCTTCTTCCTTGCTGGATGGGTTCGGAGCCGACCCTCGGCTCCGACTCGGCCAATACTAAAGCTCGAGAGCTTATTCCACCAGCTCGAGGCTCCCCTATATCCCACAATGCTAGGCGGTAACTACTCAGATCTCATTTGATAGCTAAAACCAAGCAGTTCTGGTCTCCATAGAATGGAGAAGAGAGAAAAAGTACCCACCTCTATATATAAAACTGTAGGTAAACTACCACAAACATAAAAAGGGAGAATAGAGGTGGTAGAACATGTGGAAAGGAAAAAATTCCAATGGAAGATCCCAAATATTCCTATCGGTCTGTCCAGGCTAGGGAGAAGGAGGGTGGGACGCAAGAAAGAAGGCGAGAAGAAGACAACTAACATGGAATGTTATGGTAGGTACGTAACTTCTTAATGTTAAGTTGTCAATCTCGCCTTCATTCTTGCTGGATGGGACTGCGTCCCTAGCACCTTACCCCGGGTGGCCTATCGGAACAGACTCTTGAGAACAGTGGAACCAAAGTTGGCACGGTTTCTGGAGGCCATATCCAATTTGTAATGCAAAATAAAGGTATGAGGAGAAGTCCATGTGGCTGCTGCACAAATGGAATTTATTGGTAGCCTGTCCTGAAAAGCTACAGATGTTGAATGAGCTCTAGGTCTTGAAGGCAGTTTTTGATGTCTGATTTCTTAGATGAAGGTAATTATAGAGGTAAGCCATCTTGAAAGGGACACTTTAGTAACTGGAAAGCCCAATTTCCCTTCTGCATAAGACAGGAAAAGCTGATCAGATTTCCTGAACTGTTTAGTCCTGTCTAAATAATATTTAATTGGTGATGAACATCTAGAAAATGTAACTTTTGTTCCGACCTGTTGGAATAATCAGGGAAGAAGACGGGGAAATCAATCGTCTGGTTTAGGTTTGCCTTAGAGGAAACCTTAGGCAATAAGGACGGATTAGTCCGGAGGGACACCCTGTCTTTATGGAAAACTAAGGACGACTGCAAAGAGCATGAAGTTCAGATACCCTTCTAGCTGATGTTATGGCTACTAGAAAAAGTGTCTTCCATGAGAGCAACTTAAGAAGGCATGAAGCCGCTGGTTCGAAGGGGGGGAGAATCAAGGAAGCTAGGACCAAATTCAAGTCCCATTGAGGTGGGGGATCTTTGACTGGGGGCTTGAGCAGAAAAACACCTCTTAAAAAGGCTTTGCAGAGTTTATGGGACATGATACTGGAGTCCGTGACACCTACATGAAAGTTAGATATAGCAGCTAGTTGTACTCTAATGGTAGATGAGGAAGAGCCTAAATGAAAGAGCTCTGCCAGAAAGTCTAGGATAGACAGGATAGGTGCAGTGAAGGGGTCTATATTTTTTGATGCTGCCCAGAAGGAAAAACGTTTCCACTTACTATTATAAATCCTCCTGGTAGAAGACTTGTGAGAGGCTATCGGGATGTTACGGACCGAATGAGAGATTAAGGGAAGCCTGGCTAGGGTAGGAATCGGAGAAACCAAGCTGTGAGGTTGAGAGATTGAAGGGAGTGGTGCAGCTGGCCCGACTGGTGGGTCAAAAGATCTGGCACCGGGTCCAGATGCCAAGGCTGCTCCAACAGGTAATGATGGAGGAACGGAAACCATATCTGTCGAGGCCAGTAAGGGGCAATGAGGATCATGGTGACTCTCAAGGCGATAGCTTTCTGAATTATTTGAGAGATCAGTGGAAAGGGGGGGAAAGCATACAGAAGTCCCCGGAGCCAATCATGGACTACAGCGTCTCTGGTGGGATGGCCTGGTAATGGGAAGAGAGTGAAGAAGTCATGACACTTGCTGTTTTGGGGAGTAGCAAAAAGATCGCAGCAAGGCCGGCCCCATCTTTGAAAGACTTCTTCCAGCACTGATTTTTTTTAGAGACCACTCGTGAAGCATGAGAATGGCCCTGCCCAACTTGTCCGCAATCACGTTGGACTTCCCGGGAATGTGCATTGCTATCAGAAACCGCTGAGAAGAAATCGCCCACTGCCAAAGTCCGAGTGCCTCTCGACATAAGGGGTAGGACTTGGTTCCGCCCTGTTTGTTGATGTACCACACTACGGACATGTTGTCCGTCTGAACTGCAATAGTCCCTGTGGGAAGAGAGTCCTGAAGGGCTTGCAACGCTAAAAGCACTGCTCTTATCTCTAAGATATTTATGTGCAAGTGGCACTTGAAAGGTTGCCACATGCCCTGGACGGTCCTGCCCTGATAATGCCCCCACACCCGATCAGGAAGGTGTCCGTTGTCACCGTGGCGATTGGGGGGGGGAGAATGAAGGGTCTGCCCTGGAGAACTTGAGGTGATGTGATCCACCAAGACAGGTGATTCTTGCATGATTGAGTTAGTAGGATGATGTGAGACATCGGGAGCTGTTGGAAGGACCATTGAGTAAACAGCATCCACTGGAGGATCCGCATGTGAAAACGAGCTAAGGGGAGAAGTGTAATAGTAGCTGCCATGAGTCCTAATACCTTCAAGACTACCCTGGCTTTGACCTTGTTGCAATGAAGTAGAAGGTAAACTTGTTTGCGGATATCCAATACTCTTTGCTCTGTAAGTCTGGCGGAAAGATGGACTGTGTCTAAGGTGGCGCCTATAAAGGTAATAGATTGACAAGGCAGATTTTTCTAAATGCCTAGAGCTTGGCAAGTTTGGATGGTGAAGTCTCTGGATAGAAACAGTTGATGTCTGGTGGTGGCGGTCAGGAGCCAGTCATCCAAATATGGAAACACCTGGAATCCTTGACGTCTCAAGTGAGCCGCGACCACTGCCATGCATTTGGTAAACACTCGGGGGCTTGTAGTGAGACCAAAGGGCAGGGCTCTGAACTGGTAGTGACTGGCTCCCAGCCTGAAGCGGAGAAACCTCCTGGAGCGTCTGTGCATTTTGATATGGTAGTACACATCCTGAAGGTCTATCGAGCACATCCAATTGTCCTGACCCAAGAAGGGTAGAATGGACGGTAGCGTGACCATCCGGAATTTTGTTTTTTTGATATAATTGTTTAACTTGCTGAGATCCAGTATTGGTCTCCAGTCCCCTGTTTTTTTTGGAACCAAAAAGAATTTGGAGTAGATTTCGGATCCTTGCTGGTCTGCTGGGACTGGTTGGATAGCTCTTTTTGGGAGCAGCTTTGAAATTTCTAATGCTGCTTGTTCCCTTAGAGTGGGTGGAACGTCTGGAAGGGATCCTTTGGGTTGGGATGAGATGTGAATAAAGGGAATTTTGTAACCCTCGGATATGATTGACTGTACCCACTTGTCTTGAGTGAGGGAAAGCCAGGCTTTTGGGTACAGTGATAATCTTCCCCCGACTGCCTCCGAAGGTGGACAGCCGGGCAGCTCCTCAGGGATGCTGAAAGGGTTTATCAGAGAAAGTTTCTCTGCTACCCTGGTTTTGCGGACCACCTCTGCCCCTAGGGCGGCATCTATTGTTATTCCCCCCTCTGCCTCTAGACGGGAATCGACCTTGTGCGTCAGATGAGACTCCCTGTGGTTTGCGGAACCACAGTTTTCCTCCCCTCTGACCTTTTGGATAAGGTCTAGAAGGGGTAGAAAAACGGACTCCCACGGCAGAGAGAGTCTTACCTTCCTGCTCGCACCTAGTCAATGTATCCTTCACCTGAGGTCTAAACAACGTTGAGCCATCAAAGGGGGAATTGGTGAAGGATGCCTTGAAAGGGTCCGCAAAATTGCAAAGCTGCATCCAAGCGTGACGTCGTAAAGCTACACCTGTGCCTGCAGCCCTACTCGCCCCATCAGCCGCCTATGAGATAAGCCGCATGGAGGAGTTGACAATCGAATTCAGGGTTGCCAACTGGGAGTTCATTTTGTCTTGGAACCCCTCAGCTGTTGGATCCTGCATGGCCTCACCCATATCCTTGAGCAAATCCCTCTGGAGACGGGTGAAGTGACACAAGTAGTTCAACGACCGCATGGAAAAGGTTGCTGATGAAAACATCCGCTTACCGTACCTGTCCATGGTCCTAGACTCCTTATTAGGAGGATGGACAGGTACCGAAGGATCGGCTAACTCCATCTTAGTGGCTGCGGCCACCACCATGGCATCAACAGAGACACCTTTAGATAGAAACTCTTTCTCTTTAGGGGCAGTAATAAATTTTGATGGCCTCCTTGGGGTAGGTTCCACTGAATCACTGGTCAAAGGGAGGGGACACCCAGGAGGTGGAAGGGCGAGAGCCAAACGCCTCAAGGTAAACCGACTCGTCCTCTGAAGGGTTAAGGGCAGGCCAGTTCCCCCTCTGTTTCAGAATTTCAAGGATGTCAGCAAAAGAGACATCCTCAGAGGGGGACCGAGGGGAACCTTCAGATTCCTCCAAGTCGGTGTCAGAGGTGATAGACTCAGGGGAGTCAATGTGCTACCTCTTGCACTGTCTCTTCCGAGGGGGTTCTCCTACCGGATCAGGAGAGGCCTCGGAAGAGGAGGATATTCCCAATGGGGAAACCTGAGGAGCTGGCTCTCTACGGTCTGTTACAAGGGGATGGGTAGAAACCACCACAGGCACTGAAGAGGGAGGAGCTGACGGAGCCGACTGTGGGGTAGACACTGGGTCTAGCACGCTTCGCATGACCTCAAAGGCGCCCCTATCAGCCAAGGCCGGAGGTCCCCGCTCCGAGGAGACAAGGACCCCCCCGGCACCGACAGAGACGGCTCCGACGCCGATGTCGGAGCCGAACTCACCAGCGCCGACGCCCCGAGAGGGAGAACGGGGTCAGACAAGGGTCCGATGCCGCTCGCCCCCTCGGAGCCGACGAGGGAAGCTCGGCACCGAGATCCCTCCAAGGAGGAAATCGGAGCAGACGGAGCCGAAAGGGAAGTTATCGGCTCTGAAGCACCGACAGCCACGGCTCCGATGAGCCCCGGCTCCGAACTCAAAGGAGTCGGAGGAGGAATAGAATCAGGGATGGGAATAGCCGCTGACTGTTGAGTAGGGCTATGCAGCATTTGGGCCAGTGCCTCGGACTTGAGAAGTCTACTCACCACCCTTTGTAAGTCATGGTCGGACAGCCTGGAGGACCGAGAGGAATGAGACTTATGGCTCCGCTCCGAGGGATCCCGGAGCCAAGTGGATGGAGCCGATGGAAGGGGACCTAGACCTCTTCTTTGAAGGTGGCTCCGATAAGCCTATCGGAGCCAACTGAGTCTTGACAACCTCGGCTCCGGCCGGAGCCGAGGTAACGGTATGAGACTTCGAAACATCGACTCCAGCTGGAGCTGATGTCGAAGCAGCTTTAATGCTCTCAGGAGACGGCTCTGAAGCTGGAGCCGATGGTCTGGAAGTCTTAGAAGGCTTCCCTGACGCAGACTGGGTCAGGGGGCCTTCAGGCTTTAACAAGCCTCGAAGTATGAGCTTGTTTTTGCGTTCCTGCAGGACTCTAGGGCTGAATGCATGGCAAACAGCACATGAGTCCTGCAGATGCAAAGGTCCCAGGCAATAGACACAAGAAGTGTGACCGTCTGTCAGAGACATTTTCTGACAGCACGAATCACACTTCTTGAAGCCTGAGACCTTGGAGTCTTTAGACATCCTGAAAAGGCTGTATGAAACACAAACACAACACACAGACACACCCTTTAACCAATAAAAATCCAGTCACACTGAAAGGACAGGGAAAAAAAGGGGGTGGGCCAAAGGCCTAAAAGTTAAAAAGGGGATAAAATGGGATTTAAACACAAGGGGGACCCGATTTAAACTAAAGGGATACTCTGTATAAAAACTAAACTAAATAGAAAAAATAGGGGTAGAAATTTGAAGTTTTTTAACAAGAAAACTCACTAACCTGCCAGAGCCGGTAGAAGAAAGCACCTCGTCAGCTAAGCGGCAAACGAGATCTGAATAGTTACCGCCTAGCATTGTGGGATATAGGGGAGCCTCGAGCCGGTGGAATAAGCTCCCGAGCTTTAGTATTGGCCGAGTCGGAGCCGAGGGTTGGCTCCGAACCCATCCAGCAAGAATGAAGGCGAGATTGACAACTTAACATTATACATTTGGTAAATCAGATGGTGAAGCAGCAGTAAAAGCAACTTCCAATAATAATAAATTTGGATGTGGAAAAGGCCTTTGACAGACTAGACTGGAAATATCTTTGGGAAGCTTTTCTCCTAAGGCCTCCAATGAAAATAGGTATTACCCAGTAGGATTTTCCCAAATAAATCTAAATAAAATAAATCCTGCTGATTATTGGATTCCTGCAAACATTTAATACAGCTAATAAATATACATGCACTGGTTTGGAAGCAACAGTAATGGAAAAAATGCAAACGGGTAGGAGTACTAAACAGGGTTGTCCTCTATGTCCCCTACTTTTTGTGTTGTACCTAGAACTGCTAGCAGAGAAAATAAGGCAGTCTAATATAAGGGGCTGGGCAAGAGGGAGAGGAAAATACAAAATAGCCTTGTTTGTGGATGATGTTATATTAATCTTAACTGATCCAGACAGGAATACTTATAACTTATTTGAAATAATAAGACAATTTAACAGGGTGGCAGGATACAAAATTAATGAGGAAAAGACAAAAGCATTAACAGTGAACTGTGTACCATCTATGCAATTATTACAAATTTTCCCAAATTTATGGGACATGTCATACTAAAACATTTGGGGATTTGGCTGGTTAAGTGATCAAGAGATTCCACAGTAAAAACACGGAACAAGATGCTTAGCAAAATTAAGGGATTAATAAAGAAGTGTGAAACAGTAACTTTGGACCTAGATATGTGAATCCAGGCATTAAAAAAATGTTTGTGGTCCCACTGGTACTATACTTGGGCCAATCTTTTCTGTACACCCCAGGGACCACAGAGATGTAAAGATTTGAATAACCTGGTTAAAGGCTTTATATGGGATAAAAGGAAACCAAGGGTAACATGGGAATGTATGGTAGAACCTCTGGAGAGGGGTGGTAGAGGAGTTTCAGAATTAGAAGAATATTATAAGGCAATACAGATAAATCTAATCTATACATTACAAAATGATAAATATGATGCAAACTGGAGTTGATTATAATACAGACAGAAACAGAAAATATGACAAGTGATAGTGTAGAACATTAGGGAAAGTTAACAGACTGGACAATAAAATCAGAATATTGCACTAGCGCAAATAATTAGTGGGAAATGGATCTCTACTTGAAGATATTAAACCATATAGGTCTGTATGGTCAGAAAGACCTCACCTGAGGATGCCACGAAGGGAAAGGAGCAATAAACTTCTGGGAACAGTTAAGGAAAGGCAGGGAAATTATGAATTTGGTAGAACTCAAGCAACTATAACAGATAAAGAATGGCTATATTACAATATGTTAATTCAAACTTTAAAAGAATATCACAAAAATACAGAGAAATAACACAAAGAATGAACAGGATTTTTTAAGCACCTTTACTGAATTATCACTTGTGACTGGGCAAATTTACATTGATATAAAAGTAATCAAACCATATTAAAAAGAAGTTATGTACTCACCATAACGTTCCATCTGAGTAGTTCTACTTCATTTGTCTTTAACCTGTGAGTTCCAGATCCGTATCAGATCCGAGCCAGCAAATTCACTAGCATCTGCTCTGAGCTCCAAGCTCCTCCCCTTACCCATAATACACCTCCAATAACTTCCAACCCCCAGATCGAGTTTGCTGCCACTTATACTGAGAACCTGACCTGAAAGAATACCTTATGACTTAAGAACTGCAGCCAACAGGCTGTTCATATGATAAGGCCAGGAGGAAGGAGGGAGGGACATTTGAAGACAAATGAAGTAGAACTACTCAGATGGAACGTTATGGTGAGTACATAACTTCTTTATCTGAAGTAGTTTACTTCATTTGGTCTTCAACCTGTGGGACAGAGTCCACAGCTACTCAACTCCTGGGTGGCCCTCATGGAAGGATATTCCAGAGCACCGTGGAACCAAAGGCTGCTTTCCTTCTAAAAGTCAAATCCAATTTGTAGGGAGAGACAAAGGTATGAAATGCGGACTAAGTAGCTGCAGAACAAATATCATCCAATGAGACACTAGACGAAAAGGCCGCAGAAGTAGCCATTGACCTAGTGGAATGAGCTTTCACCTGACCCAGCGGAGACAAACCTTTATCCTTATAGACCTGAAGGATGCACAAGGAAATCCACCTAGCAATAGTGACCTTGGAGATAGGTTTACCCAAAACAGGTTTAGAAAAGGACACAAACAATTGATCAGATTTACGAAAGGTTTTAGTCCTGTGTAAATAAAATCGTAACTATCTATGAACATCCAACAAGTGAGGTCTGTATTCCATTTTGTTGGCAAAATTTGGAAAGAACACAGGTAAGTTAATGGTCTGATTGATGTTAACTTGTGATGCAACCTTGGGAAGAAAGGACGGATTGGTCCGAAGGGAAACCCTATCTTTGTGGAAAATCATATATGGAACTTTAATAGACAAAGCTTGCAGTTCTGAAACCTTTTAGCAGAGGTAACAGCGACTAGAAATGTGGTTTTCCAAGACAAAAACTTAAGATATGTGGTTGCAGCAGGTTCAAATGGTGGAGCGACCAAAGCTTGAAGAACCATAGTAACATCCCATGGGAGAACAGGATCCTTGACCAGGGGGCTATAATAGGAAAGTACCTTTAATAAAAGTTTTACAAAGTCTGGAAGAGACCAGAGAGGCAGAATTCTCACCCACGTGAAAATGAGAAATGGCAGCTAATTGAACTTTGATAGTAGAAGAGCTTGCTCTTTGTTGAAATATATTGGCGAGGAAGTCGAGAATGACAGAAATAGAAGCCGTGAAAGGATCTAGACTCCTTTGAGAAGAACAAAAGTAAAAACGTTCCCATTTGCTGCTGTAAATCTTCCGGGTGGAAGACTTATGAGCTGCCACCAGAATAGAACTGTCTGAATAGGATAATCCAGGAGTCCTAGCAATTAGGGAAACTGGAGCAGCCAAGCCGTGAGCTTCAAACTGTCCAGGCTCAGATGAGGAACCCCTGAGGGGTGTGAAATAAGATCCTGACTGGGATCCAAGGTGGAGCCAGAAGATGAGACCAAAGGAAGGGAAACCATACCTGGCGAGGCCAAAAATGGGGCAATGAGGATCACTTTGCTTCCAGGTCAACAAGCTTTCTGTAGAAACCTCAAAATAACAGGTACTGGAGGGTAGGCATACAGAAGACCAGGAGGCCAAACATGGACTAGAGCATCTCTGGGGGACTGCCCCAGCAGGAGGTTCAGAGCAAAGATCTCACTGCACTTCACGTTGGAAGGAGATGTGAAGAGATTACATCAAGGCTGACCCCACTCCCGAGAGATCTGCTCCGCTACAGAAGGATTCAGAGACCACTCGTAAGGCATCAGTATAGTCCGACAACGTGTCTACCAGGATGTTGGACCATGTCCTGGAATGTCCGTTGCTATCAGAAAGCGACCGGTGGAGATTGCCCATTCCCAAACTCTCATGGCCTCGCGACACAGGGGGTAAGATCTGGTCCCTCCCTGTTGTTGACATATCAGACCACCTACATGTTGCCTGATTGAATTGCAATGGTTCCCAGAGGAAGAAAGGTATGAAGGGCCTCCAACACCAGAAGGACCGCCCTCTCCTCCAGAACGTTTATATGCAAACTGGTCAAGATAGGGGACCACAGGCCTTGGACTGTCCTGCCCCAACAATGCCCCCCCCCATTTTAGGAGGCATCCGTGGTCACTGTGGCTTGGACAGAAGTTGGAACAGAAGGTCGTCCCTCCAAGATTTCCAGACAGTACAGCCACCACAGAAGTGAAGACCTGCAGAATTGACTGAGGTGTATTGGCTACGATAATGGGAGATCCAACATGGACCATTGCACCGCTAGAGTCCACTGTAGTACTCGCATGTGTAACCGGGTGCACAGAAAAAGCGTTATGGTCGCTGCCATAGAACCTAGGGCCCTCAACACCGATTCTGCAGAGGAAAGATGAGAACGGTAGATCAGGGAAACATGCATCCTCAGGTTTTGCACTCTCTTCGTGATCAGGAAGAGTTTGTACTGTAGTTTGTCTATCTTTGGCCCAATGTAGTCTATCACCTGGACAGGATTTAGAAGTGATGTGGATGCATTAATTGTAATCCCCAAGTGAAGTGCAAGCTTTAAGAAATAATCCCTGGTTTGAGAAAGTAGATGTCTGGTGGGAGCAGTGAGGAGCCAATCGTCCAGGTACGGGTAGACTTGAATCCTCTGAAGCCTCAGGTAAGCCGCTACTACCGCCATCACTTTGGTGAACACCCTGGGGGCTGTGGTGAGACCAAAGGGTAGGGCTTGAAATTGGTAATGACTGACTCCTAACCGGAAGCAGAGGAACCTCCTGGAGCTTCTGTGCATCTTTATGTGACAGTAGGCATCCTAGAGGTCTAACGAGCACATCCAGTTGCTCTCTAAGGCATGATGGACTGTAATGTGATCATCCGGAATTTTTCTCAGGCAACTGACTGGTTCAGGGTAGATAGGTCCAGAATGGGCCTTAAGTCCCCCATTTTCTTTGGCACCAAAAAGAACCTGGAGTAGATGCCCAATCTGGACTGATCTGGGGGGACGATTTTGATGTCTCGTTTCTCTAGCAGCTTGGAGATTTCCAGTGCTGCTGCCCCCCTTTTGTGGGTGGTACATCCGGGAGGTGTGTGGGAGGTTTGGGAGGAACCACAAAGGGATAGAGTATCCTCTGTATATGATCTGAAGCACCCAGCGGTCTGATGTTATGGACTCCCATGCTACCAGGTGCGATGACAATCGACCCTTGACTGCCTCCAGAGTACAGCAGTCAGGCAACCCCTCAGGGTTGCTGTCCGGGCCAGTCCAGGAACAGTTCTCGAGACCCAAAAACCCTTGGACCCCCTCTGCCTCTGGGCTGATGTCTATCCTGTCCCCCCCCCCTCTGCCTCTGGGGGGGGAAGAAGAGCCCTGAGTGTCCAGGGAATACTGTGACTTCAGGAACCACATCTTCTTTTTGCCCTCTCTGATTCCAGGAAAAGGATCTTTGCGGGTTTGCGATGCGGATTCCAACGGCAGACAGTGTCTTCCCATCTTTCTCACTCTGGACCAACGTCTCTTTGACAGTCTTACCAAAAAGAGCAGAGGCATCATAAGGGGAGCTAGCAAAAGACTCCCTGAAAGGTTCCGAAAACTGACAGTCTGAGCCAGGCGTTGCGCCTCATGGACACTCTGGACCCAACCGCCCTAGCCGCTCCTTCAGTAGCATGTGAAAAGAGTCACATGGAAATATTGGAGACTGCTTTTAAAGTGGCCATCCTCATGGAAAATGTGTCTCTGTCCTCCTGCGACATGGACTTAGGGAGAGACTCAGCCAGTTCCTTGACCAGGTCGCACTGCAGTCCTGTCACGTGGGCCAGGTAGTTCAGCTACCTGATGGAAAAGGTCGCTGATGCATAAACCCGCTTCCCTAAGCAGTCCATCATCCGAGACTCTCACTCGGGGGGGATGAACCGAGGAACTCCCCTGGGCTAGTTCCTTTTTAGTGGCTGCTGCTACCACCATAACGTCTACAGGGAACCCTTGTTCCACGTTGGTCTGAGGGTGGACTCAAGATCTTGTCTAGACATATCGGGATTGGTTCCATGGTATCCGGCTCCTTCCAGGCCCATGAGGTGACCAGGTCCACTAGGGGATCTGCGGGAGGGGACACCCAAGAAGTAGATGGGCCCGTGCCAAAAGCCTCCAGGAACACGGATTCATCAGAAGAAGGTTTAGGGGTGGACCAACCTCCCCGCTGGCATAGGATTTCCATGATGTCTCCAAAGGAGACATACTCAGGGAGGTGGCCTGGGGGAACCTTCCCCATCATCCAAATCCGTGTCCTCGGTGAGGGACTCGGGGGAGTCTAAGTGCCTCTTCTTAAACGTATGCTTGTGAAGCACGTCCCCGGTGGGGCTCTCCGGGGGAAACTCGCAAGCCACTTGGTTCCTCAGGGGGAACAGCCTGGGGCTCCTCGGGCACGGGCTGTCCATCTGGTAAAATGATGGGATTCGTAGACAGAGCTGAGGGAGTCAGGCCGGAGTCCAAGGAAAAAGTCAAGGATCTCGATCCAGTGGAGTGACCTCTTTCTACCATGAACGCTGAGGGAGAATGAGCCTCCTGGGGTACTATTAAGGAAACCACTCTCCCCGGATCCGACACGAGAATCGAGCCGGGCCCAAAGTGGATGGAGCTCCGAGGGGGGGGGACTTGGCCTGACAGCGTTGCAGCCGATGAAAAAGTTCCGCTCCCTCGGCAGCTGCCAGTATCGAGGAGACAGGTACAATTAGTGCCAACACCCTGACTAAGGCCATCCTCAGATCCAAGTACTCTGAACCCGGTGGACAGATCGGAGAAGGAGAAATTGGTGTGAAGAAAGGAAGCGAGCTCCCCCCTCCAGAAGGAGAGGAGGCTGGCAAGACTCGCACCTGGATCTGAGTACGAATTAACCTCCTCATCATTTTATCCATGTCAACTTCAGATAAGCTTCGGGTGGATCTCGACGAGGCCATGGACTCCGACCTGGCGGAACGAGGAACCGAGGCACTAGATGGTGGTCATATCTCCTCTGGCTCTGGGGAAAATCTTGGAGATCGGAGCCGAGGGGAGTCATGGATCCTAGCCTGACTTTTGCCAGTAGTAGAAGAAAGGTCCAGAGACCTCTTGCATTTCTCTGGTTTATGCTGTCTCTCCATCCCTCTGCCCCTTCTGCACTCCACTTCCACAGGCTTAGAAACGTGAGGTTGAGTCCTAGCCTGGGAGGGAAGAGAAGCAAGGGCAAGAAAGGAAGGAGAGGTGGCTACAGCAGCCGCCGTGACCAAAGCAGTGGAAGAGGCAGCCACCTCAGTAGTGGGTAGAAGGCCTTTCAGGGCAAACTTAGCCTTTCTATCCTTAATAGCACCCAGGTTAAAACCTGTGCGAATGGTACAGCCAGTACTCAAATGTGTACACCCAAGCACATAACGCAAAGAGTGTGGCTATCGGCTGGTGACAATTTGTGGCCAAACTCAGTGCACCTCTTGAAGACAGGCTTGGGGTCAGCCATGTCTCTGCAGAAGAAAACTGCACACACACAAGCGGATGAAAAAGAGAAAAAAATACATATTTCCCACTCACCACACACTCCAAGGAACACAGAACATTGAGGGGGGAGGGGAAGCAACAAACTAACACTGAAAAACTACAGGAAAACCCTAACACACGATCCACCAACGAGGGGAGGAGGAGAGCGAACCTACACTAATCAGCTAACACTCAAAAAAATTAAGAAAAGACTGCTTAATAAACAAATAACCCACTCACTAACTCGGAGCTCAGGAAATCATGATGCTTCAGGCAAGCCACGGCAAAAGAGGTCTGGGGTTGGAAGGTAGTGGAGGTGTATTATGGGTAAGGGGAGGAGCTCGTAGCAGATGCTAATGAATTTGCCAGCTCGGATCTGGAACCCACAGGTTTAAGACCAAATTAAGTAAACTACTTCAGATCAAGGGTTTACTATCATAATGTCGAGGATCAGTTCTGTTTTGAACTAAAACGTCGACTTGTTTTCTTGAAATTTGATATTTACTAGAGTGTAAATGTCTAACATAACCCGGTAATGTCGATTTGGCATGAATCGACATACTATTTCCCCTGCACCTATCATAGAAGGAACAACAGTTCTTCTCAGCAGTACTAACGTACTGCACACTACACTTTACATTTCTGCAGGGGGGCAAGCCCCCATGCAAACCCCCACACCCTCTGCAAATTATATATTCCAACTCCAAGATCACGCTACAGTGAGGAAAGGGATGAATTACCCAAAACGCACTGTACCACAATCTCTGACAGTAAATCGAGTTCATATCAGCGAATGCACAGTGCATTTGCTCATATGAAATTTCGATACGAACATGTTCAGCAAGATGGACATTCGAAAATCCAAATTTCAAGTGTTTTATCTGCGAAGCATCTCCGTTCGCAGTATTCATAGTAAACCATTAACAAGTTCACATTTACAAACATTATACTTCACATGTATTGCTATATATCATAAAACCTAACCGAAAATACATAAATTATTCAATTCCTACCTTTTTTTAAACAACAAACATCTTTATTAAACCATCACTTATGATATAGGCAATTATACATTTATATAAATGAAAACAAACCACACTGACACAATCCTAGCTGCAAGCATTTTACATCACAAACCATACTGACACACTCCTGGTCACAAACATATATCACTTATAATCTACCCAATCATTTTCAGTCAAACAATACATATCTCATTTAAGTCCTGCCTTTTTGAAACCTCATTTCCTCCCCTGTATGTACTGTTCCCACAGTCCTCATTTTTCTTGTGTAGTTTGCTCCTACCCTTTTCTAAATATCGCAATTCTAGTTGTTTTATCTCTGTTACTATATTCACTTTTTTAGTAATTGCTTTTTTTGGCAGCCACCATAATTAGACACAGCAAGGCCCTACCATGTTTAAGCAATCCAAATTCTGTATCACAGCTCAAAATATCATCTCCCTCGTCACACCAATCTGCCCACCCATCATCTCTGACAGTGCATCCTGCAGGGAATCCTTAAAGTCTGCCAACTCAACATACTCTCAGAAAATATGTTCCCAATTACCTCTTTCTTCTCCTTCACACCCCCAACATTTACTGCATACCTGAGGAAAAATTTGGTGCAGGACTGTGCAGTGGTGCACTGGTTGCATTGTCACCTCACAGCATGAAGTTCTGTGGTTCGATTCTTGGCTGGGATGCCTTCTGTGTGGAGTCTGCATGTCCTCCTTGTGTCTGTGTGGGTTTTCTCTGGGTGTTCCGGTTTCCTCCCGCGTTACAAAAACATGCATCTGGAGGGTTTCTCCCCGGGCCACCCCTGAAAACTATTTTTGTTCCAAGGCAGACTTTCCCGGTAGATGTTAATACATTTTCTGGAGTCTGCTTGGGGTATAAAAATATCTATGTAAACATTTCCAAGCAAAAATCCTAAATCTTCTAGATTTTGTGGCTTATTTGGGAGATATACATATATCCTCCCATTGTTTCTTTGTGAATTGCTTATCCAATCTCTTCCCAATTCAGTCTAATCTCCTCTGCCTGATTCTTATAGTTATCATGCAATATTTTATATGCTCTACTAATTATTCCTTTTTAATGGCAACTTCTGTTCTAGATTCTACTAAAAACTCTACCAGTGCTGGTCTTTCATTTAGGACCCCCCCCCCCTTATTCTTTCTCTTTGTCTATACTCTGATATCAATCCTTGATAGGGAAGGCCATCTCTAACCTGCAGTCCAAATAAATTCTTGGTGTCTTCCCATTCTATCATTTTCCCCTAACAAAGAACAGGATTAATACGATTGCTGGTTGAGGACAGAACGATAAATGCAACTCAAAAAAATAAAAAATAAATAGTGGGCAGAATAAGTGCAATGCTAACAAAAAGCAGAGCAGGAAAAGTACAGAAAGAAAAGATTAAAGACTGGGTAAACAACCTTGAAATAAGTTACTTAAGAGATTACTGAGATATCCAGAACAATAAATAAAGTAACACGAGACTGAAGGTTTCAGAGTTTTGGCTGGAAATGCCTACATAAATATTTTTTTACATTCCAGCAAGACTACGAAAAATGTTTCCAGGGGTCAGGAATACTGTTGGAGATGTGAAAAACAAGAGGCAGGTACATAAAAACATTTTTTGGAGTTGCACACGATTTCAGAGATTTCACACAAACCTCAGGGAATTAGTGGAGGTAACATTGCAGGAAAATTGGAAATCAAATCTAGCTAATTTCTTAGCTATTTAAAGGACCAATACGTGCTGCCTCACTTGTTTTCTCATTTCCGAGGTCCTCTTTTCCCCCATTGATTGAATGTAGCACTGTACCATATTCTTTTCCTATCCAGAATGATGATTTCAACATTTTTTTTTCATTAGCTGTTCTTACAGCTCTGGTACTGTGAGCCATCTCTGAGCATATCACAGTCTCGTAGAGCTGAAGCAAATGTATGGGTGCTCAGTCTGTTTGGTAATAACCCCCTATGTTATTTTTCACTTTTTCCTCAGTTGCTGCCCAAGGACCACCCATGAACCACCTCCTTCACTCCTTTCACACTGGGAATGCCACCAAACAATAAGTATGAATGAGATCTTTTAATTTTATGTCTAAACCCTGACTAACCCACACAATATTCAGACTTGAGTTATGACAAAAAGTTTGTCTCACTCTCTAGTCCCTATCAAGCCCAACTTTACTCAAAGAATCTATTAATCCATCTTAGCTCTCAAATGTAATTCCCCTTTATTCTCTCCTTACCCTCCTTCAATTAAATTATTTTACCCCTTTATATCTCTCTAGCTTCCATTATCAGGACTATAACCTCCTTTTCATCCTCTGCTGCTTCCTACCTAACCTACCCTTCTATTATTTCATTCTTCCTTTCTTTCTTAATGATCATCCTTTTCCTATACCCACACTACTCTTATATGTTTATTTTTCCCTTTATATTTCTTTCCATCTCCCTCTTTGTTGTCTTTCTCATATCTAAATGTTGCCTTACTTTGAACTTTTTCTTAAATATGTAACCTATTTTGTTTTTGTCTTTTGATCTTTGTTAAATTGCTAAATATCACTGTAACCTGCATTTTAAATGTTTATCTGTTACTTGGAGCTTTTCTCCCCGGGCCTCCGCTGAAAATGGATATGTATCCAGTCGGACTTTCCCGGTTAACAAATGTAAAATAAAATAAATTAAAAAAAATGTTTGGTTCCTGCAGCCAATAAAAATGTGATGCTAAGTGACTGTGGGAAATATTTTATTCATTGCTGGTGCTGGACGCAACTGTTTTGTTGAGGGATTACTACGATACCTGTTTATCCCACAAGTGCTCTCTAGTGATGATTTTATTTTTGTTTGCCAGAGGTATGTGTATAGCACAAATCTCCAGTGTCTATACAAGTTTTTCCTTTCCTTTTTTTTTTTTAATTGTCCTACATATATGTATAGCTCCTACAGGGTTAATCCACTGCTAAAGGATTACTTAACTAATAAGAAACACCGTGATGAGCAGATGGAATGTAAAGGAGTTTAATGGAAGTTTTTCCTGAATGAACGTTCTCCAGCATGCATACATCTCAACCGCTTAGTTTAAGAAGTCGGGACAAAGGTAAAAGTAATGGGAGAAAGGCCTATAAATAAGGACACATGTTAAATATTGCTGTTATAAGCTTAGACAGTTCATAGGTTCATACTAGGCTATCTGCCCTAGGGCATTTGTAAGCCTAGCCAGAGTGTGTTTGGCTTTCGCCACCCATTTAAATGAATTTTACTACGCCCTTTTTCGAGGTTAGTTTACTGTGCCTCTGTCTAACAGTGACACAGAAGTGATACTCGGGGTAAACCTACGATCTCCCATCCACTCATCAAGATTCCTCTTGAAGAGAGTCAATGAGGGACTCTGCCTAACCTGGACTGGGGTTTTATTCCAGAGTGAAGGGAGCCTCTGGGTTATGAATCTGTCCCTCCAGCATGTCCTATTTATTTTGTTTTTGCTTGCATTTCCGGGAAAATATATATCATTACGTAGTGACTGCAATCAGTGTGCATTTGCCAACAAACCACAGATTTTATTAGGACAGACCTAAGTTAAGAAGCAAAAACCTACGCATTCTGTGAAAATCAGTTCCTGGAGTTTGTACTCTTACAAAATCTAACATTTGCCATTATTTTACCCTGGCTAAGCAGCACTTTTGCTGTTTAGCCAGTGTAAAATAAGAAAATAAGAATTTTAAGTAAAAAAAAATAAATAAATAAAATTAGAAGTGTGTGTGCATGTCTGAGTGTGAGAGTGTATGCCTGCATGACTGATTAAAGTAGAGAGAGATCGATGGAGCAGGTATTTTACATTCGCAAAGCAGCGGTTTTGCTGTTTAGTGAGTATAAAATAAGAAAAGAAGAAATTAAAGAAAAAAGTTAGAAGTGTGTATGTGAGTGTATGCCTGCATTAGAATGAGATCGATCTAGCAGGTATTTTACGCTCGCTAAGTGAGTGTAAAGTAAAATAAGTAAGAAAAGAAAGCTAAGTATGCACGGGTGTGTTTGTGTATGTGTGTTTGTTTCTGTGTTCGTGTCTGAGTGCATGCATGCTTGCCTGAATGAGATCTAAAGTGTATCTGCCTGTATGTATGCTTGGGAAAAATCATATACTATGTACAAATGACCAGTTCATTGCTAACAAAAACAGTAACGTCTCTGAACACTTACCATCCTTGTACAACTTTAAATGACTTTGGTGATGATGGGAAAGCATTGGTTTCTGCTAAGAACACTTCACTTGTCCCATTGAAATCTGGCATGCTGTAACATTTTACCTGTAGGCAGATGTCTTACTATCCATGTCCTAAACATCAGCTTTCACTGCCTTACTTCAGCCAGCATTTTCTGCTTTGCTTGTTCCCACATTTCCTGTGCCATTTGCCAAGTATCTTTTATTAAAAGAATCCATAAACATCTCATTTGTAGTGCTTCCATAGAGGGAAATCTTTATACCAAATCATATGTGAGTACATAGTATACAGTCACTTCTATAGTTTTGCAGACATTTCTCTTGTAGTTATACATCTTAAATAACCATCTTATCTAAATCTCTGGTTTTGTTATATACAGAAATATCTCATCAACCAAAAGTACAATCTTTTCATTTGAGCCTTGCCATTCTTATCCCCTTAGACCCAATTTTCTTATTTTCTCTGCAAATGGTTTGAGGTGCACAGCAAAAGTAGTGGGGGGATTGCTTGGATTCAGTCAGCATTTTTTTTTGTCATTTTCAATCCTTAACCACCACCACCACATACATGGCAATGACAAATGAATGACTGTGGTAAAAAGGTGTAAGGTATTAGTTTGTTTTATATAATCCCCAAGGTGGTATTACTGCTGGTATCTTGTCTAACAGCAGTTGAGCTGAAGGCTCTAAATGGCAATTTTTATAAAACAGGACATGAATGATACAAAAGACTTTGCGAAATGACTTCAATTCCCACTGAATGCAGACCTGTTGCAGCGTGGGATTTTTCTTTTTCACAGCCTCATAACCAAAATGGTCTTTAATAGCTCTCCAGGAATTCGATATATGAAGATTCGATTAGTTTGAAAGACACAGATGACCTAGCTCTGCTGGTGTACAGGGATAAAATTCTGACTGTGACCTAATGACCTGAGTTTCTTTAGTGGCCTGGGCATCTGTATGAACTGGTATGAATAGGGGTAGATGTGCTTGTCCTGGGGAGGGGTAAGGTCATGGTAGTTTCCTCTAGGTAGGCTGGACAACTGCAAGCTAGGTGGTAGCTGCACATTGTGAGAGTGGTGTAAGCTGGTAAATTTGTGCCCAGTCACAGTAATTAGGCACTTGCAACAGTCAGTAATGTGGTAGGTGAGAAAATTAGGTCCACCCAGCCAACTGCGGATTGGTCTGCTACCTAAATTCGGGCTATTACTTTTGAGGTGCTGAGCTGATTAAGTTCTTGCTCCAGACAGGGAATCCATAGACTACAGGGCTTCTACCCTGTTTGGGGAGTGAACAGACTTGACCACAATAAAAAATTAGAGCCACTGGTGACTGGTAGAATCACTGAGCGGCTTGTGTATATTGGGAGAGGGTGGAAAGAAAAAATATATTTTACAATGATACATTTTGAAGTTTAACCTTATACAGATGAAATACATTCACCCTAATATAGGTCATATCCAGCAAAGCTAATAATGTAATATGAATAGATGTTTTCAGCCTAGAAACTTGTTTTGCAAAAGGTCACATTTTATAATTCTTGCCAGACTATATAAATTTTCATTCTAAAACTGTTCTACTATAACCCCCCTACAACACAAAAATCAGACCCAAAAAAATTCTGGCACACAATCAATCAAATGCTCCATCCAGGAAACCCTACCTCACCCAACTCTACCCCAGAAAAAGACACCAGTAGAAACAGACAATACCTTCAACACTTACTTTGTGGAATCAATATCCAATCTCTTTAACTCAAATAGCTCCAAATACAAAGAACCCCACAAACCCAGCTTTCTCTTTAACAACTCCTTCCAAAATCTTTTCTCTCAAGCCCATCCCCACAACACACATCCGTACCTTACTCTCCAAACTTAAACCCTGCTCTGTATCTGCAGATAACATCCCATCCTACTTTCTCCAGTCAGCTGCCCACTCACTTGCCTATCCTATATCTATCCTCATAAACCATTCCATCTCAGAATCTAAAATACCTTTCATCTGGAAACACTTCTACACCATACCTATTCACAAAGGAGGTAACTCCACTGAAATCTCTAACTTTAGGCCTATTGCCATCCTCTCCCCTCTATCTAAAGTTCTTGAAAAGTGCATTCATACTCAAGTCATAGATCATCTCTCTCAGGAAAACCTACTTACACCTGCTCAACATGGGTTTTGACCAAAGCATAGTACCTATAAGGCACTCCTAACCTTTCTCAATACTATTTCCCTGGCCAGAGATGACCATAAACTTATCTCCTTGTCTCTTCCTTGATCTCTCTAAGGCCTTTGATACAGCCTCTCACTCTCTACTATTAAACAAACTGTCCAACCTCAATTTCTCTCCTGATACAGTGGCATGGTTTGAAAGCTATCTAAGAGATAGATTCCAATCTGTAAAATGGGATACTGCTCTATCTACTCCACTACAAATACAAATGGGAGTCCCTCAAGGATCTATATTAGAGACATTACTTTTCAACATCTTCACAAACTTGCTTTATACCTCCTGCTCTATTATACAATATGCTGATGACTCTACAGTCATAACTATAACTAACTCTCACTCAGAACTCTTAACAGCTACCCAGTCATCCTTTAACTCGGTAGAAACATGGCTCTCCAACAACCAACTCATCCTAAACCCTAAAAAATCAAAACTCCTACTCTTCCTCCCTAAAACAGCTAACCACATTAAGACCTTCTTCACTATCCAGTCACACAATAAGACACCAATCGTAGCTAAATCAAGCTCAAAACTCCTTGGTATTACAATCGATGACCAACTAAAATTCGATCTCGACATTAATAATTGTATCAGGAAAACCCACCTTAAGCTAGGTCTGCTATATAGAAATAACAAATTTCTTACTCAGGAAGCCAGGATAGCCCTCACTCATGCCTATCTTCTTCCCTGCTTAACATATTGCTCTCAAATTCTTACTAACATTAACTCCTCTCTCATTGCTAGACTTCAGACCACATATCACACAAAGTAGCTAAATTTGCAACCCAACAACCCTACAGATCTCACCAGTGTCTCTCACTACTAAGATACTTAAACTGGCTCGAACTGCCCCAACTCCTCCTTCTCTCTCAGCTCCAAACCATACATTCAATCCTATATCAGCCAAATTTCTGTCCAGCCTTACACTCTATCATCTCCCACTATGCTCCTACAAGAAACCTCCATAGCTCTTCCCAAGACCTTCTAAAAATCTACAAGCCCAAATCTAAAGCAGGCCAAAACGTATATAGCTACCACCCCTCTATTGAATGGAACAAACTTCCCCTCGAGATTCGAACACAGGCACATCCCAAACAGTTTAAGCTAACACTAAAGGAATATTTCTATAAGAAATTGATCTGCAAATGCTCAAGCCCTCGTTGAAAACTTTCCATGCTCAACTTTTCCCAGGTTTTTGTACTTCTCTCTGTAATATTCATATAACTTCTGGTCAGAATTGATAAAAAAAAAAATTCACACACCTGATTTTTGTACTTTATATTCCTTTCTGCTTACCTAATATATGTACAACCTATTGTTATCTGTATAAGATTTTGCTGTATTCTACTTGTATAAAATCTGTATTAAGTACTTAATGTTATATTTGTATGTACCGGAGCTTTTCTCCCCGGGCCTCTAGTGAAAAAGGGCTTCGGCTCAGTCAGACATTCCCGGTCAACAAATGTAAAATAATTAAATAAATAAATTTTCTACTGCTTAAAGAAATCTAATCTACATTTTTTTCTTACTGAGTATCTTGTAATAAACAAAGAATTACGCTGCATTTCTTTATTTCACACAGTCTTGTTTAAATGTTACACATGAAGGCATAGTGAGTGCAGTAGGGGTTTGATTAATATTCTAAGAGACTTTTAACACTTGATGACTTGTCATTCCCAACTTGTCAATGTCAGTTTTATGTGGAATCCTGGGAAAGCTCCAAAAACTATGGTTAAACAGACATAAATGTACTGCATACAATGTAAACAACATACATGATTTAATATACAATAAAAATAAGAACAGATGAAAGAAAAATCTGAAACAGACGAGGAAGATTAGACACACAGAACAGCAGTTAATGTGTCTAAATGGCTAAACCGATCTGTGATGATACATCAAAGTGTTTTTGTGGAAGGGAATATCAAGTCAAATGTTGACTTAACATTGTGGAATCTGTAATGCTCAACTTTTATGCTGTGCTATAGTTTAATTATGATTTTTGATTTAGATTATGTTTAGATCTTTATAATGCATGACAATGTTATTAGTGCTGAGTTTTGTTTGGATTTTGGGTTGTATGCTGGTGCCATTTTTAAGGGTGTGCTAGGAGTGAATTTCTTCTTTTAAGGGGAATTCTCCTTTGTTAGTGTGACTGTTGAGTTGGTATATGAATGTATGGGGGGGGGGGGGGCAATCATTTTTGGAGATATGACCACAACACAAAATCTCACTTGGTAATCTAGTAGTTTTTGTTCACACACCAAAACACTATGATAAAACTCACACCCAATATACTTACCACAAATATAACTTGTGCATTACTGAATCCTTACATGGACCTTCATGGTCAGCTGAGATAATGGGAATGATCACATCTGATATATGCCTAATCATATTCAAATATACTGATTCAGCATGCAGCACAGTCTGAATGCTAAGCTCAGTCTCAAATAGTTTTATATTTAATATATCAAGCAATCCAATAGATTCCAGGTGCAAATCAACCTCTTTCTTTTGGCATTAGCAATGGCAATAAAATACTTCAATTTTATACACTGTTATGGAGATGCATATGACTTCATTTTATTTTAATTTTTTTTTTGCTTCCTACCATTCCTTGCCCATTTCATCCATTTTCAGCTAACCTCCAGCTTTCAGCCTTGCAATTCTCTGCCCTATATTAATTTTCTAGCAACTAAATCTTGAATATAATCCTTTGTTGTGTGGGATACCTGTCTTCTCAGAGTGAGAGCTAAGGTTCAACATCCCACTAACCTATAAGGGTCCAAGGGGTGAGAACTTGATCAAGGATGACCACAGGGAGCCATCGTACCGCAGATGGCCAGTCAAAGCACCTATCCTAAGAAGCACTGTGCAATGATTACAATACACTAGGGACACACACCTGTATATCGTATCTTTCACTGCTCTTCTAGTCCTGGATAGTATGTGATGCACCTAGCATTCACCAAATAGGAGACTTGCTGCTTGAACTTTTCATTCAATCCTACCACGTTGAACCCCCACCAGAAGCCTTAATCTGTTTCTAAACATGAGCAATTCATGGCATAGATAGACACCTTGCCTATGAGCCATTGGGCTGGCCAGACATTTATATGACTTTAGGACATTTGAACTGCTAACAAACAGGACATCTACCCAAGCCACTGATATCCCAGGTTTTGAACTGTGACCTAAACGTCATATGACCAGACAAAGAGGTAAAATATTAATGTCATATTTCTCTTTTATCTTGCAGAAATAACCCTGTTCAAGTTTATTCACTGCCATATGACAGCTTAATGGGGTGGAGCTAGAGAATGGCCACCAAGAAAAATTATAAATGTGTGAAGCATTCACCTGGTAACAATAAATATGCAAGAGACTGATAGTGCACTTAGAGATAAAAAAAAAAAAAAAAATCCAAATCCTGTATATATTGGATGACTCACCTAGCTAAGAGTCTCATATATTCTCACCGTCCACTCTATAAATGATAATATGTCTTAGAGGCTATTTCTGTTGCTCCCCAGAAAACTAGGACCTACCACAAAAAAGAATATTTGGGGTAAAATGTCCAAGTAAAAGTCATAGAAAAGAAAAGGTCATAAGAAGACAGCTGAGTTCAAGCCTTAGTCTGAGCCCCGCTAACTAAGTAACCAATCAAAGAGAAAAAGAAGATGACATTGGGGGATACATGAATACTGACAGAATCAATAACTTTGTGTTTGCAATATTCCTTGGTTTTCATAAGTCTTTCAACTTGTAAACTTGGCCCATTGCTGGAGATATTTAATGACTTTTCAACTTGGCTCTTACATATGATTCATAGTTGCTAGGCATTGTCAGCTTCAAAGATCCAATAGAAGTTGAGCAGTGCTTTCATCTATGTCCAGCATAGGATCGTAGGAGGTTACTAGGCTAATGGCCCTGGGGCCCTTACAAGCCTAGCCAAGAGTTTATCCCCAAAAAAAAGAAACCTCAGTCAGCACCTGTAACCCCTGTCAACAGCAGACAAAGGTGGAACCCCTGGGACAAATTTGTGGATGCCCCTCCACTTAGCAAGGTTGCGCTTGAAGACGGTCAGCGAGGTACTCTGACATGTATGGGAAGTCTATTACAGAGAAGAGACAGCCTCTGGGAGACAAACCTGTCCCTCCAGCAGGTTTTGTTGATATTGCATATTAAATTCAGGCCTTTTGAGTGGGTAATGCACAAGGAGTTAGACTTATGGATATGGAGGATCTCTAGTAGGCCAGGGTCCAATATTGCCTTGTAGACAAGACACAGATCACCTCTGAGCAATCTGTATGATACTGAGTACAGTGATAGTGATTTAAGTCTGTCTGCATAGGACAGGTGTTGGAGGCCATGGCTTCTCTTTGTGAGGTATTTCTGTAGCCTTTCCAGTTGGTACAGGTATTTGCCAAGGTACATACCAAACGAAACGTTATACTCGATAACAGGCCTAATGAGGGAGGAGTACTGAGAGGTAATAACCTCCTTTTTTCTGGATGCAATCCCTTTACTTATGAGATTAATCAATTAAAAGTATTTTCTGACCACTGCCACCACATGATGATCAAATGTGAGATTGTTGTCAACCTGAGTACCCAGTTTTCTCACCACAGGTTGTGTCCTTAGGGGGTTGCCGTTGATGTGGTAATCAGTAGGGGCCGTATTTTTGCTGAATGGTATAATACATTATTTTGGGGTTTAACTTAAGGCCATGACTTTGGCACCAGTTATCTGTGGCTGTGAGACCCTTTTGCAGTATGTTAACATCATTTGGGGAGTCAGTGACAGCACCCAACTTGCAGTCATCCACAAACTTGGTCAGCCACAGGCCTTTTGTCTTTGCCTGGACCTCTGAGAAGTAGATGCCAAGCAGTAGGGGTCCCAGGACAGATTCCTGGCAACACCACTAGTGACAGATCTGATGTCGGAGGTGGTGGTGCCTATTTTGACCTTGTGGGTCCTGTCGGTGAACCAGCTGGCCACCCACCTGATGAGTTAGGGATTAACACCAAGTTGTGTTAGCTTTTCAATGATGCCAGAGTGGGGGACTGTGTCAAAGGTCTTGGCCAAGTCATGGTAAGCTGTATGCACTTACTTTACCTCATCCAGGGCCTTGGTGACAGTCTCAAAGAAGTCAGCCAGGTTCAATAGGCAAGATCTGCCCCTGATGAATCTGAATTGGGTAGGGTCAAGTGCATGGAGATTGCCTATGTCCTTGTTCATCACATCCATAATAATATGCTTCATGGCTTTACAGATCAGACTTGTCAAGCTAATGGGGCAACAGTTTCCCGGGTCATTAGTGGCACCACCTTTGTGCAAAGGGATGACAATGGCAGTTCTCCACTCTGCTGGAAGAAGCCTGTAATTAGGTTGTGGTTGAACAGGGTGCTCAATGGCAAGGGTAGCTCTTGCTGAAGATGGTGCAGAATACTGCCTGGGATACTATCAGGTCCCATGGAAGTTGTGTTCTTTGTCTTCGCCATATTAGAGATGATCATCAAATCGAATTGGTTATAGTCATTTCAAATGACTGTTGGTGACATAGTGATGAGTCATACATGTTGGTATGTATTTAAGTGGTGTTTTTTTCAAATCAGTTCTATAGTGGATGACACTTCTGAACAATTGCAGATAGAATACTCTGTGCTCCAAAATTAGTCCTCATCAATCAACTTTCTCCTTTTATTTAAAATAACTTTTCTTCAGTGCTACAGTAACACATCTGAAGAATGTTCATCAGTTCAGTTCACTTTCTGGCTGGACCACATTTACCTGGCCTATATCACCTGTAATATGTATTGTATGCTCCGGATCCTACTTATTTTTAAACTTTCTTGTAAATATGTAATTTGTATAACTATATAATGTCATACACTATATTGTACAATTTAATTTTATCTTTAATCTTACTTTACTGCTGTTACTATGTATGTCACTTGGGCTGAGTCTGCAAATGGTCATACAATGTTGTACCCTTGTAAATAAAATAAAATAAATAAATAATAAAATAAGCAAATAACTTACACACACACATACATACCTATATCATTTAAGAGACATCTGATTGTAAGGAGAAGCTTGTTCATTATCTTGAAAGTGTACAATGCTTCTGCCACACTTTTTTCCTCTACTAATATTTATTTTTATTGTTAGGTTCTCCTTTACAGTGTTAGCTACTCAATACCTCATTCTAGGTACATATAATAGCACCAGAAAGTACAGTTTTGTACCTACCATAAATGTAGATGTTCGAAGATCCACACTGCTGCAGTCCTAACACTTAGGTAGTCCGCTGTCCCAGTCGGCCCGAATACCAAAGTATAAGGCTGACGTCGGTCAAGGCGCATTAGTCTGACGTCAGGACGTCAGGGTACAAATGCGCATGACCGACGTCATTTCCTCAGTCTTTTCTTGCCCCAGATGTCAGAAGACCCTAAAAAGATAAGGCCAAAACCAAAAAACACCAAACACTACTGTACCAAACATATGTACAATATATACAAATTTACAAAAGTACAACCCCACCCACACAACCACCCCTAAACACAGAGGGGAAGGAGGGAGGGTAAATTGGACTGCAGCAATGTGGATCTTCGAACATCTACATTTATGGTAGGTACAAAACTGTACTATGTTCTTCATCTCACATTGCTGCAGTCCTAACACTTGGGTAGAATCCCAAAGCAGAGGTAAGGGAGGCTGGCAAATCACAAAGAAGCTGGAGCTGACAACATGCCCTGCAAAAGAGCCGTGGCAAAACCAGCCCTAGATTTAGAGTAGAGAGGAAGGTGGTAATGCTTAGAGAAAGTATGCACTGAACTCCAAGTAGCTGCCTCCAAAATATCCTTAGTTGCCACCCCCCTTAGAAATGCTGTTGAAGTGGCAGTAGCCCTAGTGGAATGAGGCCTAATCCCAGCTGGAACCTCCTTGCCATGATGGGAATAACAAAATGCAATGCAAAACCCAATCCACTTAGAAATAGTTTGTTTTGACACAGGCTTGCCCTGAGAACTCAAAGCAAAAGAAACAAACAACTGCTGAGACTGCCTAAAATCCTTAGTCCTGCTTAAATAATAACGCAACTGCCTGTGTACATCTAAAGTGTGCAAAATCTTTTCCCCTTATTTTGGGGATCTGCATAAAAAGTAGGCAAATGAATAGTTTGGTTTAAAGCCACACTAGAAACCACTTTAGGCATAAAGGAAGGATTAGTACGTAAAGATACCCTATCCTTATGAAAAATCAGGAAAGGCTCAACCGCCATAAGGGCCTGCAATTCAGACACCCTTCTTGCAGAGGTAATGGCTAACAAAAAGCAGTCTTCCATGACAAATATTTCAATTCAGCAATAGCTGCAGGCTCAAAAGGTTGTAGAGTGAGTTTCTCCAACACAAAATTGAGGTCCCAAGCAGGAGTAGGAGCTCTACGTGGGGTCTTATATTCTTTGCCCCTCTAAGAAATTGCTTGAACAAAGGATGAGAAAACAATGGTGGGTCACAATCATAGTGAGCTGAAATTGCTGCAGCATGAATCTTAATGGAAGAGAAAGACAAACCTTTGTCCAATAACTCAGTAAGATATTGAAGAGCCACACTCAAATTTGGCTCAGAAACATCCAAATCCTTTGCTGTACACCAAAATAAAAATCTCTTCCATTTTCCTGCGTACACTTTCCTTGTACTAGGTCTTCTGGCTTCCATAATCACATTCAAAACTTGTTGAGGAAGCTGAGACCTGCTATGGTTCAAAACAGAATATGCCAGGCTGTTAGATGAAGAAAGTGAAGCTTGACATTGAGTAGATGCCCGTCCTTCTGAGACAATAGGTGTGGAATCAAAGGTAAGGGCCATGGAGGCTTCCTTACCAGACTCCTCAGTAATGGGTACCAGTGCTGCCGAGGCCAATCTGGAGCTATTAAAATCATCCTTGGCTTGTCTTGTCTGACCTTTAGGAGTACCTTTGGGAGGAGAGGCACAGGTGGAAAGGCATACACATGAAGATTTTTCCAACTGAAAGAAAGAGCATCCACTTTCCAGGCTGTGTGATGAAACCTTTTTGTGCAAAACTTTGGCAGCTGGTGGTTTAGCGGAGAAGCGAACAGATCTATGTCTGGAGTTCCCCAGGACACTGTCAATGTCTGAAATACATGAAGATCCAGTTTCCACTCGTGGGGATCCATGATTTGCCTGCTTAACACATCTGCTAAGGAGTTCTCTGCTCCTGGCAGAAACCTTGCTTGAAGATTCAGTTGCAAGCTTAACGCAGTCTCCCACAAAATCATTGCTTGCCTGCATAGAGGATAAGAATGTGTTCCCCCTTGTTTGTTGATGTACCACATGACAGTTGTGTTGTCCGTCAGAATCAACACCTGCCCTGGAAGAAGTAAATCCTTGAAAGCCAGTAATGCAAACTGGACTGCTAACATCTCCTTCATGTTGATATGTAGATGCTGCAGTCTGGCAGGCCACTTGTCTTGTATCCACTTTCCATTCAGATGAGCTCCCCAAGCTGTGTCTGAGGCATCTGTCGTTAGAATCTGACTCGCCTCTGGCCGGGTCACAGAGAGTCCCTTGTTTAGGTGACATTCCTGAGCCCACCACAAAAATTCCTTTTGAATGCAAGGTATTATTTGAATGACAGTGTCCAGATCCTGGCAGTGCTGTGTCCATACATTTTTGAGATACCATTGTAGCTTCCTCATATACAGTTTGGCATTGGGAAGTACTAGAATACAAGATGCCATGAACCCTAATGCTTGAAGGACTGTCCTTGCAGTCAGCACGGACTGATGAGATAGTTGATGGAAGTAAAGGGATAGACTCTTTTGTTTGTCCGGGGTTAAAAAGGCCATCTGGGCTGCTGTATTCAGTCTCACACCCAGAAAGCACATGTCTTGAGAGGGTACTAGACTGGACTTTATTTCGTTCACAGAATACCCTAGGCATCTTAGCACTGCTATCACATATTCCAGATGCTGAAGAAGCTCGTCCTTTTCTTGAGCCAGAATCAGGCAGTCGTCTAAATAAGGATAGATTTGTATTCCTTTTAGCCTGAAAAAAGCTATCACTGGAGCCAGAACCTTTGTGAATACTCTGGGCGCAGTAGATAAGCCAAAGGGCAATGCAGAGAACTGATAATGAGAATTCCCAGCTCGAAAACGCAGATACTTCCTGCAAATTAGTCTGATAGGAACATGAAGGTAAGCTTCCTTGAGATCCAAAGTTACCATCCAGTGATCTTTGCCCAGCAGAGGTAAAAGCTGTTGTAACGTCAACATTTTGAACTTGGGAATGTCCAGATAAGTGTTGAGGATAGACAGATCCAAAATTGGTCTCCACGTGTTCCCCTTTTTTGGTACTAGGAACAGGCGAGAATAAAACCCTAGGCCCCTTTCTGGCACAGGAACCGGCTGAATGGCCCCTATTTGGAGCAACAGAGAAATTTGCCTGTGAGCCTCTTTCCTTTGTTGAGGAGGAATGTCTGGCATGCCTTTGAAAGGAGGCAAGGTATGGAAATAAAACCTGTAACCGTGGTGAATGATATCCAATACCCATCTGTCTTGGGTAATTAAACTCCAGTTTTCTTTGAAAAGTGCCAACCTTCCTCCCAAAGGTGCTGCCAGATGAGAAGAATCTGGCAGCTGAAAAGGCAGGTCATTGGGTCTGTTTACGAAAGGACTGACCCCTGCCCTCACCAGAAGACTGAGCAGGAGAACTCCCTGTTCTAGGCCTAAAAGAACCTTGAGCTCTGCCCCTACCACGTCTAGACCTACCCCTAGACTGGGAATCATAAGCAGGATATGTCCACCCCTTGGTAGGCCAATTTCTACTAAACTTCGGAGGCTGAACCTGCAAAAAAACTTTAACAGTCTGCATAGACTTAGCCTTGTCTTCCATTTTCTTTAGAACTGCTTCCACAGGCGAACCAAACAACACATCAGATTGTAAAGGAGCATCTAAAATCCTTGTCTTCACATGCTCAGCTAAATTCTGATCCCTCAGCCAGGCGTGCCTGCGAAGAACCGAACCAGTGGCAGCCACCCTCGAAGAGGCCTGCACAGCATCAAAACCACATTGCAAAGAATGCTTACCCACCTGTTCAGAAACATGAACTAAATCCTGCAACTCTTTACACTCAATACCTTCCGCCAAAGCATCTACCTTAGACTTTAATTGTGAAAGGAGATAATTTTGATATTTCAACATGTGAAACTGGCAATTCAAAGCTCTCATGGCCAAAGTGGAAGAAGTATACACTTTCTTTCCCCATCTATCCAAAGCCCTCGCCTCTTTATCAGGAGGAACAGGATTTTTAACAACAGAAGCCTTAACACCTTTAGGCCCCTGAGAAACAGTTTCTGGGTCTGCCCTAGGACTCTTAAAAAGATAATTATGAGCTTCAGGCACCCTATAATATCTATCCGGTTTAACTGGAGCAGGAGGCAAAGAATCAGGGTTCAGAGAAGCCTCTGCAAAAACATCCTCCACCACATCTAGAACAGGAGGAATAGCTAAAGGCCTATGCTGGGGTAGAAACAAAAATTCCCTAAGCCTTTTCCTGGAATCAGAGAAATCCTGACCTTCCCATTTAAAATGCTCCCTCATGGAATGAAGAGTCTCTGAAAATGAAAAATCCTCAGGAGGAGAAGCAGAAGGAGTAGAATCATCTATATCAGAATCAGAGTAAGGGGAATACTCCTGCAAGTCTTCAGCCGAAGACTCAGAAGCATCCGAACACTGCTCAAAACTCCCAAGCTCAGGTTCCACCCTAGGCCTCTTATCAGGAGGGGGCATAGAACCTCTAATCATAGTAATCAAATCTTCTGCCATCTTAAGCATATGCTTCTTAGGTACAGACCCTGAAGAACTAGGGGTAACACCTGAAACAAAACCTGGCCTGCCCCTGGGAGAAGCCTTGGAAACAGCAGGGGAGGGCCTAACCACCTTAGGAAGGGAGGGAAGAACAGCTACCTGAGAAGCCCCTTCCGCCTGGCCTACCTCCTGAGAGGTCACATCTTGCAGCAATAAAGTCTCTCCCTGGGATTCCAAAGAAATTTCTGGCTGAACCTCTGGCTCCACCGAGCCCTCTAAAGAACAGACGTCCGGTACGGACGGTTCTTCCAGCCTAGGCTTTGCTGTTTTGTCCTTGCGCTTTTTTGACGAAGCGGGCGTCGGAGCATCCGACGGCATTTTATAATTACACCGCTTCCCAAAAACTAACCTGGCACAATCTAATTCTCTTTATAGTGCGTTTGTTAAATCTAGCACAAGAGCGACAGCCAACAACGTCGTGCTCAGGCCCTAAGCAAGGTATACACAAGGTATGGTAATCCCTATGAGGTATCTGTTTCCCACAAGAAATACAGTTATTCACTTTTTCTGACATCCGGTAAAATACTGAGGCAAGAAAAAACCAAAATATTCCCCAACGGGGTACTTAGCCAACTTGGATTCGGTCTGAAACTCCGACTTCGGAAAATCTCAGAACGCCAACCTGCACTTGCAAAACTGCTTCTGCATCGGACCATGCGGCAAAAAAGACTGAGGAAATTACGTCGGTCATGCGCATTTGTACCCTGACGTCCTGACGTCAGACTAATGCGCCTTGACCGACGTCAGCCTTATACTTTGGTATTCGGGCCGACTGGGACAGCGGACTACCCAAGTGTTAGGACTGCAGCAATGTGAGATGAAGAACATCTGACATTTTCCTATAGACCAGCAGAGATCTGGTCATATGTAAGCAACCTACAAAAAGCAGAATATAATGACAACCCATTATGTCTTTCTGAACAGGTCATGTTTCTCAGTCTTATGATTTTTCTAGTAAGGATTCACTTTACCCTTTAAAGTTGCTCCATATGGACTTATTCCAAGACTACAAAATGCAGAATTATATTCGATAATGGATGATATTGCGGAATAAACTGTTATAATAATCTGCCTGCAGTGACTAGACATATCTGTTAGAATTAGCAGAGCTTGAAACACTGGAATGGGGGAAACACTAGCCACCAGGGGTAATTCATAAGCTGCATGCCTTAAAGGCAAACAAGGCTGGGAGGGACACTAGCCACCAGGGTTACGTCATTAGCTGCATGCATTAAAGGCACACAGGATTGGGAGGGGCACTGGACATTCTGCGAAAATCTGTACAATTGAGAGGTATGAAGGGGGTACTAAGGCTCAAAAATGGTAAATATAAAATATTCTTGTTTCAATGTTGCTTGAATAACAGGATTTGTGTTACCATGCATTTTCTGAACCATATTTTTTTTTTGTGGGGAGGGTGAGTAAGATCAGTCTAGCAGTGGTAGCAGTCAAGAGGTACCTCTTAGTTCAAGAAATATGTATACATCTTAAAATAAAGAGGGCACAAAAGACTCAAAATTAGGATACAATTTTAAAGATTGCAATTATAAAATTACAAAGATTCTTGAACAACAGGATTTGTTTTAGCATTAATTTTCTAAAGGAAAAAAGTATGAAACTCAACTGTATATCATTTAATGATCTTATTTCCCCAGTGACTGGAACAAACCACACATTTCAGGTGTAAGGGACCCCCCCCCCCTAAAAAAAAAGAAGTAAATATCTGGATATTTTTGGAAACAGTGATATTTGAGATGCAACTAATTAAACAGATTTATGTATCAGTATAAAACCAACAAATTATGATCAGTCAGGATTAGAACTGATTTTTTTCAGATTATTTTGTTGGTAGATTAATATTGGGTACAGCAACAGACGGGTAAACTGAGGAGTGATGATCCTAAAGAAATGTACAACAACATGTTGTTTTCTGTCTCAACATATGCATTATTTATTAGCATTCACTACTGTTTAAGAAACAGAGTACCTTTCAGGTTTTAGTAAGTAATGGATCTTGGGCACATGTTTATAAATTAATACACACACACACACACACACACACACACACACACACACACACACACACATACACAGACACACTTTCTGTGCAGCTCTTTTAGGGATTGACTCATTCACTGATCTTTGACATTATGAAGAAAGCAGTGTTCAGTTTCAAAATAAAAAAATACTTTTATGTGCCGCATACTGCTATGATTATGAACTGCTCATCTCCCACCTTACATTCTGCTACGCTGCATGTCCATATATCAATGACCCGCTCCATACATTTCATGCACTGTGACAGGAGCTTGATGCCTCTGTACTGCCCACAGTTACAGATGTCCCATTTGTTCCTGTACATTGGCACAAGTATGCTTATTCTCTAGTCATCTAGGATACATCTTTCTCAGCGCTATGGGTATCCTCAGAAGACGTTCCTCCCATCTCACCCAGCATCTTTATCATATCTGTTGTGACCTCATCTGAGCTTTCTGCTTTCTCTGACTTCATTATCCTTAGTGATGTTCTAAGTTCGTGCAGGGCGGTCTCATCATCTCTTATCATAGCCTGTATCTGGGGCAGTACAGCTTCTGTGTGTTTTTTGTCCTTCCTAATCTGATGAACATAGTCCTTATGTCTGCCTTTGATGTCCTGTTCAATGGTGAGCAGGTTGTTGCTGGCATCCCTTTTTAAAGGATGTCTGACTGTCGTCTTTATTTTTCTGTCTTGGCCTTGTAACCTGATGTCATTTCTTTGAGCCACCTACTGAGTTTCTTTCCAGAAGCTGTTACAGTGCCTTCAATGCCCTTTTCTTCACTACTGCAAATCCTTTCTTACCTTCTTTCTTAGGCAACCAGTAATCCTTCCTAGCCTGGTAGGTAATTTCAATTGTTTTTTTTCCTGCCTGCCTTTACTTTTCAGACTTCCTGGACTGCTGGATTCTACCACCCACTTTCCTTATACACCTTATTAACATACTTGGCTCGGCCACATATCAGTTCTGTAGTCCTCCCACATGCCTGTTTGAGGTGCTGTCATTCTTCAACTACACCTACACATCTACTTATTGTGCTGGAGCCCTGAGTAGTTCCTTGAACTGTTGTGACTTCCCCACAGTCAACTTCAGGTCTTGAGGCAGGTCTCTGTTGACCTTGGAGCACTCTCTCAACACTGCTTGCAGCTGAGTGTAGCAACCAGTGGTTTATGCCGTGGGTTGACTGTTTGGCTAGGGATGACTTTGCAATCATTGATATACCCTTGTACCCTTTTCGTAGTAAGGAAAGTTTACCCGAGTTGCATATTGGCCACTCTTGGATATGAACTTGTGACTCTCTCTCTTTCTGAAGAATGTGCTGGCCACTATCAAGCCATTTGATGGACAGAATTCTTGAAAGGCCCCCTCTTATTTCTGTAGACCCACCTGTGTGGAGCCAGGAAGTCTTCATCTCCTGTTTTGTCTGTCCCAACAGGTGCATTCAAGTCATTCACTATCAGTACCAACTTGTGTATTCCTGCTTTCTCCAGTAGGTCCTGCAGCTTCTGTCTGAACGCACTCATCAGTATCACAACCCTGCTGTGGGAAATAGGCTGGGAATGTGAATACTGCCCTATCCTTACCCTGCAGTCTAATTGCCATGCGTCTGTCAATAATTCTGATGATATCCCTCACTGCCTTCTGATGCCTTTCTCTCATCAGCATTCCATTTCTAGCCTGTCCTGAATTGTACAGTCTGTATCCCAAGCAAAGTGGCTTGGCTGCACTGCCTTTCCACATTGTCTCCTGGATACATAGGATGTCCAGCCTCCTGCTTACCATCATGTTATCCACTTCCAGGCTGCATCATGTCAGTGATCCTACATTGTGTAGCATTTCTCAGTTCATGTTTGACAGGTTTATTGGTTTACGTCTGAAAATTTTATTTTATGTATGTAGCTGCTTCTTTGCTGTGCTGGATCCAAAGTCTTCTTAAAACACAAAGTCTTGCTTGCTGTTTACTGCTGAATCAGAGACACGGAGCTTTGCATGACTCCATCTGTAGTCTGTTTAAAGCACCAAGCCTTTCAAATTGCACACTGACAAAGAAATATATTTTGCAGCTATTTCACTATAAGCATAGTTACAGATAACTTATTTTTATAACAAACGACACGTACTCTCTGTCAGTTTGTAGCATATATTTACAAAGTTTTTCTTCACAAACAGTATAGATGATGACTTTCCTTTCTCCATACAACACCTCAAACAAGTGTGTTTCTACCAAAATACCTCTAATATCTGAATTAATACATTTATATACAGTTCTAGTCATGCACATAGATTTTGCTTTTTCCTCTTGGTAGACTTTTCTATTGTCCTTTTGGGACTTACTTGCAAGCACTTTTGCTGATGTGAGGATGCCATTAACAGAAATCTGAAAGGAAACATCTGTACAAGCTGTTCTACTGTTGTTCCTGTCTGTTTATGGATATTTGTAAACTGTTCTGCAAACATGAGAAAAGCATAAAATACTTGCTTTCCAAAATTGCTTTTCTATGCTTTTTTCTGATGATTCTATAAAAAGCCATGTCCATTTATCTATGAGGAATTACGTCAAGCTTTTCTTAATACTGTGACAAACATGATCTTGAGGTGTCAGAAGTCTGAAAGGAAACAAACTACTCAGGAAATATCCTGAATTCATTAATAGATAATCTCTATTTTTCACTTATTTCAGCCAGAGCTATGTCATACAATATGAATGCCATTTTTAAATTGCCAAGCTATATTCCTACATTAAAGCAATTTTTTTATTTTATTCTTTATCTTTCATATATTCGTAGCAGAATTAATTTCAACCTTATATACGCAATTCACAAACTCTAACAATGTCCAGTTTTTGCTTAACAGAGCTATCCAAGGTAAACAACGTTGGGCAACTGTACACCACTTGCCAGTAGCTGTTTAACCCATGGCTGCTGAACTTGATGGCAGGTACACAGCCAACAGCGGTCACATACACACTTGGTGGAGTGCATTCAAGCCCTATCATTATCTATATCTTAGTGGATGAAAAGTAACAGGAGTAGACAGTAGAATTCCTATGTAACACTTTCTCATCTTTGTTACAAACTAAAAACAATGAAGCATGGTAATATCATAAAAGGAGGCAATTTCTTCAAAATATATACTGAGCAGTAAAGAAACAGCAAGTGGAAAGTGAATACTAGACACATGGCTTAATGTCATATCATTTACCCCTATCCATACTCGGCCAATTGTCAGTAGAGATTAGAGATCCTGCTGCAAGGTTGTTACACTGGAATTAATGGTCCTACAGTGGTATTGCAGAAGAAAGAAGTTCCCAGTGGGGCTTCATACATTATCAGTTATGCATTACAGTTGATCAAAATGCCCAAATAGACAGCACATGCTTTACTACTTCTAACACGTTCCGAATAAGTCATTTATGTTGGTCTGTGTGTGTATTCATCTTCTGGAAGATGAATTTCTCACTAAGTATGCATAACTGGTGGATTACATTGTTTTAAACTGTACCTGGAAGCCAGAATTATACTGCTAAGTGGTCTGAGGCAGGGAGTGGAGTATTTCGATGACGGTATTTTAGTATATTTCACAGTTGTATATAAATGCCACGATTTGGTGTTAATAATAGTCAGTGTCACCCATTATGCCTGCCTTCCATTTCGTGATGCGACTTGGATAAGCAGCCTGTATGGTACACATGTAAGGAAACAAGTAATTGCTAATCAGATGGTACAGTGGAATAGAGATTGCACAAATGTTGTTGCGTCTTTTGGCTTTTCCCGGTTAGGGGTCACCACAGCGGAACTCCGGTCCACTAATGATTGGCAGTAGATTTTTACGTGCCAAGTTGTCAGCCCTGACGCACAACCTTCAACGAAGGTACGCCCATTCATGCAGGTCTCCACACAGAAGATGCTCTAGCTGAGAATCGAGCAGGACAACGTCTTACAGTGAGGCGGCAACGCTACCGCAGCACTACCACTGCATGGAGGTACATTTGTTTAGAGCTAGTTTCTGGTGTCTTCTTGTCCATACTTAGATGTAACTTTTTTGTGACACAAGTACCATGTGAATATTAATGAGTATCTTTAGATTAAAAACTGGTTTCCTCTGTGTTACTTCTCATACCTCATCTGATGCTATTGTTAAGATTCCTGAGAATATGCTAAATCATTCTCTCTGACTTAGGGTTCCCATGCATATGCATCACACACTTTTCTTCATCTTCTGTTGCTGAACAGTCAACTGAAGTTACACTGAGGAGTTGTGATGTCTGCATAATGAATTAATCTCCTCAGCATGATACCTGTTATCTCAGCTTGCCCCTTCCTGTACTGAAAGCCAGAGTCATTGTTATTCATCAGGCTTCACAAGTTATGCACTTGTAGATACCAAGGTAACTGAAAGGTGTCTTATCTACATAATTGCTCCGGCTTCTAAATTTGGAGAATCTCTTAGAATCTTTGTCTTTATGCAGTGTTGATGCCATGGGGAGTTTGTACATTACCTAACTTGCCTGTACTTTGATGTTACAGCTCAGCTAATTAAAACCCAAAGTTTGAGCTGTGCACCGTTTTCTTTTTATAAAGCCATAGCCCATCCCTGTGGTCATGTGAGTTGATGTTTGTGTATAATTCTACTAAGTGTTGTCATCACATTTGCTTTTTTTGATTTTCCTATGGAAAATGGCCTTTCAATCTAGATCCTGCTGTAAGAAGTACATTCATATGGTAATAGAAATGCATCAGTCACAGTTACGTAAAAACTGACTGTAGTATAAAACTTACTGCTGGAGGCAGTCTGGTTTTACTGGCTTCTTGAGAGAATGCGTGAAATTTTGAATATTACTGAATAGAGAAACTTGTTGTGGCAGCCTGCAATGGACAGCAATATTGAGACTGAGCAAGAACAGTATGTGCACTGTTCGAACAGTGAGAGTAGGTACTGCAGAGCATGAAGGAAATAATATATTACGTTGCAGTGTAAAAAAAAAAATTAACAACAATGAATATGTGCAGGCAAAAGCAGTAGTACCCACAAATATAAGGAGACATCAATGGCATGCCTAAGAGGTAACAAGGCAGAAGACTGCAATGCTGTGTGATGCAAGTATGGTTATTCTTTATGTCTCAGTGCACACAGACGCTACAGTGAAACTGCGAATGGTTCACTAAATCAGTTATGGTTCCTTTGATCGCTCCACCTTTACTTGGATAACTGTGGTAATTCTAGAGCCGATACATGCTAACAAGAGCTGACCTCCAGGGATGCATGCATCAGAGTATTACTTTGCAGACAGAGCCAAATCTGTCAGTGGCTGAGATGAAATGTAATCTGTGTATGTCACATGCATGTTTAGTGGAATACTTAGACACCTTTATGTTACGGATTGCTAAATGCATTTTTGTAAGATGATTTACTCTAAAAGTGCTATTCAGATGCTAGAAGTAAGGAGAGTGAGAGAGGAGGGAACACATTTCCTGGCACACTAGACAGATTACAAGCAAATCTGTTTGATGTGTATTGTCATGCAAAGCTGACTAAATAGCTGAACCTTGCAGGGCGGGAAATGTGATACTCTTGCTAGCGGAGGATTGGAATATGGGAGGAGTAACTTGAGAAGAAACTGAAGCAGATTAAAGTTAAATGTCTAAAAAAAAGTCTGTTATCTAAGCAATGAGCTGCTAGTTCTGGAAACTTTTCTCACAGAATGTGTAACATCAGCAGGAAACACATTTGTAAAAGGCAATGTGTGACAGTAAATTATACTTTTACTGAGGCCTGTCAAACTTAGCTGCTTTTTTCTTTTCTTCCATTCTAAGTGAATGGAATTCTCATATGGCACTCCAGTTATGGGCACTGTATTCTCAGAAACAGTGGACTTGCAAGGTATCATGAGGAAGATTTTTCTTTAGAAGAAAATAAACTCATTGGGATCTCTGCTCCCAGGAGGGAAGTCAGGGTTACAAACAGAATAAAATTAGTAATGACTACTTCTATCTGGTACATACATGTTTGCAATGAGTTTAATTATTTTTCCATAGTGGTCCTTTAAGAACCTCTAACAGTATTAAGACTGACTAGAAGTGATTTAGCAACGTTTGCGTGGTTAGTAGGAAAAATACAATCATGAGGAGGAAAAATACAATCATGAGGAGATGAAGTCAACCCTATCCCCCAAAAACCAAACAAGTATAAGGAACTAATGAAAGAGAAATAAGTAAGCAGAAGTTGAAATCACTAGAAAAAAGAGGAGTAAATATCATAAAAAGAAATGGATTATCTGGCCGGAAGCAAAATCAGAACAGAGAATAAATGAGGAAAGAAATGTAGTATGAAGGCTAATGGAAAAAGGAGGGCAATGGAGAAGCAATGCAACAGATTGAAACAAACCCAATGAAGGGGGGCACACTACAGGTAAAAAAAGGTTTCATTATAAGATGAAAAATCTGGTTCTGGATGGTATCCTTTGTATAGTGAGTTTGATAACAATAAAGATAATAGTGATCATGGGTCAGTCACTAGAAGTATTTAACCAATGCAATATCATGATTAAGATTAGGATACATAGACTTTTCTTCTTTAATGGTCAGACGTGTGTGATTAGAAACACTGTCTGTATTTGAAAACTATAAAATGAAATGTAAACAATGTTCTGGTAATAGGTTAGCCCTGATGTATAAATCTTAAAATGGACATTTAGAAGATAGGGGATCATCCACCAGAACATGAAGTACTGAAATTAATGTTCTGAAGTATACTGTAACAAATATATCATGAATAAAGCTGCTTTGAAAAGAAAAAAAGAAAAACTTCCACACAAATGTCAGTAACAACAAAAACATTTTTACTTACAGTTGCATCTTGATTAATCCAAAGAGGTTTATACTTTACAGTTTAAGAAAGTCAAAAAACTTTCCATAGTTTTCTTATACTTCCTGCAGAACCACATTTCACATGTCTGATCCTGTGTATAATGGGACTGATGCTTTACAGTCTTCCATGTATTCACTAATTATACAATGTTGCTGGTCTTGTTCATGGACATTAAATTTCTCAACACCAATCTCTGATTCAACTCCAAAGTACTCCTGACTCTTCTAGTCAGTTCCCATACTATTTTTTCCTGTCGCTCAAGGATTTGTCTTTAGAACAGTGGAAAATGTTTAACTGGTAAAGTCTCTATGTGGTCTTTGTTACTGTCAGAAGAATGAAAAGCAGAGCCACTTCTGCTTGACAGTTCATTCTTTGTTGGCTAAATTTTATTTCCTCTTTAGCGTGTTCTGCATCCAAGAACATATTTTGTTTTCCTGGAAAATATTCTGAAGCTAGCAGGATACAGGAATTTGGAACTTACACCTCTTTCTCAAAATCCCCCTGATATAAACAGGGTAAATTCGTTTTTCTTCAGCCTTGTGTACAGCGAATAATCAGTTTCAACAAATAGTAGGTTATCCCTAATTCCAAATAGTTTTCACTTCTGCCACAAGTTGCAAGGAGCAACTCTTCTGATATGATTGCATCTTTTTTTAATATACATCTTTAGCAGCTTTCTAATGGCCGGACTGGTAACATACACATGACATGTACCTCAATTATCAAATCCTGTTCTGAAACACTAGGTCAGCTGCCTGTATTTATTGCCATAAAATTACTGCAGTCTACTCCCTTCTTCCAGTTACTCTGGTATAGCAATGAATCTCATGTTTTCTTTACATGCTGTCTTCTAACTCTATTTTTGAAACCTTTCTTATTGAGAATCTTCATGCTTGTCCAGCCTCTTTCTTCATTTACAGTCTCTGATTTTTTTCTTTTTTATCAACTCAACTGAATGGCAATTTAAAGCTTTTTTCAGCTTTTTGTTATTCAGTTTTATATATTCTTCGAGTGCCCCACTTATTTTTGACAACCCTAAGTGCATTTTTTTATTTTCCTCTAAATTACTGATGGCAGCTCCTGTAATAAAGCAAAAACTTAAACTGTGTTTTCCTGAACAGCTTTGAGGTTCTTTTTTCTAGTTGATTTTTCCCCTTACTTGTTCAAAATGTGTTCCTTGCTGGCATCCAGGCAGTACAATTATTGAACAGTAAAATTAAGTTATGCACTCACTATAACGTTCCATCTTCATTCTTCCTCAACGGATGGATTCAGATCCGCTCCCTCGGACCTGACTCAGCCATTGCTAAAGCTTGTGGCAACCAAAAACTCTCAAGCTTCTCCTTTGCCCACAATGCTGCAATCCCAAGTACCTCAGATCTTGCTTGCTAATTTACTAGATAGGAAATATTTGTAGATAAATAAGACTATATCTGGAGCTCATTATAAAAGACAATAATGTCCATAAAGCACTTATTCTTCCAGAAGTTTAAAAAGGATAGGGTTGGTGGGTGGGGAGTTGAGAAAGATTGAAAATGGACAACACAGATGGAACATTATGGTGAATACATAACTTCTTTATCTGATGTTGTCAATTTTCATTCTATTATCCTTAACAGAAGGGGACCGAGTCCCCAGCTACCTAAAAATGCAGGTCGACTCAAGGAAGGATATTCCTGAGCACAGCTAAACCAAATCATCCTCTACTTCTTGAGACCAAATCCTATTTGTAATGAGTAACAAAGGTATAGGGGAGTGGCCCAAGTTGCTGCAGCACAAATATCATCCATGGACATTCTAGATTGAAAAACTGAGGAAGTTGCCATGGATCTAGTTGAATGGGCCCATAATGGTTTTGGTAAGATAATGCCTAATTTACTATAAATAAATGAAATACAAATCAGTCAGCCATCTGGCTAAAGTTACTTTGGCAGCTGGTTTTTCCAATTTAACTTCTGCAAATGAAAACCAATTGGTCAGATTTTCTGATATCTTTTGTTCTATTTTGGTAAAATCATAATTGTCTGTGAACACCCAATAAATGTAACATGTATTCGTCCTTGTTAGTCAATTTAAGAAAGAATACTGGCAAATTAATTGACTGATTGATATTAGATTATGATACCACTTTAGGAAGAAAGGATGCATTATTTCACAAGGTAACTCTACTCTTGTGAAAAATCAAGTATGCAGGTTTTGGGGACAATGCTTGAATCTCAGAAATTCATCTGGCAGAAGTAATGGCTACCAGAAAAATTGTCTTTCAAGAAAGGTACTGAAGGTCACACACTGAGCTGCTGGTTCAAATGGGGAACTAGTAAGAGCTTGCAGTATCAGATTCAGGTCCCATGGGGGAGTGGGGTCTTTAAAAGGAGGTCTTAGAAGAAAAGTCCCTCTCAAAAAAAGATTTGCAGAGCTAATACAAGCAACCAAAGAACCTTTAAATCCAACAAGAATATTTGATATAGTTGTTAACTGAACATTAACTGTTGAGGAACTAGCTCCTTCTTTAAAAAGTATAGCCAAAAATTCCAAGATATTTTGTATAGGAGCTGAAAAAGGATCAGCATTATTTTGGCGAGCCCAGTAAACAAACCTATTCCATTTACTGGAGTAGAGCTTTCGCGTAGATGGTTTATGGGAAGGTAAAAGTAAATGCCAGACAGATAAAGACAGCAAAAGTTGTCTGGCTATTAATGGAACTGGAGAAGGCAGGCTGCCAGCTTGAGGTTTGATAAGTATGGATGAATCATGCCTGTTGGATGAGACAGAAGGTCTGGAGTTGGATCCAGAATCCAAGATTGGTGAAGTAAGTGAGGTCAAAGGAAGGAGAACCAAATCTGTTGTGGCCAGTTACTTTGCTCTTCAACGTGGCAGCTTTCTGTAGGAATTTTGTAATTAGAGGATTTGGAGGAAAAGAATAAAGTAGACTGGGGGAGTCAATCGTGAAGGACAGTATCCCATGCTGATTGCCCTCACCAACTGCCAAACTCTGAACACTTCTCAATAAATCAGATAAGATCTGGTTCTTCCTTGTTTGTTGATGTACTAAACTGTTGACATACTGTTCATGTGAAACACAACCATCCCTAGAGGGAAAGCATTCTGAAAGGCCTGCAATACTAAAAGCACTGCACTCATCTCTAGGACACTGATACACAATTTGTCCTCTTTGGGGGACCAAGTGCCTTGGACTGTTTTCCCCAGAAAAATGCCCCCCCAACCCCAACTGGGAAGTGTCCATGATCACTATGGCCTTGGGCTGAGGGGGATGAATGGATGGCCTTGTAGAACCTGGCCCAAAAAAATCCCCCATTCAAGATCCCTCTTGCATGAGTGGATGATTTGTGCTGGGGTTGACATGAGTTGGTAAAGTACTGACCACTGTGCTGCTAGCAACCAGTGAAGGATTCTCATGTAAAATCTGGCTAAAGGATCTAGTGCTATAGCCGCTGATATTGATCCTAGAACTTGCAGTACCAAGCAGGCTGAAATCCTGGTACTGTACATTATTTTTCTCACCTGTGACCTGATTGAACACTTGAAAAAGATAGAGAGGCTATCATTGACTTTGTGTTGTACAGTGCTCCTATAAACTCCAAATTTTGGAATGTTTCTAGTTGAGACTTCTTACAGTTTATGGTTATCCCCAGATGAGAACATGCCTGGAGAACCTGATCTCTTGCCCTTGTTATTTGATGCCTGGATAGGGTGGTAATGAACCACTTGTCTAGATATGAAAACACCCAGAATCTTTGCCATCTCAAGTGAGCTGTTACTACTGCCATACTTTTGGTAAAAACCCTGGGGGCTGTGGTGAGAACTACTGGCTAAACGCTGAACTGGTAATGAATGACTGGCTTCCAGCCGGAAGCGTAAATATCTTCTGGATCACCTGTTCATCTTTATGTGATAGTACGCATCCTGAAGGTCCAGTCATCCTTGCCAAGAAAAGGACGAATTAACTGAACAGTGACCATCTAGAACTTGGTGCGTTGAACTGACTTATTCAAGTTGCTGAAATCCAAAATTGGTCTCCAGTCCCCTGTTTTCTTTGGGACTAAAAAGAATCTTGCGTAAGTTCCAGATTCTAGCTGGTCTGGTGGGACCTCTTGGATGACTCTCTTTTTCTAGCAGTTTTTTTTACCTGAATTGCTGCTCGTTTCCTCTGACTGGGTGGAACACCGGGGATTTTTTTTTTTTAAATTGGAGGAGGAAGGGAAAATTATATTATATAACCGCTGGAAATAATCCACTGCACCAAAGTATCTGTTATTTCTAGCCAGGCTCTCTAGTGCAGGGCAGTCAACTACTGACTGCTTCCAGAGGAGGGCAATTGGGCCTCCTTTCAGGAATGTTGGAAAGGTCTGTCAAAGAACGAATCTCTGGGCCCATGGTTTTGTGGTTTACCTTTGCCACGGGTGTGGCATCTACAAATAGAGTTCTCCTCTCTACCCCTGGAGGAACTTCCTCCACGTCTGTCCTGGAAAGGTCTCTGGGACTTTTTGAACCACATCTTTCGAATACCTCACTGATTCCTGTAAAAAGATCTTTGAGATGTCGAAAAACATACCCCTTGGCAGACAGGGTCCTTCCATCCTTCTCACACTTGGATAATGTGCCTTTTATTTTCAGACCAAACAAAGACGTGCCATCAAAAAGAGCAATGATGAAAAAGACTTGAAGGTCTCTGCAAAATCACAAAAGCTCATTCAGGCATGCCTCCTGATGGAAATGCCTGAACCCACACCCTTGAGGTTCCTTCGGCTATATGCAAAATTAGCCTCATTGACAAACTGGAAACAGATTGCAGAGTAGCCAACTAAGAAGTAACAGACGATTATACTTCCTCAGAAATGGATACTGAGAGAGTATTTGAAAGTTGTAATAAAAAGCAAAATAACTGGCAGACCTTGGGATAAGAGCTCCGTGATACAAACTCCAAAAACTAAGTATATAATTTCAAATAAATGAACACAGAGCTGCCAAGGCTAGAAGTCACTTGTCACAACGGCAACAGCATATAAAAGTCCATAAATGCCGTTGTGACAAGTGACTTCTAGCCTTGGCAGCTCTGTGTTCAGTTATTTGAAATTATATACTTAGTATTTGAAAGTTCCTTAATCATATTCCTCTGTAACCTTGTGAAACAAGCCAAATAATTCAGTGACCTGAAGGTGAATGTCGCTGAAACACAGACACACTTCCCAAACGCGTCCATCTCCTGAGACTCCTTGTTAGGGAGATGAACAGTGGAAGTCTCCTCGGCAAGTACCGTTTTAGAGGCCGCCGCCACAACCATGACATCAACAGGAACTTCTTTTCCCCAAAATTGCTTTTCCTCCAGTGGCGCCATAACTCTGACAGGTCTCCAAGGTATTAGTTCAATTGTGTTGAGATCCTTCCACACCCGACGAGAGATCAACTCAATCAACTCGTCAGCGGGCGGCATCACTCAGGAGGTAGACGGGCCAGTACTGAAAGCCTCCAAGAATACAGACTCCTCAGATGAAGGGTTGCTGGTCTTCAGGCCACCTCTCTGTTTTAAGATTTCAAGGATGTCTCCAAATGAGACATCTTCAGAAGGTGATTTTGGGGACCCTTCACCCTCATCGAAGTCTGTATCTTCTGTGACAGACTTCTCTGAGGAGTCTAAGTGCTTCCTCTTCCATGTCTACTTCTTAAGGACCTCTTCAGTGGGATGCTATAGGGAGGTATTAGAAGAAGTCAGGATACCCAGTTGGGAAGCCTGGCCGCCCCAGTAGAAAGAAGGGTTGAGACTCTGAGCACAGATATAGCAAGGCTGTAGACTGAGGATCCAAGGGGGTAGGAACTGTTTGTGCAGTTAAGACAGACAATGCTCCTTCCATAGCCTCAAAGGCAGACCTCCCCAGGAAGGTAGAGAACCTGGAATCCAAAAAGATAAGCTTCTGGACCACTGTCTCTCTCTGTTCTTTGGACAACCCCCCAGCCCGAGACAGAAGCCAGAGCTGAGCTAACCCATGCAGAGGCTCTGAGGCCCAAAGATGGTTTCAACAACTTCAGAGTAGACTCCAGTACCTCAAATCCAACAGGGAAGCTTCAGCTCTGACAGCTCTCTGGATCCAACTGAACCGAAGTGCTTAGAGCGAACTTCAGATCTAAGGATAGTGGTATCCTCAGATCAGAGTTAGAAGGAGCCGGACTGCTTGGATCCAAGAACTCATTCAGTGAAATGAGTTAAGAGGAGGAACTGGAAGAGGGGGTGTGACATAAGATCAGACCTCCTGACCCGAAGGGGCACACATCAAGAGTCTGTGCCAACAGAATTCCCCTCATCATTCTCTCAACATCTTCTTCAGTTAAGCTCCTGGAAGAACGAGTGGAAAGTCTCGAAGGGGACCTAGGTCTCTCCAAAACAGGAGAGGGAACCCCAGAAGGAACTGGAACAACTGAAGTTGAGTATCTAGTCCATGGAAGGTAAACAATACTGGATGAAGTAACTGGATCAATTGGCTTACGCATCGGATCCAAAGTCGTCAGATCAGATATGTCTTTTTTCTTTTGCTTCAGATCCGATGATGATGTTAAATCCAATTAATCCCTCTTTGAAGACTTCAGATCCAAAAATGTAGTCTTTTTCCTTTTAGGATCCGAAGGAGAAGTCGGATCAGGAGGAGGTCTTTTTCTTCAATGCTCTGAAGCCTTAGAGGAAGAGGTAGAAGGGCTCAAAGAAGGAGATTTAGATCTTTTAGTTTTTTTTTGGGGGGGGGGCATAGTTCCATATAAAGCCTGTCTGAAAGAAGAAGATAGAAGCCTTTTCAATAGCAATTTATTTTTTTGTCTCTACTAGGGTTCTAGTGTTAAACCTGTGACAGATAGAGCAATCGTCTTGTAAATGGAGAAGACCCTGCTATGATGGCTTAGAGGTTAACTACTGTGATTGCAGTGTACAGGGTCTTGGGTTCGAGCCTTGCAGAGGCTGTTTATGGGTTGGGAGGGTGGCCTAATGGTTAACATGTTTGCCTTACAAACACAAAGTGCAGGGTTTGAGTCTCACAAGGGATAATTGGCTAAGCTTAAAAATGGCTCGCAAGGGCAGTTAGCTTAGTATGAACCCAGGCAATACAAAGTGTGGGCATCCAATAACAGAATATTGTGCCCACAGTTAAGACATTTTATGAATCCAGCTGACACTTCTTTCTCTGCCATGGTAGGAACCACAGTTTTTAAGGAGAAAAGTTAAACAGTAGAAATTACAGATTTTTTTTAAGTGACAGGAAGGGAAAATTTTTACCAGTAATAGGTTCATAGGTTGGTACTAGGCTATAGGCCCTAGGGCCTATGCAAGCTTAGCCATAACAATTCCCTGGATATTTCTTCCCACAATATTTACTTCTCTGGGCCAGTCTAGCAGGGCGACTGACATGATCCCCGGGGTAAATTTCCTATCTCCCATCCAATCATCCATGTTCCTTTTGAAGAGGGCCAATGAGGCACTCTGCTTGACATGTATGGGCAGTCTATTCCAGAGTATGGGGAGTGTCTGGGTCAGGAACCTATCCCTCCAGCATGTTTTGTTCATTGTGATGACAAGGTTTAGATCCCAGGAGCGTGTGGCTCTGAGGGATTGGGATTTCTTTAAGTGGAGCATGTTCACAAGCTCAGGGTTTGACATGGCCTTGTACGTTAAGCAGACGATATACCACAGAGTACAGCTGGAGCTTTTTTAGACGGTCAGCATATGGCATCTGCTTTAGGCCTGTGATTCTTTTAGTGAGGTATTTCTGTGGCCCTTCCAGCTGTTGCAGATGTGTTGTGAGGTACACAACAAACGGGGCATTATACTCTATAATGGGTCCAATGAGGGATGAGTACAGTGGGACAATGACCTTTTTTCTGGATGAAAAGCCCCAAGTGATGAGGTGTGCCACATAAAAGGATTTCCCGACTTTTGTGGCAATGTGGTTATCGAAAGTGAGACCGCTGTCCACCTGTGTCCCCAAGTCTCATCACACTTTCTACATTTAGCGTCCTGCCACCTATGTAGTAATTCATGGGTACATGTTTTTTTCCAAAGGGGATAACTACACATTTCTTGGCATCAAGCCTGAGCCCATGGCTCCGGCACCAGGCATCTGCCTCTGCAAAGCCCCTTTGTAGAATATACATATAATTTGGGGATTCAATAATGGCTCCCAGCCTGCAGCCAGAGTCCCCCAGTGTTGGTCTGTACTTCAGAGAAGCAGATGCCAAACAAGAGTGGTCCCAGGACTGAACCCCGAGGTACTCCACCTGTCTTGAGTCGGATTTGGAGTCTGCTACTCCCGCAGTCCGGGTTCTGTCAGTAAGCCAGTTGGCAACCCATCGAGTGACGTAGGGATTTATCTATGATTCCAAAGTGGGGGATGGTGTTGAAGGCCTTGGCGAGGTCCAGATAGGCTGTGTTACACTGTGTGTAGCTAAAAAGGGAAATTATCAGCAAAGGTAGTAAGAAAACAATACTGCGTGCAGAGAAAAAAAAGAGAAAAATGGAAAAGAATACTAACAATAGTGGCTGAAAATACAAAAATGCATGGAAGGAGGAAGACAGATATTTTAAGCAGAATAAACAACAAGAGGGAAGGCAATTAGGTAAGGGATTTCAGAACAAAAGGAATATAAGAATTTGAAAGGTTTTGCCAGGGAAAACAAAAAGAAAATTCAAAACTTATCTGCTCAAGAATAAAGGTCACCACATCTTTTGCGTAAAGCAGCAAACAAGATTGGAGGTATTTGGGATTGGAGCATTATGGGTAAGGGAGAAGCTTGAGAGTTTTTGGTTGCCACAAGCTTTAGCAACAACCGAGTTGGATCCAAACCCATTAGTTGAGGACAGAATGAAAATTGACAGTATCAGATATGACTTTTACCAAAACAAATTAAGAGTGCTGCCTTTTTTGTTGGTTTGTTTGTTTGTCTGATTTTTAAAACAATTTCTCACTTTTCACACTGGCAGAATTGCAATAAACTTAGTAAGCCACTAACTTGGAAGTCTTCCTAATCAAGACATTATTCAGCTTTTGGAATAACTGTTCACAAAATGGTGTTCAAATAGCTTTACTTGTCTGGTTCTTTTGGATAAAATCTCTAATAGAAGTAACTATTGTGGAACATGAGTGACAAGACTTCCTACAATATTTTGCTGTTGAAACAAAAGCCCTTAACCTGCTTTTTGGAAATTAAGGTGGCCAATGCCAGGGTACACTCTATCTTGGCAGGCTGTGGTCACTAACCGAGATAGGGCCTTTCTGCCATTCCCAACTTGCAATTTTTTTTTTTTTTTTGCCTTTGTAACTAATCTTGTTTTTATTAGTCTGCTCTGCACCTTCCGAAAATGAGGAACATGTTCTAGACAAGACCCAGATGTGATGACTGCAACAGTGAAACACGAAGAACATCCTGATTGTCCCATCTTTATTTGGCAGCAGCCCCACTCGTGAGGCCCAGGGGCTGCTGGATTACGCGATTCCCTCAACACACATTTCTTGTGGTTTTTCCCACATGGTATGCTTGGCAATCTCACGTACCCGATAAGGAGCCAGTAAAGTAAACCTTTGGGTCCCTGTGTTCACATGGTGCTCCACCAGTTTGGTACACCCTGGCATAACAGTGACTATGTTCCAAAAATCCTACTTCCTAAAACTTGGCTGGCTGCAACTGCTGTGGCAACACTGCCTCATCTACTGAAGAGTCAGAAGACAAGTATTACTGAGAATTGTCTACCCCAAGATCCTTTCACGATTACCTTACTGGCCAAGAATACTTCCACTGCAGACTCTGAATACCAGCATTGCTCTATCACAGAAGAGTTTACATTACATTAACATGGTAGAACTATGTAAATGGTTTGCTTTGACACTGTCCATCCCTTTTTCTTCCTATCAAAAGATCAAAACATTGGCTAGATTTCCTAAATACTTAAGTCCTGTTCAGGTAGAATCTTGACTACCTATCCGACATCTAAAGTATGAAGGATTCCTTCTCTTCTTTTTTTGGGTTCAGAAAAGAAAGTACAGTTTAAGAACTTACAACAACAGTACATGTCTTACTGATCTTTAGATGTTTATTGATCACTGTATTCCTGACATACAGATTGTCACTGCTGAAGTCCAGCCGGAGTACCAAATTTTTACCTTCCTGAGGTCATACATCCAACATACATCCTCAGCTTGTAAGTGTAGTGGTATATAGACAGATGTATGAGCATGGATCCTCAGACCATCTCTAAGCCACTCTCCTGTATACTACTGAGAGAGGGAGACTGGGCAGCTACAATGGGTGTAGTTCAAACAGGTAAGAAAACTCCTTCCTCTTTGCTTAAGCTCTGATCTGTTACATAGGAATGAAGAAGAAAATCAGTGTAAAAGTAAGGTACAGAAGAGGGGATGGAGTGTGGGATGGAATACAACAATGATTAGTAAGATATATACTGTTATATTCTTACACAGCTGTAGTATGTCCTGACTGAAATCACTGATGCAGTATTACTGACACATGGGTGATTCCCAGAGCTAAAGAGCTAAATAAGGTAGGGAGGGTGGTTAACTATGGTGTAGAAGAGTTGTTCAGCAGTTCAAACAGGAATGAAATAGCAAAGGCTGCCTAAGACCTGGAAAAAAGCATCAATTTTGTAGTGTTTGGTAAAGATGTGTACAGAGGACCAAATGGCAGCTTCCAAGATAGACAAGGTATCTACTCCCTTGTGAAGACGTCACTACCTAGTGGAATGAGCTTTCAGGCAGCAAGGCAAGGTCTTACCATAGTGCGAGTAGCAGGAAGAGATAGCCTTAGAGATCCAAGTTGCAATAGTTTATTTGGAGACTGGCTGGCCCAGCATAAGGCTCATAAAAGATACAATCTGCTAGTCAGAAGGATTTAATTTTGTACAGATAAAATTTAAGTTGCTTGTGAATGTTCAGAGAACGTATGTTTTTTTTCCCCTTGTTTTGGAGATTGGAAAAGAAAGTGGGTGGGTAAACAGCTTGATTGGATAAGCCCTGAGACTCCCCCTGTCCCTTGTGAAAAATGAGAAAAGGGAGAATGACCATGAAAGCTTGTAAGTCAGAAACTCTCCTACCAAAGGAGACGGCCAATTTTTTAAAGAATCGAAAGGCACTGGTTCAAAAGGAGGCAATGTAAGCTTTTCTAGCACAAAACTGAGATCCCAAAGAGGAGAGATGTGTTTCCTTGGTGGATTACGATGTAGGACTCCCCTGAGGAAAAGTTTGATTTCTGCTCTAGCCATAAGTGGAGAATTTAAGAGGAAGGCAGGCACTGAGGCCTGACAAGTGATCTTTTACAGAAGAGCTGACCAAACCTGATCAACGTAGTTCGCAAAGATATTGCAGTACAGCAGGGATCTGTGATAACAGTGGGTCAAGACTGTTTCCATTTAGCTGTTTAAGATTTTCTAGCAATGGGTCTTCTGGCTTCTTGTAGCAGGTGAGCAACCTCTTTAGACAAGAGGTGTCTTTGAGAAATTAAAATCCTATCATCCATAGGGTCAACTTGACAGATGGAAGATTTGGGTGGAGCAAAAATCCATTATGCTAACTGATCAGGTCCAGTTGTACAGGTATTTTCCTGTAATTTCCATTTGTCAGGGGAAACCAACCCTGCCTCAGCCAAAGGGTGCCAATACAAGGAGTTTGAGTGCTTCCATTTGTGCCTTCAGAAGAATTTTTGGAAGAAGAGCCAGTGGAGGAAAAGCACTGAGGAACTTCCCTGTCTACTGGAAGGAAAAAGCACCTGTCTTTCAGTCTCTGGGACAAGGATTCCTGGTGTAGAACTAAGGAAGCAGATGGTTGGTTGGTGATGCAAAGAGGTCTATCTGAACAGTGCCCCACTGAAGGGTGATCATTTGGAAAACCTGTTTAATGTCCATTCATAGGGATCCTCCAGGACGCAGTGTAGGGAATCTGCAAACACACTGTCACAAGAAGAAATATATGTGGCTGACAGTCTGATGTCCATCTGGGTGGCTAAGTCCCATGCCTCCTGTGTTAACTTGCACAACTGGTAAGAACTGGTTCCTCCCTGTTTATGTACCACATCACTGTGGTTTTATCTCTATATACTAGGAGTGGCCCAGGTTTCTAAATTTGGTGAAGGTCTGAATAGTTTGGAGAACAGTCCTCATTTACTTCAGATTGATATGTTCCTTCAGGAACTGAGGCTGCCATTTCCCCAGCAGCCAGTGTGATACTGACCATGCCCCCCCATACTTCATCCAAGATGTCTGTGTGAACCTGATGAACAGAAGAAGGTGGTGTGATTGGGAAGTCCTGGGTTGAGGTTGACCTGTTCCTTCCACCAAACCAGCTCTTTATTGAGACAAAGGAAGAGGGGAATCAGGGTGTCCAAGGGGTGGACAGTTCTGGGACCACACATACTTCGGATACCACTGGATTTTCTTCATGTTAAGTCTGGCTAGAAGGAGCATAGGGATGGTGGCTGCCATGAAACCCAAAGTTCTTAGTGTCTCCTTTGCACAGCAATGTGCTCCAGAAGAAAGCTCTTTGGAAAAAAAAATTGGACAGACAGCAAACTTTCTCCTAGGGGAGGAAAGGCATTCACTTTCTTTGTATCCAGTTTGCAGCCCAGAAAAACCATGTCCTGTGTAGGGACCGTTTGAGTTTTTTTGGGGTTTTTTTGTAGTTTATAGTGAAACCCAGACCTGTTAGGTGTTGGAGGATGAAGTATAGATGCTGATGATGAATTTCTGGAGAAAAAACCTGGATCAAGAGGTCATCCAGGTAGGGGGAAATGAGAAGTCCTAAAGGGCGACAGAAACATATTACTGGAATTAGACACTTTGAGAACACCTTTGGTGCTATGGAAAGATCAAAAAGCACAGCAGTAAATTAAAAATGTGAGGATCTGCAGAAAAAACAAAGGAATTTCCTGCAAGAAGGACAAATGGGTATGTGTATGTAGTCATCCTACAGACACTCAAGAGAGCCTGGGGGAGAATGAAAGGCATAAGAGTAGGAAGAAACAGCACTCTGAAAGATGGTACTTTTAAGTAAGTGTTTAGGAAAAAAAGGTCTGCAATGAGTCTCCACTGCATTTTTTTCCCAGGTACTAGAAAAATTCTGAAGTAAAATTTTTCTCCTATGAAGTCTATTGGGACTTGCTTGATGGTGCCTGATTCAGGAGGTCTTGAATAACTGGGGCGAGAAGAGACAGTTGGTTGTGAGGAGGATGAGGCATGCCTTTCAGACGGGGAATATTTTCCCAGGACATGGAGTAACCATCCTTGATGATGGACAGGAACCATTTGTCTGTGGTAATAGTTTCCCACCTGGCATGGGAGAGTGACAGTCTTTTGGAAGCAAGAGAAATGGGACTGAGGACAGGGGGAGGAGTGCCGCAAAGGTAGCCACAGATTTTTTGTTTCCAAAGGGAGACCCCTTGACAGGGTCTTGGCTGTGGGCAACTGAGAGTTAACCTTGTGTACTGTGGGTTCTGCAACAACACCAGGTATGTCAGAGTCTGAAACTTTGGACTGCAGATTAGTTCTGGGCCTCTAACTTCTTCTTAGGCAGAAGGGGAACATCCAGGGTTGTGGACTCTATCATCATGGACTGGGCTAAACATTTAAGACGCCGAGTCACTAGAAAGGTGTTGAGAGAGGAAAGCCTTGACTTAAGGGCTTTGAAATGATCGATTGACAGATGGAGCAAGATGCATGACAGTGTTTCAGGTCTAGGCAGAAGATTCACCGGGTATTTAAGTCCTTGTTTGGAAACTGCCTACCACACTTGCACTTACTCCTCCTAGCTGACCTCTAACAACTTTCAACAAAATTAGCATAAGCAAAAAGTTATGTTTCCCAATGGGATATATCTGAAAAGATGACTAAGTGAAGCAAAGGTAGCAATGACCAAACGGCGATCAGCACAACGGATGTGTGACCTGCTTTCAGGCTTGCAGCAAGAAAGTCTGAGGGTCCAAGTTTGTACATCATCTGTATACCCCTACACTTTACTAGCTGAGGTCACAAGTCTGACTTACGACCTTGGGAAAAGTAAAGCATCGGTACCCTGGCCAGACATCTGCAGTGACAACTCACATGTCGGGAATACTGAAACAGTAATTTCAGTCAGGACATCACAGGGAGATGAATGGTCTGGTTAAAAGTAAAATCATAAACAGGCTTTGTCATACAGTAAGAGATGATTTTAATACTCACCCTGTCTTTATGGAAAAAATAAAAAGGTCTGCTCAGACATTAAGACCTGTAAATTCAGATACCCCACTGGCTGACGTCAAAGCAATGAGCAAAACAATCTTTCATGTAAGAAATTGTAAAGAAGAACTGGCTGCAGGTTCAAAAGGGGAGAGAGTTAGCTTCTACAATACAAAATTAAGATCCCAAGGACGCGCCACTTGTTTCCTGGGTGGTCTCATATGCAATACCCCTTTTAAAAATTGTTCAACTTGAAATAAAGAAGAAAAAGGGGATCCAAAGTCAGACGTGCAAGATGCACCTTTACGAAAGTGTATGCTAGACCTGAGTTGAGCAATTCACACAAGTAATGAAGAACCAGAGGAGCCCCTGGTTTAGGATTAGTCTTGTTCTATTTTATGACATCAACTAGAACATCTTTTCCATTTCGCTAAGACTGACTTCCTAACAGCTGGTTTTCTTCCCTTCTCTAACATCTGCTTCATATCATCAGAAAAAAAATGTGCCCTGGTGTTAAGTGCGAAAAAAACTGATCCTCAAAATAGAAAAAGGTGGTTTAGGATTACCAGATTATGGATATTTTACAGGTACACAGTTAAATCTCAGTTGGCAGACAATGGAATTTATTCCATCTCCAGAGAACCTCAATCCCCCGCTGGAATTACAGAGAATGGCACTTGAGATCAAATGTCTGGGACTTGAAGGAGAGAGAGAGAAAGAAAGAAACAGTGCAAATACAAGAGATGACAGTCTTTCATCAGGGGTACGAGTCACAGGAAGGGGAGGGAAAGCAAAGCTCCAGGTGCAAATATTAGAATAAAACTTTTATTTAGTATAAAGAAGGATAATAATGACTCAGCCTCAAGAAGACTGAAGGCAGTTGATGACTTTTTTTTTTTTTTTTAACTCCAATGCCCATAAATAAAACAATGCATGCAGTTAATGATGTTGACTGTTTAAATTATGCAAACATTAAAGAATACTTTCTTGCATGCTTTAAACTGACTCCTTAAATATAGAGAAAGAAATTTAAGAGAGCACAAAAGAAAGGCATAGAACAGCGTGACTGAATTTGTTTGCGTCTTTCGGCTTTTCCTGGCTAGGGGTCGCCACAGCGGAACTCCGGTCCGCTAATGATTGGTAGTTAATTTTTACGTGCCGAGTTACCAGCCCTGACACACAACCTTTTTTATTATTTTATTTATTTTATTTGCTGTTGGTTAACCAGGATGGTCCATTGGGCCAAGTGAACCCATTTTCAATGGAGTCCTGGGGAGAAAAGCTCCAACAAGAATACATGTTACAGAGATATACATTACATGGTATACAACTCAAAGCAAGGTAAAGTTTACAAACAGTAGAATTATCCACGAAAATAATGATAGAGTTGTAGTTATATACATTTTTTTTTAGGTTGATAGATGATATTTAGGATAGGATTATGAGCAAAATATAGGAGGTGAAAGTAATAAGGATAGAGGAAGTGGAGAATGATTATGTGGGGAGGGAGCAGGAGCATTCCCATCTGGATGTTAGGTAGGAGTGAAGTGTTTTTTTAAAGGTAGGAAGGCTAGCGATGGTGCAAATGGAGGGAGGTAGGGAGTTCCATAATCGAGCTATGGAAAAAGAGAGGAGCTTTTGTCCTGGGGGGGGCGAAGGGGTCTATGGACTACTATTAGGTTCTGATTAGTGGATCTGAGAGGTCTTTGAGTCTGGGGAATTTTAAAGGTAGAAGAAAGGGTGGGACAGAGGGATGGTTGGAAGATGAGTTTGTGTGCAAATGTGAGTTGAGTGTAGGAGAGGTAGTTGGGAAGTTCGAGCCAATTTAGTTTATGAAGTGGTGTGCAGTGGTGTGTTGAAGCTTTGGTACTAGTGGCAAATTTGGCTATTTTGTTGTAGCAGGTAGATAGTTTAGTTCTAATAGATGATTGTAGGTTAGTAAAAAGGGGGGCACCATAAAGGAGAGAGGGTAAGAGAAATGTAGTAGAGATAGTGAGTTTGGTTGTTGATGAGAGGAATTGCTTGTGTCGATAGAGCAGGCTGAGTTTTTGGTGGTTTTTTTATGTTTATTAGTAGATGGGACTCAAATTTAAGGTTATTGTCAATTTGAATTCCTAGAAGTTTGGTTTCAGATACCAGTTCAAGTGGAGTATTATTCTGACTGGTGATGGAGAATAGTTTTTTATCAAATGTGTTTGTTTTAGAGGGGGTAAATATCATTAATTTTGATTTGGCTGCATTAAGTGCAAGATGGTTATCTTTCATCCACAGTTCTGTGGTGGAGAATGCTTCTTGGGTGAACTGTAGAAAGGTTGGAATGGAAGAGGCTGCACAGATGATTGTAAAATCATCAGCGTATTGGATGATACTAGCATGGGGGATAGAGTGATAGTAATCATTTATGAAGATGTTGAACAGGAGGGGGCCTAATATGGAGCCTTGTGGGACCCCTGTGGGGGTGTGTAGGAAAGAGGAGATGGCTTTTTTCCCTTTGACAGCTTGTTGCCTGTTTGAGAGATAGCTGGTGAACCAGTTAAGAGTTGAAGGTGATAGGTTTAGCTTTGACAATTTAGTGAGCAGTAGGTTATGGGAGATAGTGTCGAATGCTTTGGCGAGACCAAGAAGGATAGTAGATACAGTGAGACCGGAGTCTCTAGCTTTATTCACAGTTTCAAGGAATGAAAGGAGGGCTGTCATAGTACTATGATTAGGGCGGAAGCCATGTTGGGTAGGACTTAGTAGATTGTTGTCTAATAAATAGGGAAGGAGTTGTAAATGGATACATTTTTCTAGAATTTTTGATATGGGAGAGAGGATGGTGATGGGCCGGAAGTTGGTAATGCTAGTATTATTCCCTCCTTTATGAAGGGGAATGATAAAAGCTTTTTTCCAGACTTGTGGAACAAGACCTTCTTGGATGGAGCGGTTTATTAGGATACTAATTGGGAGGGCGATGGCATCTGCAGATGTGCTGAGGAAGTGTGAGGGGATGTTATCGGGGGCATTAGTGCATGGTTTTAGCTTCTTTAGTAGTTTTTTTTACAGTGGAAGTAGGGATTGGTTTCAGTGAGAATATAGGGGTTTGTGAGGTAGTAGTGTGACTGAGTGGAGAAGAGGGGGGTGTAGGAAGAGGGCAGGTGGTAGTAGGGGGTGGGTGGTTGCTTGAGAAGGAAGAGGTAAGTTTGGAGATACAGTCAATGAAAAAGGAGTTGAATTCGGTGGCGAGTTCACTGTCTTGTACATTTGGGTTGGGGTTTGGGTTTTTAGTTGTGCCGGGTTTTAGGAGGGATGTTATACCTTTCCAGAATTTTTGTGGGTCAGATTTGTATTTACTTTGGAGGGAAGAGTAATAGTTTTGACGGTCTGTCGAAATAAGCTTTTTTACTGTATTGCGAAGAGTTTTGTATTCATTAAGGGTAGTGGGAGATTTGTGCTACTGATAGTGTGACCAGGCTTTATCTCTTAATCACATGGTTTTCAATGTGCTTTTAGTTAGCCAAGGGGTAGTTTTGTTTTTTATTCTTTTGGTTTTTAATGGAGCATGAATATCTAAAAGACTTTGGAAGGTAGTATTAAATCTCAGGAACACCAAACAAGGATCACCACGATGTAATGAAAATGCAGTTTATTCCAAAAAACGAGCGCTTTCGCATACACACATGTATGCTTTTTCAGGTTACATTTTAAATGAGAAAATTCAAGCATTCTTATAGCAATAGCAATTATACAATTAAGTAATTAAGAGAGCTTAATTTCCCGCTCTTTCTGGAATAATTAAACAATCAAAATGTGTAGTAAACAATAGCATACTATGTATCTCATTAAAAAGACGTAAATCACAATGATAAAAGTATGTATAATCAAATTCATGACTAGACAATGTATCCATATTAAAATCAATATTTAAATAAAAATCTATTACTGAAATGAATCAAAATAAATTTAGTTAAACAATATTTATATAAAATACATTCTATAATGTATGAATTTTCACTTCTATTCATTCAGTCACTGACACTATAACTTATCTAAAAATTCTAAATGATTGTAAGAATGTAATATGTCAATATAATATATCAATATAAATGAATATACTAATATAGGTCTGTGAAAATATATTACCTCACTAAATAGTGATGTTATTTAAAAATATATATATCTATATGAATAAAAGTATAAAGCATAGACATACATGCATAGATGTATGTGAAAAGGATGCAAGAATGCAAGAAGTTTCATCCTTTTCATATAAACAAATTTATTTATTATTATATCCTAAGTAACTATCTTTATTTTCTCTATTTGTTAAACACTATTTGTATTGTAATATATTGTCTCTATATATACATGTATGGATATAACATATGACTAGAAGACTTTTATATAGGTAGTCATATAAATGATTTAATAAATGCTTTAATAAACTATGTATATACATATCTATAAATAACTATTAAATAAATAAACTAACATTTTATCTTACTATACTTGTCATTAAATATTCAAATAAATTATATGTTCTTACAGAAAAAAAACAAACATCTATTACTGTTATACAATTAATCTTAAGAATACTAACGTGAAGCCAGAACAGGTTTGATACTAACAGCGCTATTTAATCCTGGTGCTACATGTGCCTTTAACCTTAAAATCCATTTCAGCTCTACATTCTCGAGGTGTAACATGTTGTCACCTCTTTTCTTATTATTTTTCACTATTTGTATCACTCAAAACTTAAAATTATGATCAGGATATAAACCAATGTGTTTGGCTAATGCATTGGTTTGTATTTGTTTTCTTATTTCATAGACATGATTATAGATGCGGTCTCTCAGTCTTCTCGAAGTTAGACCTACATAATAAACATCACATTCTTGACATGTAGCCAAATAAATCACATTGGTAGTGTCACAAGTAGCATTGATCTTAAATTCATATCTATAATTTAGTTCAGGTACTTCAAAAACTAGATAATTTGTAATATAAATGCACATATTGCATTTATTACAAGGCTTTGTTCCTGCATGAGTGCTCTTGTATCCGATGGAACCGAACACTGATTTTTCTTTACAAATAAGTCTTTTTATATTTTTGCTGTTTCTATAGCAAAATGTAGGTGTGTTACCTATCAATGCTTTAATTTCTGGATTTATAGTCAATATATTCCAATTCTTCTTTACTATAGCCGTAACATTATAATTATCATTGGTGTATCTGGTTGTAAAAGGAACCTTAATTCTGGTGTCTCTAGGATTCATTTTATATCTTGTATTAGTGATCTTTTTGTTGGCTCGTTCATCCTTACAAACTTCTCTAGGTCCATGTTCATTAATATCATTATATATAGAAAAATTCTTATTGATATTTTCTATTAGACTAAGAGGATAACCTCTTTCTAAAAATAAGTCACTCATAACAGCAAGTTGTTTATTACATTCTATTTCATTGCTACATAATCTAGAGATCCTAGTATACTGATTTCTAACGATATTTTGAAAAATATGTCTTGGATGCATACTGTTGTAATGTAGAATGGCATTTTTCCAGCATTCCTTCCTATATAATTTCGTATTTAAACCACTTTCACTATCAATGAATATTGTAACATCAAGAAAATTAATAGTGTCAAATGAAAAATCAAGGGTAAACTCAAGAAATTTCGTAGTGGATTCAAAATAATTTAAAAGTTCTTTCAAGGAAGGTATGTCACCCTTCCACAATATGAGAATATCATCCACAAAGCATCTATACAGGATCATATTATCCATACATAAAGTGTTGAATATGTGTTGACATTCCCAATAATAAAGGACCAAATTTGCATACGAATTGGCACAGGGGGTTCCCATCGCCATCCCCCATACCTGTTTGTATGTTTTATCTCTAAATGAGAAAACATTATTATTCAACACTATGTCCAACAGGGCACAAATAAGAAGTTGTGTATCTTTATCTATCATGGTATGTTTATTAATAACCTGTCTTACCGCCTCAATACCATAATCATTTGGTATGGTGGTAAAAAGATTTTTCACATCCATAGTGGCTAGAATCATAGAGGTTCCCATTTCATTCTCATATATTATGCTTTTAAGATCTGTTAATAGCTGTTGCGTATCTCTCAAAATGGTTGGTATTTCTCTTACAACTGGTCCTAGTTTGGACTCTAGGTAAATTGAGATGTTCTCTGTCAACCATTTATCACCAGCCACTATGGGACGTATTGGAGGTGGAAATTTCTCTTTGTGCATCTTTGGTAAACCTTTGATAAAAGGAATCAAAGGTTTATCTATCATGCAGAAGTCAGAGAGCTGTTTGTTCAATTGTCTACACATTAATAGATCATATAGATTATCATGGACAATATAGATTAATCTATCTAACTCTGCATCAGTTATAACAACATATTCTTTTGTATTATTTAACATATTAATCATTAAATCATCATAGAACTTGGTATCCATTACTACCAGACCACCTCCCTTATCGGCTGGTCTCACTATTAAATTCTTATTATTAGAAAAAAATGTTAAAGCTTGTTTTTCACCTTTATTAAGGTTATAAAATACAGAATTTCGTCTCTTATCATTTGTTAATTCTGAAAAATATTGATAAAAATCATTCTCACAAACTTGAATGAAACAACTAACATTTGGTAGCATGTCAGGAACAAAGACACTCTTCCTCTTACAAATAGCTATATTATTTGAATTCGCTGTAATAGTATCATTCGCATATATTAGTTTTAATGATACATTGCGTACAAAGGTTCGTAGATCAATTAACAGTTCAGCAAGCCTACTTCCTTGTGAGGGGACAAAGGAAAGTCCTTTGTTTAAAAGGTTCTTTTCATCAGTAGTTAAATGGTGACTCGAAAGGTTAAAAATTAAGTCAACTGGTTTCTTTGACGTCTTCTTACCTCTGTGTTGTCTTCCGATAGTTTCCTTTTTCTTCGCCCCCTGCTGTTGGATCTGATTCTGTTGTTCATCCGATATTGTACTGGAAACTGTAAAAAAGCACTGTTGACACCCTGTGCAGAGGTCTTCGATCTTGCACCATTATTAACTTCTAAACGCTTTAGTTCTTCTTGATTAGGCGATGGGGTATTTACTGACGCTTCTTGTTCACGTCGCTGCTGTTCAAAAGATGTATTTCCTGTTGCAGCCATCACGTTGGCAGTAGAAGGAATATTTAAGGTGGAACTGTCATCAGTTCCTTGAGATAAAGGCATAGGTGGAGATCGTACAGGCTGATGAATATTTACAGAACTTGTACCTGAGTTTTGTACTTTGGCCAAACAAATATCTGGCCTGTGCAAAAATCGTTATAATCTCTTAGTAACTTCTTATGTTTAACTTGTTGAAGTCTCTCACTAAATGCCATAACTTGCAAGTACATGGCATCGACTTTCTTTGTATAAAATTCCCCCTTAAAGTTTTGACTTATGGTGTCATACTGAACATCAATTTTCACAGTCAGATCTTTTTCTATTGGGGTGAAATAGTCGATCAACAAAGCAATGTACTGTTTACTGAAGTTGACATTGAGCTCCTGCCATTTCTTCAGCAATGCAGGATGCGAGTCTCCATATGTAGGCATGCACAAAATGCGCATTTAATAGAGCATGAATATCTAAAAGACTTTGGAAGGTAGTATTAAAGTGAGTGATTGCACTTCCGAGGGGGAGAGTTTTTAGGGGGCACCAGTTGACTGATTTTAAGGAGTTGGAGAGAAGGCTTCTGGGTTGAAGTTTTTAGGTGTCTGAAAGAAATGTAATTATGGGTAGCTTGAACTGGAGAAGGGAGGCGTGTAGCAAAGATGGGAAGATGGTCGCTTAATGAGTCAGGGAGAGTTTGTCTATCAGGGTAGTAGTGGGGGTGAGAGACTAAGATCCAGTCAATAATACTGCCAGTGGTGAAGTCTTTAGAGGGCCTTCAATGAAGGTACGTCCATTCACGCACGTCTCCATGCAGAAGACGCTCTAGCTGTGAATCGAACTGGACAGGGTCTTACTGTGAGGCGACAACGCTACCACAGCACCACCACATAGTGCAGAAATCAACGCTTATATTCATAAATGGGTAAGTGGGTATATTTATTTATTTCTGTTTTGTTTACCAGCTTAGAGCACTCATCAAACGTGGCCATTTACAGATTCAGCTCATGTTACATAAATAGTAACAAGCAAAGTAAGATTAAAGGAATAACCAAATTATTCAGTATAGTGATATTACATAACACAGATGTAAAAATATATGCACATTTACAAGAAGGTTTAAAAAGATGTAGATCATAAGTGTACAATGCACATACTGGTGTTCTAGGTGAGGTTAATGTGATCTAGCCAAAAGAACAGTGGTAGTATATACAAGTATGAAAGGAAATTACAGAGAAGAAACTGTAGAATACTAAAAGCTGGAATAAAAGAGCTAACAACAGAAAAGTGTAGATTTAATATAAAGTAGGGAATGGAAAGGAGAGATAGGAAAGCAGTGAGTATGAGTTTATATGTTGGGAGAGATTAGGCAATTAAATAGCCAAGGTTTTCTGAGATGAATGTAAAAGTGCAACCATGGGAGATAGGTGACATGGCCTGTGTTCAGACGTGCACTTATATTGTTCAGTTAAGTATTGTCAGAACTGAGGTTTGAACTGTTTGTAGTCTCATATTTCAGTTAAATCAGGTGGCAATGGCTGCATAGTTTAGAGGCACAAACAGATAATCTACAGTCTGTGAATGAAGTTTAGTTGTTGCAAGTTAGAACAGAAGGGCCATTAGTGAATTGGCATCCTAGGTTGTAATGTAGTTTGAATGTAGTTAGTCTCATAGTTGCGGGGAGGGGGGGTCTTGGTGAAGAAGTTTAAAGAGAAAGGAGTCAAGGAGGTGGCTGGCTCCGCCATGAATGAGTAGCCAATTTGTCTTTTCCAAGGTGTACCTGTGACTTTTAGATTGAGGGGAGTTGGTGATAAAAAGGGTAGATTTTATAAGAAAGAGATGGTACGGAGGTAGTGTTTTTTGTAAGGCAGTGGTGAATAGGGGTAGGGTGCATTCTAGTTGTGCAAGCAGGATACCTTTGCCTAAGGCTGCTCTAAGGTGGTTGAGAGAGGAAACTGGACAACTTTTGGGCCCGGACTAGGATGCAGCTGACTTTTGATCTTACTTTCTGAATGTGATCTTGGAAGGTAAGGGATTGGTCAAGCCAAATGTCAAGATCTCAGGAAGCAGCAATGAGGGCAAACACTATAACAATGGCGAGTTGCCTGGAGACAAGAGTTGCACCAAACTACCACAAAAGTCTGTATCCTACCATGGTGGAAGACAGAGAGGCCATTGCCAAGAGTAACGTGGCCTCAGACATAACCACAGTTAAGCCTGCAGTGGTCAAAAATCCACTTCAGTTAAGGCCTTGGATGGAAAACCTTTTCAGGTACCTCTGGTCAGAATTTATCTGGATTGGGAAGGGGTGAGGAAGCAAGCAGATGACTGTGTTCAAGGATATCCCTCCTAATGTCTTAACAGGAATAACTATGACAATGAAGTATCTTGTAAGCATGCTGTTACACAGAGGCAAACATGGGGAAGGTAGTAGGTAACAGACCCAGACGGTGTCCACACCTTCTTCTGGGGGCTAGTAAGGTAGTTACTTCGGGGAGGATGGCTGGTCATCAACAATGAACCAGAAACTGAGACAAAGCAACGGAAATGTACCATGCTTCCCTTGGAAGGGTATACTTCAAGTAGAAAGTTAGGAGGAAGTAATCAGTCAGAACTCATGGTACCGATGGCAGAAGGTACCAGTCTTCCTTTGGAAGGGGGGATGGAGAGGGTTACCATACAGGACTTGATGCAGGTTCAACTCTTAAGATCCTATTTAAAAGGACTTGAAGGAGGTAGCCAAAAAGGGCACTGATACTCAAGAACAGGATATGATGAGATAAAGGTTTGTTGTACAAGGAATAGCCTCATGAAGGAGACCCAGAAGGTGAAGTAATACACCAGTTGCTAGTACCAATATATTTCTTTCGCAAGCTATATAGGCATGAAGGTAGTAAAAGGCAGCTTACACAGAATTTCTACTGGCCAAAGACTGCTAACGATGTAGTAGGGTACTGAAGAACTTGTGAGCAGAGCTTGCTACTATTAAGGAACCATTTCAAAGGGTAGCTGCAGACAACGAGACACTGACTTGCCATTTCTTAGTACCTGAAGTCCCACAAGAAAGAAATACATCACGGTAGTGGCAAATAATGCCACTACATACCCAGAGGCAGTGGCTCCATCTTCCACTGAAGCAGAAAGATGACAAATGTTTTGTTACTTTAATTAGCTTATTTTATTTTACTTATCCTTTCTTGACCAGATTAACCCTACTAGGTTTGCAGCCTCCTTTCAGGGGGACTTGTGGTAGTATTTATACTACTAGGGGAAGTTTGGCCAGGGAATTGGGGAACTTTCCCTATTCTTTTTGATAGGTGCCATGGGATCGTTTACATCCATCTGAGCTACCACCATCTCAGGCAGATGGGGCCTCGGTTTAATGTCTCATCTGACAGGGCTATCCCCTGTACTCCAGGATAGGTTTTCCTGCAGAAATACTGAGTGAGAGAGAATTAAAGAAAGACGTGATAACTTTTGTCAGACCTGCTGCCTTGTCTGTGGAAGTGCTGTGAAGTACAGTGTTTAAATACTACCCCTTACCATTCTCAAAAATGGTCTAGTGGAGAGGTTAACTTTACAATGAATACCATGTTGAGGGTACTTGAAGATCATTTCAAGGAGAGTGGGACAAGTACCTACCCAAGTTCTTCTTTGCATACAAGGAGATACTCCAGTAATCCATTGTTACCCTTTGCACTGTTGTATGATCGGGTGAGGGGGTCCCTGTATTTAATTTGGGAAAAAATACATTAAAGTGAACAGTGTCTAACATACATGACATCTAATCCAGTACTGATGGACTTACTGCAAATCAGCAAGCTAAATAGCATCAGAACTACTCAGTCTAAGGATCCTAACCTCTTCTGCGACATCAACAGAACTGTTTAGAGAGACAGGAATATCTCACAGAGAATACCACTGACCTGGAGCAGACTCCACATGCATGTAAGACAAAGCTCATCCCTGTCCATATTCAACAGCAACTTGGATCTATGGACAGGAAAAAGAAAATTTACCCCAGTACTGCCTCCTGTACAACTAACTTTCCTAAATGTTTTATCCCATGCATGCATACCCTCCAGTTACCTATGTTATAATCCTAGTTATTCTTATTAAGAGTACTATACATTTATTGACCTTGGGGTGGGCAAAACCAATTAAGAACCAAATCCAACAGGTTATTTACAGCAACAAAAGGGAAACTGTCTGGGTTAAAATGGCCTGCAAGAGCACCAAGCCAGGGTTAAAATGGCCCAAAAGGGAAACTGTCTGGGTTAAAATGGCCCGCAAGAGCATCAAGCCTTAGTACTTACCTATAAACAAGTGGGAGAATGAGTGTGACTCCCACATATAGTCTGTAGGGAGCATGCCCTAAGCTTCAGACTGGACTTGCGGAGCTCAAAAGATGGATAAGGAGCATCTGGCACAGGCACAACAGCAGTAAACAGTCAAGTATGACAGAACAGTTAGTGAGTATTAGGTTGTGCAGCAGATGATGGTGCCTAATCCTGTTGACAGTACAAGATGTAATCAGCCTGGGAGGGTCCTTTCATCACTGTGATGTTAATTAAATAGGAGAGATGCCATGCAGGAGGCAGACGCACAAACTCTACCATGTTAACATGATAAAACCCAATGATGACATACAGGCCCTTGCACTCGTTATCTGCAGTGTGTTGCAGGAGGAACTGGGGGAAGATCTGTTAATAGATCTTGGGTAAATCTCGGTCTAACACCTCAATGGATGGTGTAGTCCTCTCCAAACAGCCAAGTCCTATCCAGGTTCAGGAAAACCAAGCAGTATTATAGATATTTGGAGCATATTTATTGGTAGGTTAGAGTGTAGTCACCTGGTGGAACACAAATGGACAAAACACTACAGAGACCCATCAAACAAGCCCCTCACAAGGTACATGAAAACATTAGGCAAACCCTTAGAGAAGGATTAATGACAGAAGGGGCATGCTTGAACTGGTGGCAATTTAGGAATCCAACAGTCTCCAAGGCCTCACCATTGGTGCTGGTGCCAAAGAAAGATGAGCCAACCAATTTCTGTGCGTAGACTGCAGAAAAATGATCAGTCATACAGAAGCAGATACTTGTCTAGAAAAGATGAAGCCCTACAGTGGCTTGGAAGGATCCAGTTTAATAGTGCCTTTTTCAAATATAATCTGCCTGTTAATATATCATTAACAGAGCATCTTCCTACACCTTCTCTCCCTAGTTACGCAGATGTAATATTTATGTTTACTTACAGCATAGAAAGAACCTCCATCCAACAATACTGACTTTAGCCTATAAAACTCAGAGTAATATGGGCATCACAAATAAAAGTTCAATTGAATAAATACAATTTCTGTGGTACGGGTACTATCTAAACACTTGCCAGCTGTCAGGGTATCTTCAAGGATTGTTTTTTGGCCAAGCTACAATATTGCCAAGTGCAACCCACTCTGTTTTCCCTTGCATTTGGACTCACCCCGCACCTCTACCCTATATCCAGTTCACACCTACTCTTCTCCTTCTCACCTAAGCTCCACCCACAAAAAAAATACTCTCAATCAACAAAAAACTTCCTGCCACCAAAACCTAACTTACCAACAACAACCTCTTACTAGAGCTGACAAATACTTCAGCCCACCCACAAAATACTACCACCAAGCTACAACAACTTCCTTTCACCAAAATCACACCAACCAATAACAACCTCTAATATATCATTACTAGAACTGACAAATACTTTGCCCCATGAAAAATACTACTCCCAATACTCAACATCTTCCTTCCACCAAACCTAACCAACCAATAACTTCTTGCATCTCCTTATTACTATAACTGACAATACCAGTACGCTACTCTTTACCATCTAAATATGCTCTCCTATAAAACATCCCATATCCTAAAAATTCCCCACGACAGTGACTCACTCTAACCTGTCTCATACTCATTAACCTACTCTACAGCTTACTTAAGTTTGACTTAACATTCAACGGGTTATATATAAAATAAAAAAAAATCACCAAAAATTAGGGGGACTCTACAGAACAAAAAAATGCTTAACAGAAATATCCATGAAACTCCTGGTCTCTACACTTCTCCTTTCCACTTTACTATGTGGCTCCACAGTACTGCTTAACCTTCAAGCTTCTTCTCAAGATAAACTAAACTGAAGCTACAATAAAACAGCAAAATTTGCCACTAACTCACCAAACAAAATCCCATCACTGTTTAGCTCAAAAATAGATTGACTGGCTTGAATTACCCAAGCAACTCACTTGAACCCAACTACTCCTAGTTCACAAATTAACAAACAAACCAGAAGAAAACAAAGCCCTACAAGACGTATTGCATACATAACACCCCATCTAGGCCACTTCAAGTCTGAAAGCAAAATGCTCCTCACTGCCTAGAAACCACCATACCTGTTAGCAGCAACCTCTCTGTTCCAGCTACATAGCCTAATCCTAGAACTTTATCCCTTATCCCTTAAGCATACAAGCAACCTTTCCAATTTCAAGACCAATGTAAAACAAACAAAAAAATTATATATATATATATATATATATATATATATATATATATATATATATATATATATATTGATTGATATATATCAATATGTTGCCTGGACCTGTCCTTGCTCAACCCTCATAACTGATGCATGACTACTTACTATAACTATGCCTTTCACACTCTGAATCAGTAACACTTGCATATCTTAGCAGGTAGTAACTGCATAACATCAAAAGTATCTCACACTTTAATGATACCATACTACTAATCTATGGTCTTCTACCTCTTCACTCTAGTCGCATACACTTACTACTACTTATTTCCTCTCTAGTGTTCTACAACATTCTCATCCCTCTAATACTAATCAACCCCTCTCTGTGTCCTTAATTTCCCTCCAGTATACTATACTTCCCCATCTCATTCTATTACTCTTTTGGCAACAGAATACTCTCTTATTTCTCATCTCCATATATAAACAGAAATGCAATAAATATTTTAAATAACTATATATTACTTTACTTGACAGAGGTTATCCACTTCTGCAAATTGTCTTGCTACTTGCAGTACAAATTGTACCTTTTATTACATTTTCTCCTAGCAATATTCTGTAAATGTATTTTAATCTGTTGTGGGAGTTCTTACCCCTTGTATATACGGTACACCTCAATCCATTGCAGACTTTTATCTGTTTTGGGACTTTTCTCCCACTGTATATAATTATTTATCAGCTGCTGTAAAATGTTTGTGCGCGTTTGTGAAGCCTTTCTCCCCAACTCACTGTAAAATATTTAACCTGCTGTGGAACTTTTCTCTCCTTTATATAATAACTCATCAACTACTGTTTAAATGTTTTTGAACTTGTACTGGAAGCTGTCTCCCCAGGCCTCCTCTACCAACAGGACACTGGCTCAGATGGACTTTGCCAGTTACCAAAGGAAAAATAAAATAAAATAAAATAAAATAAATACATATCTAACCACTAATGACTTAACCAAGGGTTACTTGGCAGGTACCCTTAACACCAATATCCAGGGCGACATCAGCATAAGTGATCCCATTTGGGTTATATGAGTTTATGAAGATGCCCTCTGGAGTGAAGAAGGACCCAGCAACCTTAGAAGGGCTAGTAGACATCATCCTAGGAGAAGGGGAGGGGTGTTATGTCCTTGCTTACCTGGATGACACTGCAATCTGCAGGTATTCAGAACATGTTCAACACATCATGGAGATGATGAACAGACTGCAAAGTGCAAGAATGATTATTAAGGCCAACAAGTGTTAGATGAGTATAGCAGAGGAGTTTTATCTGGATCATAGAGTGGGTGGTGGCAAGATTAGGTCAGAAATGAACAGCAGCAAAGCGGTCTGTGACCCTATTACCAAGAAACAAATGAGGGCATGCCCTATCGGAAGTGTGCTCCCCACTACTCTATGACAGCTACTCCCTCACACACTTTTCCAGGAAAAAATAGGTATGATGAGGTTGTCTGGACTCCAGCATGTGAGCAGACATTTCCAACCTTCAAAGAGGCTTTGAGTAGGCCCCCCCATACTAGTCAGTCCTGATTACAGTTAATAATTTATGTACAGGTAAATGCTTCCATCTGTGGGGTGAAAGCTGTACTTGCCAGATCACTCAGATGGGGAACAGCATGGAACTGTGTACTGAATCATAGACTTCAATCCAGGGAGGAGTCTTATGCAGTCACAGAGGAGAAATGTCATGGAATAGTCTGCGCTCTGCAAAAGCTACAGTCCTGCCTATATGGCAGTAAGTTTACTATGGTTACAGACCACAACACTTAGAAGGAGTTACATAGGGCAGGTGATCAGAATGAAAAGCTTCATAGACAGAGTCTAGCCCTGAAGTCTTATAAGATGACTATCCAAGCACAGGAGTGGCACTGACAATGCCAGTGTACAGTATCTGTCTAAAAAATGGAACAGTGTCTTACACCAGAAGAGCCCACCTGTGTTTCAAGTTCCATTTCTCAAGGAATGCCTTCAGAAAAAAGTAGTCTACACTTACCATAAAAATGTAGATGTTCGAGTATATTCAGTGCTACAGTCCTGACTTATGGGATTTCCTGCTTCAAAAGCCCTTCGTCTGTCCGACTACCAGAGTAAAAAAACTCCCTCCTCCCTAAGCTGGTAGACGCTCTACCCTGATGTCAAAACGGTTGGGAATAAGGGGTGCCAGGAAACGCCAGGACATCGGGGGGGGTTGCTCCTAGAAGGTAGGAGCCCCATGGATGAACTTTAAGAAGGGCCCAGGTTACAGGAAAGGGGGTCTGTAATGCATCCCTGCAGAGGGTCCTCTGGAAGAGGAGGACCGAGAAATAAGCTGTTGCTATAAGCAGAACAGGGGGAATGGAGTGAGGAAAAGAAGACTGCAATGGTGAGTAAACTCGAACAGTTACATTTATGTTAAGTGTACACAACTGTACTATGTTCTTTGTGTTTCACTGTTGCAGTCCTGACTTATGGGGTGATTCCCAAAGCTAAGATGAGGGTGGTGGGTGTCAATGGGAAGAGAGTATGCTCTTCTAGATGGCAGTGGCAAATCCTTCTCTGGACTTCGAGAAGGCTGACAGCTGGTAGTGATTGGTAAAGGTATGCACCGATGACCAGGTAGCTGCTTCCAAAAAGTCTTTGATAGGGATTCCCCTCAGGAATGCAATGGAGGCAGAGGTGGCCCTAGCTGGGGGGGGGGGGTCCTAACAGAGATTCAGGGGGCATTTTGTCATGGTAGGTATGACAAAAGGAAATACAGTGGGAGATCCACTTGGAGATAGTTTGTTTGGAGACTGATTTTCCTTCAGAGCCCAAGGTAAAGAAAACAATCAGTTGTTCTGATTTTCCGAAAGTTTTAGTCCTGTCAAGGTAGTAGCGAACTTACCAGTGTACATCTAAGGAGTGAAGGATTCTTTCCCCTTGGTTCTGTGGCTTAGGGAAGAAGGAAATGAGTGTATGGCTTGGTTGAGGGAAGTGTCTGTGACCACCTTGGGGATAAAGGAAGCATTAGTCCAAAGTGAAACTCTGGGTGAAAAATAAAGGGTTCCACTGCCATGAGGGCTTGCAAATCAGAGACCTTTCTAGCTGAGGTGATAGCCAGTAAAACGGCAGTCTTCCAGCTCAAGAATTTTAAATTAGTTGAAGCAGCTGGTTCAAAGGTCAATTTTTCTTGAACAAAGTTGTGGTCCCAAGGGGGGTGGGCTGCCTCCTGGAAGGCCTGACGTGCAGCACTTCCCTAAGGAACTGTTTCATTAAGGGGTGGGAAACGATAGGAGGAAGAGTAAGGATGTAGGCTGAAATGGCAGAAATGTAATTTTTAATGGATGAAAAGGACAGGCCTTTGTCCACCAGACTAGCTAGGTACTCCAAAATGGCTGAAATGATGGTTGAGACAAGGTTGAGACCTTGTTGCTGATACCAAACAGAGAATCTTTTCCAGTTGGTAGAGTATATTTTCCTAACACTGGGTCTTCTAGACTCTGATGATATTAAGCATCTGACTACATACTGAGTTATCAGTGTAGAATTTTGATGAATTATCCAGGCAGAGAGTTTGCAGGCTGGGGTGCACAAACTTTCCCTTTGCCTGGAGTCAGCAGATCCACTGCCTGAAGTAACTGCCAAGGTTTTTACATTTGATTATTAACTTTATAAAACTATAAAATTATTTTAGAGTTATATCAATTATATCTATGTGGTTTGAATTTAGTCTTTTTATTTATATAAAAAAATATGTGTTGAGCTGTTTTTAAATATCTTGAACTCAATGAAAGTTTTCTTGCATTAATTAATTAAATGGATAAAATTTATTGTAACAAGGTAATTATTTAATTTACCTTGATTGCAAGTGTATATATGCGCATGCTTTGAGAGTAATACTTTGTCTGAAGAAGTGCATTCAATGTTGTGCATGAAAGCGCTTACGAAGTAAAGCATTCGTGATTTTACAATAGACTGGCGTGATTTGTTGTTACCACTTTTCTTTTTTGTTTTTACTTACAGAACCCACTTGGAGGTGATGACGGCCCAGTTTTCCTTGAATAGGGAAAGTCTTTTTCCTATCTTGTCAGGGGTTGGGGGTAGGGGGGCTGGGGATTGGGTGAAGAGCGAGTCATTGCTGATCTCTGCTAGGGCCCTGTGGCCTAGAACTCCTACTGATAACCTGTGGAGCAGGAGCCAGTAGGCCTAGGCACAGTACTTGAGGTCAAGGTCTTTTTAGTTGTAGCTTTTGCCTTGGGCCTGTGCACATCCACTACTTTGACTCCAGTCTCTGAGAGAAATACCTGATGTTGGTGGGACACCTCAAAGGGACATTGTCTGTTGAGGATCATTTGCCAGAAGCCAAGGTCTGCTTACCGACTCCGGACCCAACCGACGAACCGAACACCAAGCCAGCGTTGAAGATGAGGAACCCGACAGCATGTCGGACTCAGCAAGGGTATCAACAGAGTGCTGTGCCACCACCTCGCTTGCAGAAGGGGGCTGCGAGGGCACATCTCCTTCCTCTGCAATAAATGAGCCTTAAGGAACTTGGAAGACAGAGAAAGGTTGTCGTCTGAGGCAACCTTCTTTCACTTAGGGAGCTCAACCTTAGGGTAGCCGACAGACACCATTGCGTGATGGGAAGCAGACTGCTGACTAAGGTGCTTAGACAAGATTTTGCTCCTATGCCTTATAGTCCTAGTATTTAAAAGGCTGCACAGATGGAAATTTGGGACGTCATGGTTTGAGCTTAAACAAGTGGCACACAAGGTATGAAAATCTCTGTGTGGGATTTGTTTACCACAACAGAGACAACTATTAACTTTATCTGACATGATTCACAAGTAAGGAAAAGAGTTCCCCAATGGACTACTTTGCTTTAGAAGAATTTCTAAATCTGGTGTGGACTGACTAATGTGCTCACAACTGCTTCGAGCTCCAATGGCACGAAATACTGATCTCATGGCACTGGCTAGCTCCTTTTATACCAACCATCCTAATGTCAGGGTAGTGTGTTCATCAGCTCAGGGAGGAAGGAGTTTTTTTTTTACTCTGGTAGTCGGGCCAATCAAGGGCTCCCGAAGCAGAAAATCCCGTTAGTCAGCAATGCAACAGTGAAGCATGAAGAACATCTTGCTTGAGTATCCCACTCTAATCTCATAGGGTTGGGAGGGGTATGTACAAACAACCAATTTCACAAAGCTGCTGTAACCAAGAACAGTACCGATTACAAACCACACAACCTCAGAAAATGGAACGTGGAAAAAGGTCGCCCAGGTAAATGATCAAATAATTATTTTATTAAACAAGAGTTAAGCAATTTTGTCTCAGACTTCCGAGACTTCATCAGAACTAAATAATCAAATGCTTACATCCTTTTGAACATTTTGTAATAACCTCACTGGTCCAAACCACAGTCAGTTACAGATTACATAACATAAATTAATTGGACTTGCCCAGAATAAAACACTTGCTTTACTTCACAAACAATGCATATTATATATTAAAAACTTAAACAATGGGTGCAAAAGAAACAAAGATTTTAGCACTTTTGTTCTATTTTAATACGTTTAGAACTTTGTCAGAAAAACAAAGATAAGTATAAAAGCAGTGAAAACATTTAAAACATCCCCCACAAGTCAGATGATCTTACTGACCAATCAGAAACCATAATGCTTCACAAGTTCTTAAATAAGAAGTTATGTACCTACCATAATGTTCCATGTTAGTTGTCTTCTTCTCGCCTTCTTTCTTGCTGGATGAGTTCGGAGCCGATCCTCAGCTCCGACTCGGCCAATACTAAAGCTCGAGAGCCAATTCCACCGGCTCGAGGCTCCTCTATATCCTACAATGCTAGGCGGTAACTACTCAGATCTCGTTTGATAGCTAAACCAAGCAGTTCTGGTCTCCACAGTATGGAGAAAAAAGGATCCACCCCTATATAAACCTGAATGTAAGCTACCACAAACATAAAAGGGGGAATAGAGGTGGTAGAACATGTGGGAAGGAAAATTCCAAAGGAAGATCCCAAAATTTCCTATCGGTCTGTCCAGGCTAGGGGGAAGGAGGGTGGGACGCAAGAAAGAAGGCGAGAAAAAGACAACTAACATGGATCGTTATGGTAGGTACATAACTTTTTAATGTTAAGTTGTCAATCTCGCCTTCATTCTTGCTGGATGGGACCGCGTCCCTAGCACCTTATTCCGGGTGGCCTATCGGAACAGACTCTTGAGAACAGTGGAACCAAAGTTGGCACGGTTTCTGGAGGTCATATCCAATTTGTAATGTAAAATGAAGGTATGAGGAGAAGCCCAAGTGGCTGCTGCACAAATGGAATCTATTGGCAGCCTGTCCTGAAAAGCTACAGATGTAGCTAATGCCATAGTTGAATGAGCTCTAGGTCTTGAAGGCAGTTTTTGATGTCTGATTTCATAGATGAAGGTAATTATAGAGGTAAGCCATCTTGAAAGGGACACTTTAGTAACTGGAAGGCCCAATTTCCCTTCCGCATAAGACAGGAAAAGCTGATCAGATTTCCTGAACTGTTTAGTCCTGTCTAAATAATATCTAAGTTGGCGGTGAACATCTAGAAAATGTAACTTTTGTTCCGACCCGTTGGAATAGTCAGGGAAGAAGACGGGGAGATCAATCATTTGGTTCAGGTTTGTCTGAGAGGAAACCTTAGGCAAGAAGGATGGATTAGTCCGGAGGGACACCCTATCTTTGTGGAAAACTAAGTAAGCAAGACGACTGCACAGAGCATGAAGTTCAGATACCCTTCTAGCTGAAGTTATGACTACTAGAAAAAGTGTTTTCCATGAGAGCAACTTAAGAGGGCATGAAGCCGCTGGTTCGAAGGGGGGGAGAATCAAGGATGCCAGAACCAAATTCAAGTCCCATTGAGGTGGGGGATCTTTGATTGGGGGCTTGAGCAGAAAAACACCTCTTAAAAAGGCTTTGCACAGCTTATGGGACATGATACTGGAGTCTGAGACACCTACATGAAAATTAGATATAGCAGCTAGTTGTACTCTAAAGGTAGATGAAGAAGAGCCTAAATGAAAGAGCTCTGCCAGAAAGTCTAGGATAGACTGGATAGGTGCAGTGAAGGGGTCTATATTTTTTGATGCTGCCCGGAAGGAAAAACGTTTCCACTTACTACTATAAATCTTCCTGGTAGAAGATTTGTGAGAGGCTATCAGGATGTTTTGGACGGAATGAGAGATTAAGGGAAGCCTGGCTAGGGTAGGAATTGGAGAAACCACACTGTGAGGTTGAGAGAATGAAGGGAGTAGTGCAGCTGGCCCGACTGGTGGGTCAACAGATCTGGCACCGGGACCAGATGCCAAGGCTGCTCCAACAGGTAATGATGGAGGAACGGAAACCATATCTGTCGAGGCCAGTAAGGGGCAATGAGGATCATTGTAACTCTCAAGGCGATAGCTTTCTGAATTAATTGAGATATCAGTGGAAAAGGGGGAAAAGCATACAGAAGTCCCCGGGGCCAATCGTGGACTAGAGCGTCTCTGGTGGGATGGCCTGGTAACGGGAAGAGTGAAGAAGTCGTGACACTTGCTGTTTTGGGGAGTAGAAAAAAGATCGCAGCAAGGCTGGCCCCATCTTTGGAAGACTTCTTCCAGCACTGATTTCTTTAGAGACCATTCGTGGGGCACGAGAATGACCCTGCTCTACTTGTCCGCAATCACGTTGGACTTCCCGGGAATGTGCGCTGCTATCAGAAAACGCTGAAAAGAAATCGCCCACTGCCAAAGTCTGAGTGCCTCTCGACATAAGGGGTAAGATCTGGTTCCGCCCTGTTTATTGATGTACCACACTACGGACATGTTGTCCATCTGAATTGCAATAGCCCCTGTGGGAAGAGAGTCCTGAAGGGCTTGCAACGCTAAAAGCACTGCTCTCATCTTTAAGACATTTATGTGCAAGTGGCACTCGAAAGGTTGCCACGTGCCCTGGACTGTCCTGCCCTGATAATGCCCCCCCACCCGATCAGGGAGGCATCCGTTGTCACCGTGGCGATTGGGGGGGGAGGAATGAAAGGTCTGCCCTAGAGAACTTGAGGAGATGTGATCCACCAAGACAGGTGATTCTTGCATGATTGCGTTATTAATATGATGTGAGACATCGGGAGCTGTTGGAAGGACCATTGAGTAAACAGCATCCATTGGAGGATCCTCATGTGGAAACGAGCTAAGGGGAGAAGGGTGATAGTAGCTGCCATGAGTCCTAATACCTTCAAGACTACCCTGGCTTTGACCTTGTTGCATTGTAATTGAAGGTTAACTTGTTTGCGGATATCTAACACTCTTTGCTCTGTAAGTCTGGCGGAAAGATTGAGTGTGTCTAAGGTGGCACCTATAAAGGTAATAGATTGACAAAAAGACAAGGCAGATTTTTTGAAATTTATTGAAATGCCTAGAGCTTGGCAAGTTCGGATGGTGAAGTCTCTGGATAGAAGCAGTTGATGTCTGGTGGTGGCGGTAAGGAGCCAGTCGTCTAAATATGGAAACACCTGGAATCCTTGACGTCTCAAGTGAGCCGCGACCACTGCCATGCATTTGGTAAACACTCGGGGGGCTGTAGTGAGACCAAAGGGCAGGGCTCTAAACTGGTAGTGACTGGCTCCCAGCCTGAAGCGGAGAAACCTCCTGGAGCGTCTGTGCATTTTGATATGGTAGTACGCATCCTGAAGGTCTATCGAGCACATCCAATTGTCCTGACCCAAGAAGGGTAGAATGGACTGTAGCGTGACCATCTGGAATTTTGTTTTTTGATATAATTGTTTAACTTGCTGAGATCCAGTATAGGTCTCCAGTCCCCTGTTTTTTTTGGTACCAAAAAGAATTTGGAGTAGATTCCGGATCCTTGCTGGTCTGCTGGGACTGATTGGATAGCTCTTTTTGATAGCAGCTTTGATATTTCTAGTGCTGCTTGTTCCCTTAGACTGGGTGGAACGTCTGGAAGGGATCTTTTGGGTTGGGATGGGATGTGAATAAAGGGAATTTTGTAACCCTCAGATATGATTGACTGTACCCATTTGTCTTGGGTGAGGGAAAGCCAGGCTTTTGGGTACAGTGATAATCTTCCCCCGACTGCCTCCGAAGGTGGACAGCCGGGCAGCTCCTCAGAAAGGGTTTATCAGAGAAAGTTTCTCTGCTACCCTGGTTTTGCGGACCTCCTCTGCCTCTAGGGCAGCGTCTATTGTTATTCCCCCCTCTGCCTCTAGAGGGGAATCGACCTTGTGCGTCAGATGAGACTCCCTGAGGTTTGCAGAACCACATTTTTCCTCCCCTCTGACCTTTTGGATAAGGTCTAGAACGGGTAGAAAAACGGACTCCCGCAGCAGAGAGAGTCTTACCTTCCACCTCGCACCTAGTCAATGTATCCTTCACCTGAGGACCAAAGTTGAGCCATCAAAGGGGGAATTGATGAAGGACGCCTTGAAAGGGTCCGCAAAATTGCAAAGCCACATCCAGGTGTGACGTCGTAAAGCTACACCTGTGCCTGTGGCCCTACTCGCCCCATCAGCAGCATATGAGATAAGCCGCATGGAGGAGTTAACAATCGAATTCAGGGTTGCCAACTGGGAGTTCATTTTGTCTTGGAACCCCTCAGCTGTTGGATCCTGTATAGCCTCACCCATATCTTTGAGCAAATCTCTCTGGAGACGGGTGAAGTGACACAAGTAGTTCAGCGACCGCATTGAAAAGGTCGCTGATGAAAACATCCGCTTACTGTACCTGTCCATGGTCCTAGACTCCTTATTAGGAGGATGGACAGGTACCGAAGGATCGGCTAACTCCTTCTTAGTGGCTGCGGCCACCACCATGGCATCAACAGAGACACCTTTAGATAGAAACTCTTTCTCCTTTGGGGCAGTAATAAATTTTGACGGCCTCCTTGGGGTAGGTTCCACTGAATCAGGGGCCGTCCAAGCCTTCCTTGCCACCACTTCCATAAGGGGGTCAAAGGGAGGGGACACCCAGGAGGTGGAAAGGCGAGAGTCAAACGCCTCAAGGAAAAATGACTCGTCCTCTGAAGGGTTAAGGGCGGGCCAGTTCCCCCTCTGTTTCAGGATTTCAAGGATGTCAGCAAAGGAGACATCCTCAGAGGGGGACCGAGGGGAACCTTCAGATTCCTCCAAGTCAGTGTCAGAGGTGTTAGACTCAGGGGAGTCAATGTGCCTCTTGCACTGTCTCTTCCGAGGGGGTTCTCCTACCGGATCAGGAGAGGCCTCAGAAGAGGAGGAAATTCCCAATGGGGAAACCTGAGGAGCTGGCTCTCTGCGGTCTGATACAAGGGGATGGGTAGAAATCACAGCAGGCACTAAAGAGGGAGGAGCTGACGGAGCTGACTGTGGGGTAGACACTGGGTCTAGCACGCTCCGCTTGACCTCGAAGGCGCCCCTATCAGGCAAGGCCGGAGGTCCCCACTCCGAGGAGACAAGGACCCCCCCCGGCACCGACAGGGATGGCTCCAAGGCCGATGTCGGAGCAGAACTTACCAGCGCCGATGCTCCAAGAGGGAGAACGGGGTCAGACAAGGGTCCAATGCCACTCGCCCCCTCGGAGCCGACGAGGGAAGCTCGGCGCTGAGATCCCTCCAATGAGGAAATCGGAGCAGACGACGGAGCCGAAAGGGAAGGTATCGGCTCCAAAGCACCGACAGCCATGGCTCCGATGAGCCCCGGCTCCGAACTCAAAGGAGTCGGAGGAGGAATTAAAATCAGGGATGGAAAGAGCTGCTGACTGCTGAGTAGGGCTATGCAGCATTTGGGCCAGTGCCTCGGACTTGAGAAGTCTACTCACCACCCTTTGTAAATCATGGTCGGACAGCCTGGAGGACCAAGAGAAATGAGACCTATGGCTCCGTTCCGATAGAAGAGGAGATCCCGGAGCCAAATGGTTGGAGCCGATGGAAGGGGACCTAGACCTCTTCTTTGAAGGTGGCTCCGATAAGCCTATCAGAGCCAACTGAGTCTTGTCAACCTTGGCTCCAGCCGGAGCCGAGGTGATGGTATGAGATTTGGAAACATCGGCTCCAGCCAGAGCCGATGTCGAAGCCGTTTTAATGCTTCCAGGGGACGGCTCTGAAACTGGAGCCGACGGTCTAGAAGGCTTCCCCGACACAGACTGGGTCGGGGGGCTTTCAGGCTTTAACAAGCCACGTAGAATCAACTTATTTTTGTGTTCCTGCAGGACTCTAGGGCTGAATGCATGGCACACAGCACATGAGTCCTGCAGGTGCAAAGGTCCCAGGCAATATACACAAGAAGTGTGACCGTCTGTCAGAGACATTTTCTGACAGCACGAATCACACTTCTTGAAGCCTGAGACCTTGGAGTCTTTAGACATCCTAAGAGCTGAGTGAAGAAAAACACAAACACAACACACAGACACACCTTTAACCAAAATAAAAATCCAGTCACACTGAAGGACTAGGGGAAGGAGAAGGAGAGGGCCAAGGCCTAAAAGTTAAGAAGGGAATAAAAAGGGGATTCTAACACAAGAGGGGACCCAATTTAAACTAATGGAATACTTTAAATAAAAACTATACTAAATGGAAAAAAATAGGGGTTGAAAATGAAGTTTCTGAACAAGAAAACTTACTAACCTGCCAGAGCCGGTAGAAGAAGCACCTCGTCAGCTAAGCGGCAAACGAGATCTGAGTAGTTACTGCCTAGCATTGTGGGATATAGGGGAGCCTCGAGCCGGTAGAATTAGCTCTCGAGCTTTAGTATTGGCCGAGTCGGAGCCGAAGATCGGCTCCGAACCCATCCAGCAAGAATGAAGGCGAGATTGACAACTTAACATGTGATATTAACTAAAATAGCTTAAAACATTTTACAGCATAAAAATAACAAATTAACCATGTGAAGCTTTTAGTAATGTAACCAATAAATACAAATATGTGTGTGTGTGTGTGTGTGTGTGTGTGTGTGTGTGTGTGTGTGTGTGTGTGTGTGTGTGTGTGTGTGTGTATATATATAAATATTTCTACATATGTAAAATTCAGTATAAATCACCTTAAATCAGCGCCTCTCCACAAGAATGAAACACTTTAAATTAATGTGTTCATTAAGACCGGGTGCTCTGTCAGCTACGAGCCTTATCTGACATTCAGCCTTACGGCATTCAAGCAGAACACAAAATTGTCCACAAAACCTTCCATACTTACTTGGTCCAACTCGAAAAAAAAAAAAACATTTTCTAAAACCATCACAAGACAAAGAATGCGTGGTAAGAGTGTTTTTACATCTCTCTTTTTAATAGCCAACGTATGCTCATATACACATTTGGAAAATTTCCTAACAGTCTTTCCTATATAAAAACTGGAACTTGACTGATAGCTTGGCTATGTAAACAACACAGGAGGAGTTGCAGTCACATCTGTTCCTAGATGTAATACTTTTGCCACATCTTCAATGAACATGCTTGAACAGTCACTTATGTACCTGCAATGCCTACACTTTATGCATTTAAAAGTGACGAGTGTACCTGTTGCAATCAATGCAGAATTTGCATCCCTCTCCATCAAATCTTTAATGCAAGATTTTTGGTAAATAAAATGTGGTTTACTACCTACCATCTTGTGGTTCTCTTGGATAATTTTCCAGTTGTTTAATATAATGTCGCAAATAATTCCACATCAGTAGAAATTGGGAAAGTTCTGTCTATCAAAAGCAGTGTTTGCAGATGTATTAGTGCACAGTAAATCTCATTTCTCATTGGTGCATCTGAGTATACGTTTGGCCTTCCCGCCTCTTAGCACAACCACCTCTTGGATTATGTTGTCCAATAGCATCAAGGAACAACCCTTATTTAAAAACACGACTTTGAGTTTTCCAGTCTCAGACAAAAAGACTGTTATTGCTTGTCAGCCTGCTGATCACTGACTTTTTCATGTGGAAAGGATGTAAGCTGGTGTTGTGCAAATAATTGTTGATAAAAGTGTATTTTCTGTATACTTCACTGTCTCACACACCAGCGCTTTCACTGATTTTTAAATGAACATCCAGCTAGTTAATGTCCCTACCATTGTCACTAATGGTAAACTTCAAAAAAATCAGGAGTACAGTTTAGGTCCTCAAAAAATGAATCAAACTCAGCACTTGTACCCCTGCAAATGAAAATTAAATCATCAATAAATCTTTATACAACACAATTTTATCAAAGTGTTCATGTGCAGTGATAAATCTGTGTTCCCAAATGGCCATCACCAAGTTGGCAAATATTGGGGCTACAATGGCACCCGTGGCGACAACACTTTTTTTTGTCTGCATGTCTTCCATTTAAACTCGAAAGAATTATTGACATGAACAACATGCATGTCCCACATTTGAATGTTCCTTTTGGTCTCTTATTTCCAGTCTGTCTTTTCCCTTTTTCTAAAATGTCTTTAACATTTGGTCCCCAGTGAACTGTATTCTACCTCTATACAGTAAGTTACAATAGACATTGTTGATCTGTTTTGTGTGATTTCCCTGTGACGTGGGAATGGAGTGGTTTGAAAATGTAGTGACTGGGTGTAGGTTTGTGAACATGACTAAAATAAAGCTCCTAGCTGAATGTTTGGAATTGGTTCTTGGTAACAATTTCATGTATTTTGAGGGGGAGTTTTATAAACAGTTGAATGGGGTGACAATGAGTGCGGCCTGCACCCCCTTGTTTGCAGACACTGAAGCAGTGAAGCAAATTTGATCTTTCTAAATCCTTCCTAATACTAACATCTAAACAGTTAATTTCATTAAGGCCATAATTATAAGTGAACTTTAAAAAGTCACTTGTCCCATTAGTACACAACAACAACTCCTCTAATACTTGTATTGAAGCGTCCCACATCAAAAAAATGTCATCCAAAAACCTCAGATATAGGGGAATATGTTGTAAAAACCTAGATTTGAACATATACTGTTGTTTCCTATGATATAAAACCATGTTGACAAACAAGGGGGCACAGACTGCCAGCCCATTCAATTGTTGCTAAAACTCACCCTCAAAACACATGAAACTGTTACCAAGAACACCATTCACACGTCCATCTAGGAGCTTTACTTCAGTCATGTTCACAAACTTACAGTCACTCACCACATTTTCAAACCACTCCATCTCCACATCATGGGGAAATCACAGAAAACAGATCAACAATGTCACTGTAACTAATCATATAGAAGCAGAAAACAGTTCATTGAGGACCAAATGTCAAAGACATTTTAGAAAAAGGTAAAAAGGAAAAGACAGAGACTGGAAGTAAGAGACCACAAAGAGCACACAAACGTGGAGTGTGCAAGCAATGTATGTACAATTAAGGATACATTAAAATCACAGTAATTAATAAGACTTTGAAAGCCCACAAACAGTTTGACTCTCTAGAGATGTTGTTGACTTGGCCTATTGCAAAATCTTTTTTCATTTTATGTGGGAAAAAACAAGAAAGCTTTGAAAATTAGAATTTACAAACACAAAAACGACATAAAGAAGTGGGTTAGACAAATGCACTAGCCAGACACTCCACACAATGTAAGGGAAGTAGTTTCCTGCTTTGGGTTGTTAAACAGGTAGAACCAAATCCCAATATTTAATGGTTTTATTACTTATCAAATGTCTGCTTTACAACACAAGTAACTTCAGTAAGTCTTTAAAAATCCAGCTTGTTTTTTTTTTAAACTGAAAACTTTCAAATTAATATTTTTATTCTTATATTTATATATTTTTCAAATTTAAATACTGAATACAGTGGAAGGCAGTTAATGCTAAGTTCATTAAAACTAATTTTAGTGGAAATGATTCCAATATTTTAGGAATGATAATATACAATATGCATTGTCTGGTGAAGTAAAGCAAGTATTTATATTGTGCAGTAATTACACATAATTTATGTTATGTAATCTGTGACTGACTGTGGTTGGACCAACGAGGTCATCGCAAAATGCTCAAAAGGATGCAAACATTGATTATTTAGTTGTTTTGAAGTCCCAGAAGTCTAAGACAAAAATTACTTACAAAGAAGTTATGTACTTTCTATAACTTCCATGTGTGTTGTCCATCTCGCCATTTATTCTCACTAATGGGTCGGATCCAATCCATCAGATCCATGTCTGCCATTTTCCAAGCTCGAGGTCTTCAGCAAAGATCATGGGCCTCCATAATGCAATCCCCTAGCTTCCTCAGATCTTGTTTGCCCCCAGTGGTTCATAGGTTGGTACTAGGCTATCAGCCCTAGGGCCTATACAAGCCTAGCCATAACAATTCCCTGGCTATTTCTTCCCACATTATTTACTTTCCTGGACCCCTTTCTAGCAGGGCGACTGACGTGATCCCTGGGGTGAATTTCCTTTCTCCCATCCAATCGTCAAGGTTCCTCTTGAAGAGGTCCAAAGAGGCACTCTGCTTGACATGTATGGGCAATCTATTCCAGAGTTTGGGGAGTCTCTGGGTCAGGAACCTATCCCTCCAGCATGTTTTGTTTATTGTGAATTTCCTTTCTCCCATCCAATCGTCAAGGTTCCTCTTGAAGAGGTCCAAAGAGGCACTCTGCTTGACATGTATGGGCAATCTATTCCAGAGTCTGGGGAGTCTCTGGGTCAGGAACCTATCCCTCCAGCATGTTTTGTTTATTGTGACAAGGTTTAGATCCCTGGAGCATGTAGCTCTGAGGGATTGGGATTTCTTTAAGTGTAGCATGTCCAACAGCTCTGGGTTTGACATGGCCTTGTATGTTAAGCAGAGATCGCCTCTGAGTAGACGATATGCGACAGAGTATAGCTGGAGTTTTTTAAGGCGGTCAGCGCAGAGCATCTGCTTTAGGCCTGTGATTCTTTTAGTGAGGTATTTTTGAGGCCTTTCCAGTTGTTGCAGATGTCTTGAGAAGTACATACCAAATGGGGCGTTGTATTCTATAATGGGTCTAATGAGGGATGGGTACAGTGGGACAATGACCTCCTTTTTTCTGGATGAAAAGCCCTTCGTGATGAGGTGTGCCACATAGAAGGATTTCCTGACTGCTGTGGCGATGTGGTTATCGAAGGTGAGACCACTGTCCACCTGTGTCCCTAAGTCTCTTATCACACTTTCTGTGTTTAGTGTACTGCCACCTATATGGTAATTCATGGATACATGTTTTTCCCAAAGGGATAACAATACATTTCTTGGCATTGAGCTTGAGCCCATGGCTCTGGCACCAAGCATCTGTTTCTGTAAGGCCCTTTTGTAGAGTATCCACATCATTTGGGATTCAATAATGGCTCCCAGTTTGCAGTCATCTGCAAACTTTGTTAGCCAGAGTCCCTTAGTGTTGACCTGTACTTCAGAGAAGTAGATGCCAAACAAGAGCGGCCCCAGGACTGAACCCTGAGGTACTCCACTTGTCACTTGTCTGGAGCTGGATTTGGAGTCGGCTACTTTTACAGTGTGGGTTCTATCAGTAAGCCATTTAGCAACCCATTGGGTGACATAGGGATTAATGCCCAACTTAGTAAGTTTATCTATGATTCCAGAGTGGGGGATGGTGTCAAAGGCCTTGGCAAGGTCTAGATAGGCTGTGTGGACCACCTTACCCTTGTCCATGGCTCTGGAGACTGATTCAAACAAGTCAATCAGGTTCAGGAGACAGGATCGGTCCTTCACAAACCCAAACTGGGTGGGGTCCAGTGTTTGAAGGTTGCCAATGTCTTTGTTTATAAGTTCCATGATAATACGCTCCATGGCCTTGCAAAAAAGGCTTGTCAGACTGATGGGACGGTAGTTTCCGGGATCCAAGATGGATCCCCCCTTGTGGATTGGGATAACTGTAGCTCTGCGCCACTCAGTGGGCATGAACCCTGAGGTGAGGCTATGATTAAACATGACACTTAGGTGAGGTGCCAGTTCATATTGTAGTTCATGTAGTACACAGCCCGGGATGTCATCTGGTCCCATGGATGCTGTATTCTTGGCTTGAGAGAGTGCGTTTTGTACCTGTGTGGCCATTAATACTGGAATTTGGCAATCTTCCGGTATTGAGATGGGCCATTTAGGGGGTGAGAGGGGGGTGAAGTTGGCACTGAATCGATCTGCCAGGATATTGGCAATATCCTTTGGATCAGTATATTTAATGCCATTTTGTTTTAGCTCAGCACAGATCTGAGCATTGCCATTTAGATTCTTGACATAGTTATAGAATGCTTTGTGGTTGTCTTTGGAATCTTTGGCAATTTTATTTTCGTAACTAGCTTTGGAGGATTTTATGAGGCATCTCAGTTTCTTACTGAGGCCAGTAAGGGAGTTTTTTGCATCCTGGGATTTTCCTCTTTTCTGCAAAAGTTTCTTCCTTTTGTTGTAAAGTTTGTTTATCGCAGGGGACCACCAGATTGGCTTCCTTTTTTTGGATGAGAGCATTTTGGTTCTATTTGGGATGGCACGATTCATGCATGAGTGGATGTGCTCGTACAGTGCCTTAGTGTAGGATTCAGCAGTTGAACTTTCAGTTCCCGTCTGCATGGGTGTTATGAAGTTTGTCACTTCTGACTTGAGTAGCATGAAGTTGGCTTTGGAGAAGTCTTTTATGGTGGTTTCTTTACTGGGGAGTGGGGATGGGATGTGGATGTTAAGGGTGATTAGCTTATGGTCAGACCTGACTAACGAGGGGGTGACCATAGGTATGGAGCATTGACTTCCCATGTTGGTAATGACCAGGTCTAGGATATTGGAGCCCCTGGTGGGACTATGGATTAGTTGATCCAGGGCATTGGAATTTATGAATTCCAGGAACCGTTGCGCAAAGGTGTTGGGACATGAGTAGTTTTCCCAGTTAATGGCAGGGTAGTTAAAATCACCCAGTATTAGGGTGTTTGGTTCTATCTTAATATTTTCCAGTATGTTTAGAAAGGTGTAGTGAGAATCTTGGGGTATGGTGGGGGATCTGTAGCAAGCTACAATTTGGATTGCAGTCTTACCTAGTGTTAGTTGCACTTGGAGAATTTCAGACACATTGTGTTGGCCAACTAGCCTGGTGGTGTGAATATCCTTGGTGAATATTGACACTCCTCCACCTTTAGTGTTTGGTCCTGGTTTGGTGGCGAAAAGTGTGGTAAGAGTTGTAGCCTGGTATTGCAGGGGTGCTCTCTGGAGCCTTGAACCAGGTCTCAGTTACTGCACAGATATCGATGTTCTCCATTTTTAGGAGTGCCTCGAGAGAGTGCATTTTGAGGTTTAGACTTCTAGCATTGAGTAGCATTACCTTCAGATTTTGCATGCTTGTACCTGTTATGGTGGTGGTTTTGTCCTTTGAAGTTTGCCTAAGAAAGGCACTATAGGGGTGGCAAGAGTCTTAGCCAGTAACCTGAATCCCAGGGGCGACAGGTGCAGACCATCTCTGGCAAAGCATCGTGGTCTGTCAATCATGTCATCCCAGGCAGACAGATACTGGATCCCCTTTGAATGACACCATAAGCTTAGCCAATTGTTGAAGTCAATCATTTTATCCTTATATTGTGGTATCATTCTGGGCGAAGGCAGGATGCTACTCAGGGCTAGGGTCATACCTGCCTGGGCCACATGATCCGAGAGCTCTTCCATGTCTCTTTTCATGTAGTCCAGGGAGTGCGTCTCAAGTCATTCACTCCAACATGGACAATGACAGAGTCATATTTGTACTTGTTGTGGAGTGACTTGAGTGCATGCGTTATGTGGCGGATCCTGGCACCCGACAGGCAGCTGACTGTAATTTTCTCCTTATTCAACCTGGTGAGAGGGACATCAGTGTGCCAGACTATAGAGTCACCTATGACTAAAGTGTTAGGTACATTGTCTTGCCTTAGGGGCTGTTGCTGGGTGGCACACTGGTGTTGTGAACTATGTGACACATTGGTTGTGATTGGTGTTTGTTTGCGTTTCAGCTTCAGAGGTCTTTGTTGCTTGGGCAGGTTACAGTTAAGTGCCTCTGCATATGTGGATTTAGTGTTGCTATATGTGGGTGTTGGTGGTGCGGGTTTAGAAGGGCTATGTGTTGCTTGAGATGTAGTGTGGGTGTTAACCTTCTCCTCTTGACTGTTTAGCACAATCTTGGGTAGAGAGAGCTTTGCTTCCATTTTGGCTATGTAAGTGCATCTCTCACAGGTTGTAGTGTTGGGTGGTAGGAGGAGAGGGTTGTCTGTGTACATGAGGCAATTGCTGCATTGCCCCAGTATGCCCAGATTCACCAGGTGGACAGGAGAAATCACCGGAAGCTAATCCTTGGACATGCTTGGTTTGGGGCTTTTTTTTTTCTTTGTAAAGTATAGGAGCTGTTTACTAAGCAAGGTACTTTGCAATTATAGGCTATTTAGTGCCTACTATTAATTTCTCCTTGTTAACAAGGAGAGTTCAGTGTTTGTATGAGTTTAAGGCTTCCCAGTGCTTTCCAGCAGGTATTAGAGAAAGTGCTAGTCACAGGGATGCTTAAAGGTAAGATTGAAAAGAATGCACTGCAGTGTGCACTAGAGAAGTTAGATGTGAAAGTAGGTAACTTGAGTTTTACCTGTTTAAAAAGTTAAGGTTTAGTGGAGAGTTACTATTTTTAAAACAGCAAGATGGATTGAAAGGGGTGGTCACTTTTATATTTTGGTACTATGAAATACTGTAGGATGGCCAATAAATTTAAATAATTGAAGGGGTGGGATTTCAAAAATGATGATTTTGTGATTACTCACACAAGTCAGTGAAAGTTGAGAGAAATTAGATATATGGTCAGATTAACATAAGAGGCGGGCAACTAGAAAGACAGTGGTATTTAACAAGACAACTTAAATGGGTGGGAGGGCGAGAAAAAATTCTGCCTGACTCAGAACAGAGAGAGCTGTGGTCTCTTTTGAAGTTTTAATATGCTGTTAAAACAGAATGCAAGCAAAACACAAAGTAAAGAAAACAAACTACAGTATTCAAAATATAGAAAGGCAATACAGTAATACAAAAATAACAGCAAACTAACCTTTCCTTCACAGCAAAGTGTAGCAGAGTCTGGATGAGCCTTTCTGGTAAAGCTCTGAAATGTTTTAGTTTACTCCTTAAATAGGAATTTTAGTTCCTAGCTCCACCCCCTCTGTTAACAAGTGATTAACCTTAAGTGACCTCTTCTGTCTTATGAATGAGTCCTTCATTAATCAGTTCTTATTTCTGCCTGACTCAGAACAGAGAGAGCTGTGGTCTCTTTTGAAGTTTTAATATGCTGTTAAAACAGAATGCAAGCAAAACACAAAGTAAAGAAAACAAACTACAGTATTCAAAATATAGAAAGGCAATACAGTAATACAAAAATAACAGCAAACTAACCTTTCCTTCACAGCAAAGTGTAGCAGAGTCTGGATGAGCCTTTCTGGTAAAGCTCTGAAATGTTTTAGTTTACTCCTTAAATAGAAATTTTAGTTCCTAGCTCCACCCCTCTGTTAACAAGTGATTAACCTTAAGTGACCTCTTCTGTCTTATGAATGAGTCCTTAATTAATCAGTTCTTATTTCTGCCTGACTCAGAACAGAGAGAGCTGTGGTCTCTTTTGAAGTTTTAATATGCTGTTAAAACAGAATGCAAGCAAAACACAAAGTAAAGAAAACAAACTACAGTATTCAAAATATAGAAAGGCAATACAGTAATACAAAAATAACAGCAAACTAACCTTTCCTTCACAGCAAAGTGTAGCAGAGTCTGGATGAGCCTTTCTGGTAAAGCTCTGAAATGTTTTAGTTTACTCCTTAAATAGAAATTTTAGTTCCTAGCTCCACCCCTCTGTTAACAAGTGATTAACCTTAAGTGACCTCTTCTGTCTTATGAATGAGTCCTTAATTAATCAGTTCTTATTTCTGCCTGACTCAGAACAGAGAGAGCTGTGGTCTCTTTTGAAGTTTTAATATGCTGTTAAAACAGAATGCAAGCAAAACACAAAGTAAAGAAAACAAACTACAGTATTCAAAATATAGAAAGGCAATACAGTAATACAAAAATAACAGCAAACTAACCTTTCCTTCACAGCAAAGTGTAGCAGAGTCTGGATGAGCCTTTCTGGTAAAGCTCTGAAATGTTTTAGTTTACTCCTTAAATAGAAATTTTAGTTCCTAGCTCCACCCCCCTCTGTTAACAAGTGATTAACCTTAAGTGACCTCTTCTGTCTTATGAATGAGTCCTTAATTAATCAGTTCTTATTTCTGCCTGACTCAGAACAGAGAGAGCTGTGGTCTCTTTTGAAGTTTTAATATGCTGTTAAAACAGAATGCAAGCAAAACAAAAAGTAAAGAAAACAAACTACAGTATTCAAAATATAGAAAGGCAATACAGTAATACAAAAATAACAGCAAACTAACCTTTCCTTCACAGCAAAGTGTAGCAGAGTCTGGATGAGCCTTTCTGGTAAAGCTCTGAAATGTTTTAGTTTACTCCTTAAATAGAAATTTTAGTTCCTAGCTCCACCCCCTCTGTTAACAAGTGATTAACCTTAAGTGACCTCTTATGTCTTATGAATGAGTCCTTAATTAATCAGTTCTTATTTCTGCCTGACTCAGAACAGAGAGAGCTGTGGTCTCTTTTGAAGTTTTAATATGCTGTTAAAACAGAATGCAAGCAAAACACAAAGTAAAGAAAACAAACTACAGTATTCAAAATATAGAAAGGCAATACAGTAATACAAAAAATAACAGCAAACTAACCTTTCCTTCACAGCAAAGTGTAGCAGAGTCTGGATGAGCCTTTCTGGTAAAGCTCTGAAATGTTTTAGTTTACTCCTTAAATAGAAATTTTAGTTCCTAGCTCCACCCCTCTGTTAACAAGTGATTAACCTTAAGTGACCTCTTCTGTCTTATGAATGAGTCCTTAATTAATCAGTTCTTATTTCTGCCTGACTCAGAACAGAGAGAGCTGTGGTCTCTTTTGAAGTTTTAATATGCTGTTAAAACAGAATGCAAGCAAAACACAAAGTAAAGAAAACAAACTACAGTATTCAAAATATAGAAAGGCAATACAGTAATACAAAAATAACAGCAAACTAACCTTTCCTTCACAGCAAAGTGTAGCAGAGTCTGGATGAGCCTTTCTGGTAAAGCTCTGAAATGTTTTAGTTTACTCCTTAAATAGAAATTTTAGTTCCTAGCTCCACCCCTCTGTTAACAAGTGATTAACCTTAAGTGACCTCTTCTGTCTTATGAATGAGTCCTTAATTAATCAGTTCTTATTTCTGCCTGACTCAGAACAGAGAGAGCTGTGGTCTCTTTTGAAGTTTTAATATGCTGTTAAAACAGAATGCAAGCAAAACACAAAGTAAAGAAAACAAACTACAGTATTCAAAATATAGAAAGGCAATACAGTAATACAAAAATAACAGCAAACTAACCTTTCCTTCACAGCAAAGTGTAGCAGAGTCTGGATGAGCCTTTCTGGTAAAGCTCTGAAATGTTTTAGTTTACTCCTTAAATAGAAATTTTAGTTCCTAGCTCCACCCCTCTGTTAACAAGTGATTAACCTTAAGTGACCTCTTATGTCTTATGAATGAGTCCTTAATTAATCAGTTCTTATTTCTGCCTGACTCAGAACAGAGAGAGCTGTGGTCTCTTTTGAAGTTTTAATATGCTGTTAAAACAGAATGCAAGCAAAACACAAAGTAAAGAAAACAAACTACAGTATTCAAAATATAGAAAGGCAATACAGTAATACAAAAAATAACAGCAAACTAACCTTTCCTTCACAGCAAAGTGTAGCAGAGTCTGGATGAGCCTTTCTGGTAAAGCTCTGAAATGTTTTAGTTTACTCCTTAAATAGAAATTTTAGTTCCTAGCTCCACCCCCTCTGTTAACAAGTGATTAACCTTAAGTGACCTCTTATGTCTTATGAATGAGTCCTTAATTAATCAGTTCTTATTTCTGCCTGACTCAGAACAGAGAGAGCTGTGGTCTCTTTTGAAGTTTTAATATGCTGTTAAAACAGAATGCAAGCAAAACACAAAGTAAAGAAAACAAACTACAGTATTCAAAATATAGAAAGGCAATACAGTAATAGAAAAATAACAGCAAACTAACCTTTCCTTCACAGCAAAGTGTAGCAGAGTCTGGATGAGCCTTTCTGGTAAAGCTCTGAAATGTTTTAGTTTACTCCTTAAATAGAAATTTTAGTTCCTAGCTCCACCGCCTCTGTTAACAAGTGATTAACCTTAAGTGACCTCTTATGTCTTATGAATGAGTCCTTAATTAATCAGTTCTTATTTCTGCCTGACTCAGAACAGAGAGAGCTGTGGTCTCTTTTGAAGTTTTAATATGCTGTTAAAACAGAATGCAAGCAAAACACAAAGTAAAGAAAACAAACTACAGTATTCAAAATATAGAAAGGCAATACAGTAATAGAAAAATAACAGCAAACTAACCTTTCCTTCACAGCAAAGTGTAGCAGAGTCTGGATGAGCCTTTCTGGTAAAGCTCTGAAATGTTTTAGTTTACTCCTTAAATAGAAATTTTAGTTCCTAGCTCCACCCCTCTGTTAACAAGTGATTAACCTTAAGTGACCTCTTCTGTCTTATGAATGAGTCCTTAATTAATCAGTTCTTATTTCTGCCTGACTCAGAACAGAGAGAGCTGTGGTCTCTTTTGAAGTTTTAATATGCTGTTAAAACAGAATGCAAGCAAAACACAAAGTAAAGAAAACAAACTACAGTATTCAAAATATAGAAAGGCAATACAGTAATACAAAAAATAACAGCAAACTAACCTTTCCTTCACAGCAAAGTGTAGCAGAGTCTGGATGAGCCTTTCTGGTAAAGCTCTGAAATGTTTTAGTTTACTCCTTAAATAGAAATTTTAGTTCCTAGCTCCACCCCCTCTGTTAACAAGTGATTAACCTTAAGTGACCTCTTATGTCTTATGAATGAGTCCTTAATTAATCAGTTCTTATTTCTGCCTGACTCAGAACAGAGAGAGCTGTGGTCTCTTTTGAAGTTTTAATATGCTGTTAAAACAGAATGCAAGCAAAACACAAAGTAAACAAACTACAGTATTCAAAATATAGAAAGGCAATACAGTAATACAAAAATAACAGCAAACTAACCTTTCCTTCACAGCAAAGTGTAGCAGAGTCTGGATGAGCCTTTCTGGTAAAGCTCTGAAATGTTTTAGTTTACTCCTTAAATAGAAATTTTAGTTCCTAGCTCCACCCCCTCTGTTAACAAGTGATTAACCTTAAGTGACCTCTTCTGTCTTATGAATGAGTCCTTAATTAATCAGTTCTTATTTCTGCCTGACTCAGAACAGAGAGAGCTGTGGTCTCTTTTGAAGTTTTAATATGCTGTTAAAACAGAATGCAAGCAAAACACAAAGTAAAGAAAACAAACTACAGTATTCAAAATATAGAAAGGCAATACAGTAATACAAAAATAACAGCAAACTAACCTTTCCTTCACAGCAAAGTGTAGCAGAGTCTGGATGAGCCTTTCTGGTAAAGCTCTGAAATGTTTTAGTTTACTCCTTAAATAGAAATTTTAGTTCCTAGCTCCACCCCCTCTGTTAACAGGTGATTAACCTTAAGTGACCTCTTCTGTCTTATGAATGAGTCCTTAATTAATCAGTTCTTATTTCTGCCTGACTCAGAACAGAGAGCTGTGGTCTCTTTTGAAGTTTTAATATGCTGTTAAAACAGAATGCAAGCAAAACACAAAGTAAAGAAAACAAACTACAGTATTCAAAATATAGAAAGGCAATACAGTAATACAAAAAATAACAGCAAACTAACCTTTCCTTCACAGCAAAGTGTAGCAGAGTCTGGATGAGCCTTTCTGGTAAAGCATTTCTGTCAAATGACGTTTCTGTCATATGATCTTCTTCTTCTTTCGGCTTTTCTTATAGAGAAAATACATACACACACACACACACACACACACATATATATATATATATATATATATATACACACACATATATATATATATGTATATATATATACACATATACAGATATATATATATATATATATATATAGAGTGCGCCTTCTGTGGAAGGTTGGGTGCGGGGCTGGCAACTCAACACTGTAAAACTCCACTGCTAATCATGAGCGGACAGGTGATCCGCTGTGGCGACCCCTAACCGGGAAAAGCCGAAAGAAGAAGAAGATCATATGACAGAAACGTCATTTGACAGAAATGCATTTGACTGAAATCATAAGACTGAAATTGCCCCCCCCCCCACCTCCCCTAACTTTATATACTAATTCCAGGATTGCACTACAGTGGGGAAAAGGGCACATACCTTTCACATACCTTACAGTAGTTTACATGCTGCCACTACAATGCCCCTTTTTCCACTGTAGTGCGATCCTGGAATTAGTATATATAGTTGGGGGGGTGGGGGGTACAGCAGTAGCCCCCCACCTAGTCTGGTTTTATATGGTCCAGTTTAAAATTTAATATGTTGACATTAAGTATTATGGGTTTCAGTCAAGTGACTTTTCAGTCTTTTGAAATACTTTGAAATTTCTGTCTTATGGTCTCAGTCAAACGAGTTCCAGTCAAATGAGGTTTCTATCATATGATCAGGATCCATATATTACTCAAAAAAATTAGAAAACAATGAGTTCTGAGGCTATATGGCCCTGTAGTATTGAATTTCAACTACTCAGTCTCCCAGGCGTAAAGGCAGGTGGGTATGGAGGGAAGGTTGTGAGAATAAAGGGTGAGATGAACAACACACATGGAATGTTATGGTAAGTACATAACTTGTTTATGTGATGTTGTCAATCTCGTCTTTATTCTCACTGATGGGACTGCGTCCCAAGCAACCTGACTTGAGTGGCTCAAGGGAGAATATTCCTCAGAACCATAGAACCGAAAGAGGATCGACTTCTAGAGGCCAAATCCACTTTGTAATGAGTAATAAAGTATGAGGTTTTGCCCATGTTGCTGCAGCACAGATGTTATCCAATGGTAATCTAACTTGAAAAGCTGCAGATGTGGCTACAGACCGTGTGGAATAAACTTTAACAGTATTTGAAAGGGGTCTGTCTATTCTTTGAATTATAAATGTAAGATACACATAGTGTAAGCCATTTAGATAAAGGAACTTTTGTACATGGTTGACCTTTTTTAAAAGATGAAGAGCTGATCTGATTTTCTAATTTCAGAGGTCATATGTAAGGAGAAATGTAACAGCCTATGAACATCGAGGAGATGCAGTGAATATTCTCCATTATTTTGGAAGTTAGGGAAGAAAACTGGCAACCCTACAGACTGGTTGAGGTTACTTTCCGACACAACCCTTGGTAGAAAAGAGAGGTTTGTGAGTAAAGAAACTGTCTTTATGAAAAATTAGGTATGGGGAGTTGGCAGACAAGGCTTGTAATTCAGAAACCCTTCTGGCTGAAGTAATAGCCACTAAAAGAGTGTTTTCCAGGATAGGTATTTCAACTCACATGTCACACTAATGGTTCAAAGTGGAGACAGATGATGTTAGACAAAATGAAACGGAGATCCCGGGGGGGTGGATTCTTATATGGTGGTCTTATCATAGTAGTTCTTTTCAAAAAGGCTTTACAAAGTCTGTGTGACATGATCCCACATTTTCTCCTATATGAAAATTGGAAATTGCTCCCAACTGGACTTTAATAGTGGCTGCAGTAGCTCCTTCATAGAAAAGTTCTGCCAAAAATTCTAGAATAGAATGTACGAGCACAGTAAAGGGGTCTAACTAGTTATTGTTGGCCCATGTAACAAATCTTTTCCATTTGCTCCTGTACAGTTTTTGTGTAGATATTTTATGGGAAGATAGCAAAATATGTTTCACTTGAAGAAAAAAGGAGAGGAAACCTGGCAATCAGGGTAACTGGAGCAGCCAAGCTGTTAGTCTGACATTGTCCAGGTTAGGGTGGACCATTAAATGCAAAAAAGCACGCCAAGGTACCAAAAAATCACCAGCAAAAAGTCCAAGGTACCCAAAGAAGTGTGGTTTGGCTCGTTGGAATAAAGCTGTTTTTTATTCGTTTTGTGGCTGGATTTCCCTTCTTTGGGTACCTTGGAATTTTTAGGGTGTACCATCCCTGACGGTTGAGTCAGAAGATTTACAGCAGGGTCCAGAATCAATGGTTCTTCCTTTAGATGAGGCTGAAGAAAGGGGAACCAGATCTGATGAGGGCAATAGGAGGCAATCAGGACTACTGTGGTCTCCAACAAACTTGCTTTCTGCAAAAACTTGGGAATTAGGGGGGATAGGAGGAAAGGCAAAAAGAAGTCCCAGATGCCAATTGTGAAAAAGTGCATCCCTTGGTGACTCCTCCATGAGAGAGAGCAGGGCAAAGTAGTACTGTATTTGGCACTGATTGGTGATGCAAAGAAATCACAGCAAGGCTGGTCCCATTTCCGGAAGATCTCTTTTGCAACTTTTTGACTGAAGGACCACTCGTGTGCCCATAGTATTGCCCTGTTCAATTTCTCTGCAATCACGCTGGACTTCCCCTGGATGTGCCTTGCTATCAGAAAGTGGTTGGAAACCACTGCCCATTGCCAGACCCTCAGAGTTTCTCGAAAAATGGGATACAATCTGGTTCCTCCCTGTTTATGTACCAGACTACAGACATACTGTCCAACTGGACTGCTATCGTTCCTAGAGGGAGAGTGTCTTGACATGCTTGCAACGCTAAAAGCATCACCCTTCATCTCAAGGATGTTTATGTGCAAATGAGCCTCGTGTTCCTGCCAGATGCCTTGGACTGTTTTTCCTAGGTATTGCCCCCCCACCCTATCTGGGAAGTGTCTGTGGTCACCATGGCATAGGGTTGGGGGGGCATGAAGTGATGGCCTTGAGATACGAGTAGAGAGTAAATCCACCAGTGCAGATCCTTTTTGCAAGTGTTGGTTATCATAATCTTGTGTGACATTGGAAGTTCCAAGATTGACCATTGTGCGGAAAGCAACCACTGAAGTATTCTCATTTGAAGACGAGCTAGGGGGATGAGTACGACTGACACAGCCATTTTTCCCAGTACCTGAAGAACTAGTTTTGCAGAGGCTTGTATCTTCCGGATTAATAGTCTTACATAATCGGGGAGATAGTCTACTCTGCCTTGTGGGAGTCTTGCTACTAGTAAAGTTGTGTTTATCTCTGCTCCTATGAAGATTAAGCTTTGACATGGTTCTAAAGCAGATTTTTTGCAGTTTACTGTAATACCTAGGGAGGAACACTGTTGAAGGGCATAGTCCCTGGCTTGTAGCAGGAGATGCCTGGTCGGGGCAGTTATGAGCCAGTCTTCCAGATATGGAAACACGCGGAATCCTCTGCATCTCAGGTAAGCCGGCACTACTGCCATACACTTGAACACTCTGGAGGCTGTAGTGAGACCAAAGGGCAGAGACTGGAAAGCTTGAAAGTGGAAGTGACTGGCTCACATCTTTCCATTAGAATGTGGTAGTACACATCCTGAAGGTCTATAGAGCACATCCAATTGTCTTTTTCCAGGAATGGAAGATCGACTGCAGTGTCACCATTTGGAACCTGGTCTTTTTTACAGATTTATTTAGATTGCTGAGGCCCAAAATGGGTCTCCAGTCCCCTGTTTTATTTGGAACTAAAAAGAATCTTGAGTAAGTTCCGGATCCTCTCTGGTCTGCAGGGACATCTTCAATGACTCTCTTTCTTAGCAACTTTTGGATTTCCAACGTTGCTTGTTTCTTTTTGACTGGGTGGAACGTCTGGAATTAACTTGTTTATGGGTGTGGGGAGGAAGAAGGGAATAATATCCTCTGGATATTATGTCCTGCACCCATTTGTCATTTATCTTTTGCCAGATTTCATGGTGCGGAGACAATTGAGCTCAGACTGCCTCCAGAGGTGAGCAATTGGGCATTACTTGAGGAGCGCTAGAAGGGTCTACCAAAGAATGATTCTCTGGAGCCTCTGATTTTGCGGGCCTCCCTGTCACAAGGGTGGCACCTTCCATTACTGTTCCCCCTCTGCCTCTAAGGGAACTTTCACTTGTGTGTCTTGGAAAGAACTCTGAGATTTCTGAACCACATCTTCCCACTACCTCTCTGACCTTTGGGAAAGGGTCTAGTAGGTGTGGAAAAACATTCTCTAATGGCAGATAAGGTCCTGTCTTCTTGTTCACACCTGGTGAGCGTTTCTTTTACTCTGGACCCAAAAAGAGAAGAGCTGTCAAAAGGGGTGTTAATGAAGGAAGACTTGAAGGGCTCTGTGAAATTGCAAAGGTGCATCCAGGCCTGCCTCCTGGGAGAGATGCCTGAACCCGCTGCCCTACTCATTTCTTCTGCTGCATACGATACAAGCCTCATGGACAAGTTAATGAATGAATTTAGGGTGGCGAGCTGAGCACTGACCATCTGCCACCGCATCAGCTACAGCTCCCTGAAGGGAGTCTGATAGTTCATTTAGCAGGTCCCTCTGCAATCTAGTGAAGTGGGTAAGATAATTCATTGACCGCAAGGCAATGGTCGCTAATGAAAAGACACCCCTCCCATACCTGTCCACGGTTCTGCAATCCTTATTTGGAGGATGGATAGAGGAGCTGGTCTTGGAAAGCTCCTTTTTAGTGGCTGCCTCCACAACTATGGCATCAACTGCTTCAACTTTTGTCAAAGTTCTTGTCCTTAGGGGCTGTAATATATTTATTTGGCCTCCTAGGAGTAAGCCCTATGGAGTCTGGGGTCTCCCAAGCCTTCTGAGAGATTAACTCAATAAGCTCATCAGAAGGAAGGGTCACGCAAGAGGTTGAAGGGCGAGACCCAAAGGCCTTCAGGTATACAGACTCCTCGGCCGAAGGGGAAGTGGACTGCCAGTCACCTCTCTGCTTTAAGATATCCATGATGTCTCCAAAGGAGACATCTTCAGGAGGTGACTGTGGGGATGCTTTTGCTTCACTGATTTAGGTATCAGATGCAATGGACTACTCTGGGGAGTCGAGATGCCTTGTCTTGCATGTCCTGTTCCAAGGGACCTCCTCATTGGGATATTATGGGGAGGTTTCAGAAGGGGGGTTCCCCTGCTGGACATCCTAAGGCCTAGGGTCTCTGCAGACCTGTGGATAGGGTAGGTGCAAAGACACCTGGACAAAGCTGGAAGGAAGATACGAAGGAGACTGTGTCTCAGACTAGTTAGAACCCTCCTCATAACCTCGATGCTCCGAAGAACTCCCCAGAGCAGATAAACGAGTTGTCTGAACCGATGGAATCTCCAAAGCACAAGAACGAAGCTCCGAAGCTGAGCTAGGAGCCAAACTCACCCACGCCGATACCCCCAGAAGCAGGGTCTGATCCGGTAAGATCCAAACCGGCTCCCAGAGCTCTCCTGTGCTGACTCGGTGGAAACACTCTGGGCAGATACCAGATCTGAAGAGCCAATGGGTCCTGGACCCGATACAGACACAAGCTGGATATCGGAAACTTCCGGCTCCGAAACCAAAGGACGGATCAGAGGAGGAGCAGGCGCTGAGGGGAAAGATTGTGTCTGATCTGTTTCCTTTGGGTTCGGATCCAACAATAATTTAGCTAAAGCCAGGGTCTTTAATAGTCTATCCACTACCCTAATCGCATCTTCATCAGACAGACTCTTGATGGACCGGGTAGAGAGGGTAGGTGACCTGGATCTGGCTAGAAAATGTGATGGGAGCAGACAGTGGGCTGGTTCCAGGGAAGGTGATCAGCTCCTATGTCTAAACTCAGAGGGTAAGGTCATCTTCGGGGCAGAGGATTCTTGCTGCTCCGAAGAAGCCTTGGATTCAACTTGAGTTGTCTGCTCCAGTATTTCCTTTGGAGCTGACAACTTGGTAGCTTTCTGCTTCGGCTTTGAAGAGGATCACAGCTCCGAAGAAGCTCGCTTTTGTGATTTGTCCAATTTGTCAGATTTTGAAGTTTCTGGCAATATAGCCTCAGAAAAAGGGGTCTTAATCAGACCTTTTAGAATAACCTTATTTTTACTCTACATCAATGCCTTGTGAATAATCCGTGGCAGATGGAGCATGACTCTTGTAAATGAAGAGGCCCCAAGCAATAAACACACAGAATCGCTAAGGGGCATGTTTTTCCCCGCATTTCTCACACTTCTTGAAGCTTAAGGGCTTCCCTTCCTGCTTTTGAGACATATCTATAATCAGAAAGAAAGAACAAGTGAAGAGGAACAGAGCGCATACACACAAAAAACACAAAGACAGTCCTCTAACTTAAATGGACAGAAATGTTTAAAAGAACAGAGATTTTTTTTTTTTTTTTGGCTAGGTGGGAAAAATAGGAAAGAGGGGTCCTCTAATTTAACCGGGCATCCATTAGATGTCCTGTAACTTAAACAGACGCTAAGTACTAAGAAAATGTAAAGAGAGACGAACAGACATTTGCTAAATGGTAAAGATATAAAATATTATTTTAATAAAAAAGGGTTTCTGGAAAGTTAGAAATCTATAACAATAATAAAAAGTATCAAATATTTGACCAGACCTTGCTATCCAACCTCTTTGCTGCAAGGCAAACGAGATCTGTTAATGCTAGGGGGTTGCATTATGGGTAAAGAGGGAGGCCCACAAGCTTTGCTGAAGACCTTGAGCTTGGAAAAAGGCTGAGACAGATCCGATGGATTGGATCTGACCCACCAGTGAGAATAAAGACAAGATTGACAACATTACATCTCTTGTTTAATAAAAGAACTATTTGATCATTTACCCAGGTGTCCTTTTTCCACTTTCCATTTTCCGAGGTTGGGTGGTGAGGGTAAGTACATACTTTGAGGTGGATTTCCCTGGTGCAGATCAGAGAAACCACTGCTCATTCCCTCAGGGGAACGGCAAGGTTGCATGGAGGGAAAGTCCCTTGCAGAAATAAAGGGATGTTATCCATGGACAGCCAAATGCCTTTCCCTCCCAGACATCTTGCCTGGTGCAGGCAGACAGGGATGAGGATAAAGTAAGAAAAACTCTCAAACCACCCCTGATTAGGGTTACCACCTTTTCAACTGTACAAAGTGGGACAGTTTTTATAGAAATGTGAGATCTTGCAGGATAAAACCTACCCACGGCCAGTGTAAAGGACATAACTTCATTTTTTATGCTAAAATAAAAGGTTATTTTTATAGCATTTGAGTTGTTTATGCTATGTCATATAATGTTTATGTGATCCAGATACAAAATAACTGTTTTATGCAACTATTAAAGAAAACTTAAGAAATATACTTTGTCTTAAAATCTTAGGACATTTGCCATTTTTTAGTTTTTTTAGCAGGACACAACTGCCCAAAGAGGGACAGATGGTAACCCTACCACTGATGACACTATGAATGATAGCCCATCTCAGTCAGTCCTAGTTCCAGTGATTAGGAACAAGTAGGCCAATTGATCAGGAAGGGCTGAATAAGAGGTAGTGGGGGCAAAGAGTACAAAAAAAAAAATGTGGTTAATGCATTACTACATAATACCCATGGCTTTCCAACATATTGGAAGTAATGAGCAGATTTTGTCTTCTCTTTCTTGTTTTATTATTCCAAAACAGGTAGTCTACATCGGCATTACTGCTTCTGAACACAAATGACTATTAATGCTTAGTCCCAACGCAGTGCAGCCCTTGGTCAAGACGAGGAATCACGTTAAAAGTAAAAACCACGAACAAAACACAATGCACGTGAACCTCAAAATGGCAATAAAACGATAAAATCTCCACAGTCTGTAAAGCAGTAATACGATGTTGTAGCTCAAAAAAATATATTTATTTAACAACAGAGTGGCGCTGCCAAAACTTCTTCGGACTCTTAATACATTTTAAAACTGTTTAAAACTCATTTATATACCTTGCAAGGGCTTCCCATTGGGTGATTAAAAACATTTATGTCACAAGATACAACAAAACCTATCCTGGCAATGAGCAGGTTGTGTTAATACATACGACAATATAAATTTCATATAAAAAACCTGAAAAATATATATTTAAAAGATATATATATATATATAAAAATAGGACAAACTGTCACTATGTAAATATGTGGCCTCAATAATACTTAATTATAGTTAATGCACAGATGAAAATGGAGAAAGACATTTTATTCAATAGTAGTAGTGTCCTAGCCCAGGACACTACTACTATTGAATAAAATGTCTTTCTCCATTTTCATCTGTGCATTAACTATAATTAAGTATTATTGAGGCCACATATTTACATAGTGACAGTTTGTCCTATTTTTATATATATATATATATATCTTTTAAATATATATTTTTCAGGTTTTTTATATGAAATTTATATTGTCGTATGTATTAACACAACCTGCTCATTGCCAGGATAGGTTTTGTTGTATCTTGTGACATAAATGTTTTTAATCACCCAATGGGAAGCCCTTGCAAGGTATATAAATGAATTTTAAACAGTTTTAAAATGTATTAAGAGTCCGAAGAAGCCTTTTGGCGAAAGCGCTCACTCTGTTGTTAAATAAATATATTTTTTTGAGCTACAACATCGTATTACTGCTTTACAGACTGTGGAGATTTTATCGTTTTATTGCCATTTTGAGGTTCACGTGCATTGTGTTTTGTTCACAAATGACTATTACACTTAATGCTATGTACAGCAATTCTGATTATGGTACGTGCCTTAGAGAACTTACACAAAGCATTTGTAACTGCTTTACAGACCACATATTTAATGTAGTACTACTGCTGAATACAGCATTTAAACAGTTGTACTGTGTATGACTTGATGATAAAAGTGTAAACTAGTGATGGTTAAATAGCAGCTTGGTTAAAACATGGACATATGTAAGTATACCTACACATCTGTAACTGAAGTAGTGAATACTGCAAATGAGATGAAAGAACTACAGGTGGGATATTTAGAAAATGGAAGGAGCAAATTATACAGAAATAAACATAATTTGCGGGTGCAATACATGCAAAATAATGTTCAAGAGGAGGAGTGAGTTTTAAGGGAAGTCAGGAAATGAGTAATGTTTGTGTGAATGACAATTGCTAAAAAAAAAACATGTATACTGCACAAAAATAATAAAAACTATGCTTTGTTAAAGAATTCGGTTCAATTCGTGTGACTTCACAAGCAGCATGCTCAACCTAAATCTTTCCTGGTACCTCACAAAAATTAACAAACAGCATCACCATATCAGACACAAACAGAAATAATACAACCCAACACAGCATCTCTTTGGTACCTTGGTTTACACTTAAGCTCATCCCTTAACCTTTCTCATCCCAATGAACAAACAGTAACTAAGGTAGTCTCCCAGCTTAAAATTTGTTAGTCTGTCTCTACCCATATCACCCTTGAAGTCAGGTCAGCATTGGCCAAAGGTGTTCTGAGCCCTAGACTGAAGTATGGTCTACCTCTTCTTGTCCTTAAGTATTCATTCCTCATCTAACAAACACCCAGTGCAAATCACAATATATAAAATGTGCAGATTCATAACTTTTAGTTACGTACTTACCATAACTTTAGATGTTTGGGTCCATCTCGCCTACATTCTGTACTGATGGGCTCGGAGCCGATCCCTCGGCTCCGACTCGGCACGCTTATGCTATAGAGCGAGGCCTCTTATTGGCTGAGCTATTTTTTTTATCCAAGGATGCACCACCACTAATCCCCCAGATCTTGTTTGTCCGCATTCATGCACACATGCACAACTTGTTTATATAACATTGTTAGATGTTTCAAGATGAAACAACAGGATTCGGACCTTCTGATATCCTCTGATCTCCAAGGAAGGGGGAAGGAGGGTGGGTTATTAGGAATGTAGGTGAGATGGATCCCAAACATCTAAAGTTATGGTAAGTACATAACTAAAAGATGTTATATGATCCTATCTCGCCTACATTCTGTACTGATGGGACAGCGTCCCTAGCACCTAAATCCCGGGTGGCTCATTGGAAAACACTCCTGAGCACTGTGGAATCAAATGAAGCTCGTCCTCTAGATGCCACATCTAATTTGTAGTGGGAAATGAAAGTGTGCGGGGAAGACCATGTAGCCGCAGCACAAACGTCACTAATGGCAAGCTTAGAATGAAAAGCTATCGAAGTAGCCATAGCCCTTGTAGAATGAGCTTTGACAGAGGTGGTAAGCTCTTTGTTAGAATAAGAATAAGCTTGAGTAATACAGTCCCTGATCCATTTGGCAATAGTGACCTTTGTGACAGCTTTGCCCAATTTATTGTCTGCAAAGGATACAAACAACTGATCTGTTTTCCTTGTTTGTTTGGTCCTGTTTGGTCCTGTCTAAGTAAAAACGCAACGGCCTGTGGACATCTAGTGTGTGGAATATGAATTCCGCTTTGTTAGAATATTTTGGAAAAAAGACTGGAAGTTCTAATGATTGTTGTAAGCAGAAACTGGAACAAACTTTAGGGACAAAGGAAGGATTTGGCCTGAGAGATACTCTGTCTTTGTGAAAAACCAAGTACGGGGGTTTTACAGACAAAGCTTGAAGCTCTGAAACTCTTCTGGCAGAAGTAATCGCCACCAGAAAAGCAGTCTTCCATGATAGAAATTTTAGATCACATGTAGCTGCCGGTTCAAAGGGGGAGGAAGTTAAGGCGCGTAACACCACATCGAGATCCCATGGAGGTGCAGGATGAGAAATCGGAGGTCTTAACAGAGAAGCACCTTTCAAGAAGGTCTTACACAATCTGTTGCTCATTAAAGGTGAGTTTATAGATTCGTGAAAATTGGAAATCGCTGCCAATTGGACCTTGATGGTAGAGACTGAAGAGCCTTGATTGAAAAGAGAAGTTAAAAATTTTAGTACTTCTGTCACGGGAATAGAAATGGGATCCAGGCCCCGGAGTTGAGCCCAAATAGCAAATCTTTTCCATTTGCTAGAATACAGTTTCTTAGTAGCAGACTTATGGGCCGAAGATAATGTGTGTACAACCTCTGGATCCAAAGTATGACTCCTGACTATAGTCGGAAGAGGAGGAGCCAAGCCGTCAATTTTAAGGTGTGCAGGGACTGGTGGAATAGTCCCGACTGATGAACCAAAAGGTCTGGGATCTGATCCAGGAACCATGGACCTTCCAGAGCATATTTCCGAAGATAGGGAAACCATACTTGACGAGGCCAGTAAGGAGCAACTAAGATCATTTTGCTCCCCAAGAGAGATGCCTTTTGGATCACCCTGGGAAGGAGAGGAACTGGGGGGAAGGCATAAAGCAAGCCGGTGGGCCAAGGACGGGCTAGTGTGTCCATGGGGCTCTTCCCCGGAGCCGGGGTTAGGGAGAAGAATTTTTTGCACTTCGCATTTAGTGGAGTCGCGAAGAGGTCGCAACACGGAACCCCCATCTGCTGAAAATCTGACTTGCAACTGTCATGTTCAGAGACCATTCGTGAGGAGAGAGGATGGTTCTGCTCAGTCTGTCGGCTATCACATTGGACTTGCCCGGGATATGAGTAGCCACTAGAAAGCGTTCGGTCGAGACTGCCCATTCCCAGACTCTCATGGCCTCTCTGCAAAGAGGATAGGATTTTGTCCCTCCCTGTTTGTTCAGGTACCAGACAACTGACATGTTGTCTGAGTGAACAGCAATTACGCCGTGAGGGAGGTAATCGTGGAGGGCTTGGAGGGACAGAAGCACCGCCCTCATTTCTAGGATGTTGATATGAAGTAGGGTCTCTTCTGGGTGCCATTTGCCTTGGACTGACCTGCCCAGGGAATGCCCCCCCCACCCCATCTGGGAGGCGTCCATGGTCAAAGTGGCCGCAGGAGGAGGTGGAACAAAGGGTCGTCCCTGATCCAAATTGGAGGGCACTAGCCACCAGCGAAGGTCCCGTTTGCATGTTTCCGTGATCCATATGAGGTGACTGAGAGGGAGTTCCTGAAAGGACCACGGAGCTGAAAGAAGCCACTGGAGAATTCTCATGTGCAACCTTGCCAAGGGGACTAGAAGAACCGTGGCGGACATGGATCCCAATAGCTGCAGGACCATTCTGGCTGGGGCTTTGGACCTGGGAAGTAAGGCTCAAACTTGAGTCTGTATGGTTTGAATTCTGTCTGTAGGTAGATAGACCCGCATTTGGTTTGAGTCTATCTCTACCCCTATGAATCTTATTCGTTGAGATGGCAGCAACACAGACTTTGGCCAATTGAAGGTGATTCCAAGGGAGTTGCCCAGTGATATAGTGGCTTGTAGGCTCCGCAGTAGTAGATGCTTGGAGGTGGCAGTTAGGAGCCAGTCGTCTAGATACGGAAACACCTGGAATCCTAGACTTCTCAGGTGAGCAGTCACGACTGCCAAGCACTTGGTGAACACCCTGGGGGCTGTGGTGAAACCAAAGGGCAGCGCGCGGAACTGAAAATGACTGCCTCCTAGGCTGAAGCGCAGATGTCTCCTGGACGCTTGATGTACCATGATATGGTAATAAGCGTCCTTGAGATCTATGGAGCACATCCATACACCTTTCTCCAGTAATGGGAGAATGGTTTGTAGGGTGACCATTCGGAACTTGGACTTTCTGACTGAACGGTTTAGAATGCTGAGGTCCAAAATGGGCCTCAAGTCCCCGGTCTTTTTTGGCACCAAAAAGAATCTTGTAAGTCCATAATCCGATCTGGTCTGCGGGGACCGGTTGGATGACTCTTTTTTGCAGCAGTTTTGAAACTTCTGAGGCTGCAGTATCCCGCTGACTGGGTGGCGGGTCCGGGATTTTCCTGGACTGAGGTGGGGAGTGAGAGAATGGGATGGTGTAACCTCCGGCGATAATTCGAAGCACCCATCGGTCCTGAGTGATATCTTCCCAGGCTTTTAGGTGCTTCGAGAAACGACCCCCGAATGGCTCCGGAGCTGCACAGTCCGGCAATCCCTCAGGGACTGTGAAAGGCTGAAGAGCCACGAAAGGACTCGCGGTCTCCAGTGTTGCGAGGGCCTCTGCCGCCTCTGGGACGGCGTCTTCCGGAAGAATTTCTCCCTCCCCTGCCTCTGGAAGGGGGATCCTCCTGCTGAGAGGGGTAAGGCTTCTGAGATCTACGGAACCACATTTTCCCTCCTCTTTTAGTCTTGGGATAAGGCCGAAAGGGAGTGGAAAATCGTGCCCCTACGGCAGTCAGAATCTTACCCTCCTGTTCGCAGCGGGTCAGTGTGTCCTTTACCTTGGGTCCAAAGAGGGAGGACCCATCAAAGGGGGCGTCGGCAAAGGAAGACTTAAAGGCCTCCGCGAAATGACACAGGCGGAGCCAGGCTTGTCTCTGTAGAGCAATGCCTGTACCCGCCGCTCTACTCGCCCCTTCGGCCGCATAAGAAATGAGCCTCATGGACGAGTTTGAAATGGACGATAATGTAGCCAGCTGAAAGCCAACCGTCTGGGCCAGCTCCTCAGGCAGGTTACCCAAGAGGGTATTGGATAGTTCTTTAATCAGATCCCTCTGAAATCTAGTAAAGTGCGTAAGGTAGTTCAAGGACCTTAATGTAAAGGCCGCTGAACTTAGGGTCCGCTTTCCGTACCGATCCATGCTCCTAGACTCCTTATTAGGAGGATGGACGGACGTCGAAGCCTCTGCTACATCTTGCTGGGTAGCAGATGCCACCACCAAAGCATCTACAGCCACACCTTTGGTTAGAAATTCTTTTTCAGGGGGTGCCAAGAGGAACTTATTCGGACGAGCAGGCACCGGTTCCACAGAGTCTGGGTGTTCCCATGCCCTTCGACAGATCAAATCCAAGAGCTCGTCGAAGGGCGGAGACACCCAGGAGGCGGAGGGCTGAGCCCCGAAGGCCTTAAGGAACACCGACTCATCAGCAGAAGGGGGTTTGGACTGCCAGCCGCCTCGTTGTTTAAAGGCTTCCAGGATGTCTGCAAAAGAGACATCATCCGAGGATGACTTAGGGGACCCCTCTGCATCATCGAGATCAGTGTCTGATGTAAGAGACTCATCAGGGGAGTCAACGTGCTTCCTCTTGCACGATCTTTTCCTGGGGGGTTCTTCCGAAGAGGCTTCAGAAGGACCTCCAGGAGGGGGGGGAAACCCCAATGGGGGTAACCTCAGGCCCCGGGGCTCCGCTGTCTATGGACAGGGGGACTGCCAAAGACCCAGTCTCGGTATGCAGGGAAGGAGCTGGGGAGACCATGGAGGTAACCAAAGATGATTTGGCTAACGCACTCCTCATAGCCCTGAAGGCGGGACCACCAGAATCCTGGGAGGGTCCCACCTCCGTGGCCATGACAGTAGACGGCACTCCCGCCGCCGACGCACCAAGAGGGAGACTTGGGACCGAAAACATCAATCCCGAAGCACCCCCCCCGGGGCCGACGGAAGAAGTCCGTGTACTGAACTCCGACCCAAGAGCCGGAGTTGGAGTAAGGGTTGGGCCCGACCCTAAAACCTCCACCGGTTCCACCAGCACCGGCTCCAACGGTGCTGAGGCTGTTGGAGGAGGAACCAAAATAGGGAGGTGGACCATCGGCTCCGAAGCCGAATGGGCTGGAGCCGAAACTAGCTTTTGGAACACCGGAGACTGGAAGAGTCTAAGGAGCACCCTGTCGATGTCTGAATCAGACATCTTGGATGACCTGGACGATATAGATCGGGTCCAAACCGATTTCTCCATCGGCTCCAAAGGACTAGGGGACCGGCTCCGAATGGATTCTACCACTATCGGCTCTGAGAGAGATGTCAAGGCAATTTCCCTCGGTGCCGATAAGGACTTCGGCTCGAGGGAAGAGTCTGAGCCGGCAACCCTCATCGGCTCCAATATCAGTGGAGCCGATGAAGGTGACCCGCCTCTCGATGCCCCAGTCCTCGGCTCCGAAACCAGAGGGGTCGAGGCTGGAGGCATCGAGGCAGACCGTTCCGCCCTCGGCTCCGAAGTCCGTGGAGCCGATGGAGAAGTCTGCCTAGGTTTTTTGGTAGTCGGTTCTGACTGACTGGTCGGAGCCGACGCTTTCTTCTTTTTTGAAGGAGAGGATGATGAAGATAAAGCTTCCTCAAAGGATGGCTTGATTAACCCCTTAAGGATTAATTTGTTTTTCTTCTCCTGGAGGACCCTTGATGAGAAGGCGTGACACACGCTACATGATTCTTGTAGGTGCTTGGCGCCTAAGCAATAGACGCACGAGGAGTGGTCGTCCGTTATGGACCTCTTATAACCACACCTCGTGCACTTCTTAAACCCGGAGGGTCTATGCTCTTTGGACATAACTAATTTAGAAAACAGTACCTGTCTAAAGAGAAATACAACAAACTTAATAGTTAAGAACAAAAACAAAAAGAATAAAGTTTTGTTTGTTTTTTTTTTTTTTTTTTTACACAATACAGTTGAACAAACACAGAGAAAGAGAGAGTCAAGACCCTCTAACTTAAATGGGTACTTGACCCAGGAAAGAAACACTAATAGCAAAAAGCAACAGGGGAAGGCCCCTCTAACTAAAACGGGAAACCTTCCCTGATGAAAAAAAAACGAATTTCTCAACAGAACTGTTCAATACACACTCGTATGACAATAGCTGTTAAAACAGCTTTTGGGTTCAAAGTAAGCAAATTTCTGACAGGAAAAAGCCTAAATAAATAGTACTTAGCCCAGCCAAGTTGAGACCACGTCTAAGCTTGTAAGCGGCAAACGAGATCTGGGGGATTAGTGGTGGTGCATCCTGGGATAAAAAAAATAGCTCAGCCAATAAGAGGCCTCGCTCTATAGCATAAGCGTGCCGAATCGGAGCCGAGGGATCGGCTCCGAGCCCATCAGTACAGAATGTAGGCGAGATAGGATCACATAACATCACTTGATAAAAGCAAACAACACTATAACACTTGATAAAAGCAAACACCACCACTGCCAAACTTTCAAATAAAAAAAGTGTCAATTGGCTCCCTGTAAACTAAATAGCTACCTTTCTTCTGTCTTGCTTAACATTAAAACTTCTACACTACAGATAGGGTCTGAATAGAGAGATGACAACTCAGCAAGCAAAGGAGAGCAGTATTGCTGGAACTGAATTCATCCTCAAGTCTCGGTGAGTACCTTCACGGGGTGGACCCTGTTTTTCACAAAATGTCACCAAGATGACACTGATTGTATGACTGTATTTTATATAGCATATATCATGGACAGAAGTAGGTTAAAAAATAAAAAAAAAGCGGGTTGCACAAGGCCCAAGATAAAAAAATGTCTAACCCTGGTAGGTGCACTAGTATCAGGGCTGGAAAAAATGACAGTGTAGAATCCTGAAGATACGGGAACATTCCTATAATGGGGCTGGGCCAAGCTCAGGGGAGGATGGCCCCCTGTTGTAGAAGGAAGTAGTAGTCCACAAAAATCACAAAAAAACTGACAGAGCAAAAAAGAGCCATAAAGACTGCAGAGTGGACTGATGAGGATAAGAAAGAAATTATGTAGTGTTACTATTGTGGAATAAGCCCAGAATTTCCAGACAAAAGATATACAAAAAGATTAATAGAGCAATCAGAGGAAAGAAAAATACTTGCACAAGACAAACTGTCAAAGGCTTCAAATGCAAATGTCTGCTCATTAATACAACAGATTTATGAAAAACATTACACAGACCAAGAAACCTCGGCAGTTTGGAAAAAGAAGCAACTGAGGAAGTGTGGAAATATAAAGAACAAAGTCTAGAGATTTTTGAAAGGTATAAAAAAATATATGGACATGAGAAAGAAAGAGCTTTGATATGGTGCAATATATACGCAAAGGAAAAAGTTGAACTAATCAATACAAAAAAAAAAAAGCAACCTCAAAGATATTTGAAGTGAAATACAGGGAAAGGCATCCAAATATGGAAAATTTCACATTACATAAAAAAGGGTCACAAAGAGGGAAGGTAAAACAGAAGATTAGTAAAGTAGAAGTAAAAAAAAAAAATAGAAGCTGAAGTTATGGAATACCTGCAAAGTGAAGATTTAGTGTATAACACAGGTTATATCACAGCATGATAGAACGAGTCCCCCAAGTAAGGAGAAACAGGAGGAGCAGGTGCATCTGAAGAAGAAATATGGACATGGGAAAGAAAAAGAGATTTAATATGGTGCAATATATATGCAAATGTGAAAGCAAAACTAATCAATACAAAAAGAGCAGCACCAACGATACAGTAAAGTCTCAGATAACCAGAACTCAAGCAACCGGCAAAAAATATCGAAGGAATACAGTACAACTTTCATGTGTTGCACTTTCTGCCACCCCCTCCCCCCGCAGAAACATACCTTACATTTTTAGAGTTTTAAAAAGGAAGACCGGAATAAATTCCCTCTCTCCCTAACCTGAAAACAAGTCACACCAAACAAATAGTATAGGTATAGTGTTAGTCAGGCCTATTTTTAATAGTAACTTTGAAGCAACCAGAAACTATGGTTATTTGGCATCTACCAATCTCCATAGGTGCCGGTTAACTGAGAGTTTACTGTATTTGAAGAGAAATACAGGCAAAGGAATCTGGATATGGAAAATTTTACAATACAAAAAAAGAGGAAAGCAAGGAGGAAAAGTCGAAAAGAGGATTAGTAATAGAGAAGTTACAGAAATAGAAACTGAGTTTATGGATTACCTGCGAAGTGAAGGATTTAGTGCAGAAAATCCAACACTGACAACATCACAGCAGGATACAGCAATGGATCCCCAAATTAAGGAGAAACCAGTGGAGCAGGAAACATGTGATCAGTTTCCATAGGAAGATCCTTTGCAGCCTTCCACAGAAAACAAATACAAAAGTTCAATTGGAGTTGTACAGCAAGGGAAATGGGAAACTGTGGCAACTCTGACGCAGTCAATGTTGTGGACTGATAAGTCAGTGAGTTCTCGTATAAAACAGCAACATATGAGACAGGATGAAATTGAAGAGAATGTGGTACAGGAATATGTTCTGGAACTTTCTGTAGAATGCCCGCAGTTAAAAGAGAACAAAGAATGTGTCCTCAGTTTATAAGAAAATGATCTAAGATCTAAGAGAAGAGTTGTTTGATTTAATACAGATAGATGGAGATATTAAAATCAATAAAATAGACTGCAGAAAGTATAAAAACAAAACAAACAAAAAAAAAAAAACCTAAAAGTTAGAAATTTGATAAAACAAATGAACACCATAATTATGACTGTTCATAGAAATTCATGCGATATAAACAGAAGTAAATAGGATATATTACTGTCCAGCCAAATTAGTAATAAAGTCTTACCACAAAAACACAGGGCAGTAAGGGGAAAGGAAAGGGAGAAATCAAATACCATCATGGAAGTATCGAATAGCGAAAACTACAAAGCAATTAAGACAAGTGTTACTGTTAGAAGAGGGAACAGTTCAACAAAAATACTCAGAAAGACGTGATAAAAGCAATGCAGAGTATCAAAACAGATCAGGATCTGTAGTGCACTATCACTAAAAATATCAGCACAGACAGAAAAACTTAGAAGATATGCAGATAAATATAAAGGAAAAACATAAAATAAGTGGTGACACCAAATAAAGAAGAAATAGATGCATTTTTGGAGAAATATCTGGGAAGATCATGTGGAACGTAATAAAGATGCTGAATGGATAGAAAAAGTAAAAGAAAGAATAAGAAGTTCAAGGGGAGTGGCCAAGGATGAACACAGGATATCAGCAGATTTCTTCAGCTCCACCAATTTCATTACACTGACAGGAATTAATTACTTAAAAATTAATTTTTGAAGTAATTTTCTTTCTAAATATGTTTGTTTTATATAGTTCTTGAACTATATCTAAAAAAGAAAGGAAATTTTAACAATATTCCTGTCAGAAATCACTTTGGAAATTTTCCTGTCAGTTTATCAGTCTGAAATGAGTTCCAGTAAGACAAATTCTCAAGACTCCAGCATCAAGAAAGAACTTGTCTCTGATAACTATAATCCAGCAACTTACTGCTAAGATGGATAAAATGGATACTAAAATAGATACCCTCATAGAAAAAACTACAAAACAAATAGACTTGTTACATATAGACCTGCAACAACAGAAGATCCAGATGACAGGCATAGAAGAAGCTGTGAATGACATGGAAAATAGAATCCAAGAAGAGGAAATCAACATTGAGTTTCTGCTGAAACAAAATACACATTTACAAACAAAGCTGGATGACCTGGAAAATAGATCTAGGCGCAATAACATTAGGATTTTTGGACTGCCAGAAAATATTGAAGGTAACAATATTACTTCTTTTTTAACAACATGGCTCCCTAAAAACTTTAGACTTACCAGAAGCATTCTCTTTTGGTATCGAAAGAGCACATAGATCTATAGCTAATACTAACTTAACAAAAACTATCCTAGATCAGTTATAGTTAGATTTCTATCATCTTTTGATAAAGAGATGGTTCTTAAATCTGCTTGGGCTAAAGCTCCTGTTAAGATTAATGAGACAACTGTGCGTTTTGACAATGACTATTCTTCCTTGGTAATAGCTAAAAGAAAAGTTTTTCTGCCACTAATAAGGGAGCTTAAAAAAACACAGTTTAAAACATACCTTCTGTTTCCTGCCAAGCTAAAATCTTCCTTCCTGATGGTCCTAAAATTTTTGATGACTTAGACTCTGCTTTACTGTTTATCAAAAAAAATAAGATTTTGGATAAAATAGAGGAAATGGAATGGGCTAGTCCTTCATTAAAGAGACTGGCAACTGAAACTTCATGGAAGACTTCAGAGAAGAAGAAGAGACTAAAAAACAAATGATTTGTTCTATTTTTTTTTTTTTTTCTCTCATCATTTTACTTCATTATTAATCTTTTTAAATATAGTTCCTGCATTTCCAGAAAGCCACAAATATTCTGAAAAATATTTAATCAAAGTTATTCTCTGTGTGCAAAGAAATGTTTTGTTTCATAACCAGCCAAAATATCTGAGGAACTAATAACAAGCTATTATTCAATTTGTTTCTCTTTCTGAAAAAGAAGTAAGGTCAGTAATTTGATACATTTTTTTTTCTTTTTTTTTCTCCTTTTCTTCTTTTCTTTGTTTAAACAATGACATTCTATTTAGATTATGTAGTGGGGAAGGCAGGGAGAGAAGAGTAATGAAAATATGATAAATGGAATAATAACATATTTATTCCTTGTAAAAAGTTTATATGTTCTTCAAATGCTATTCCTAATTATACTTTCTTGATTATACTGCTTATGCTTGTTTGTAAATAATCTGTCATGCTTTAACTAATAATAATTAGAACTAAATAATAGTAAATAATATGTTTTATTTTTAACTCTATTAATATAAACAGTAAGTAATATTCCATTGTATATACTTCTTATAGCTTTCTCTTACATTTTTTTATTTCTGCTTTACACTCTTATTTTCTACTCTCTTTTTCTTTTCTTTATTCTTTCTCTTTATTTTTTTTTTCATATTAATATACAGAAATGCTTTTGATCATATAGACACAGTAAATAATAAGATTTGCATAAAAATTGTTGGGACAAAAATATTGAGTTTTATTACTTATTAATAACTTTGGGCTTAATTTCACTTACATAGAGGCTGTAATAACCTGTAAAATACATTGCGAAGGTTTTGTCATGTTTAGATGCATTTACACTGCTAAATGAATGTTTGTCACTAGTTTTTAACAAGTTTCCCACCAAAATGTTAAGGGAGACAATCTGGGATGTGGGCTACCTCATGAACAGTGTCCTAGAGTTGTTTCAAAAGCTTCAACTCTCAGAATTCTCACAGAGAAGCTGAAAGCAGTCAATTTGACCTTTGACCTAGATATCACACTGACACATCGCAGATTCAGGAAGAACACTCTACCAGGAAGTAGAACTGATGCAAATGCGACTATGTGAAGGAAAATGAACTCTTTAACATTTAAATGTGAGTTATTTTATATAATTACTTAAATATCTATGTTATAATTCATAAAATATGTCAGTTATAATGATTTTAAATGATGCAGTTTCTTGTAGTAAGTAAATGTCTTATTTTAGAAGACATAGAAAATGAAACATTTATTCAAGTGTTTTTGAAAATCTACTTGACTGCAGCATACTAATCTGTGTTACAAACTTATGTTCCAAACATATACATTACTATAACTCATTTAATTCATCTGATTGACAAGCATAAATAACTTTATAGCTCTATTCTGGAAGAAATTGTCATATGATATATTTTAAAGCAGTAGTATAGACATACAAAATACAGATGGCTTTTTTTACAATAATGCAAGTGTTTCTGAGAATTTGCATAACTATGCAGTATGATTTATAACAATTTCTATAAATATAATATTTTATTCTATTGACAATAATGAGTATGAGTAAAATGCTCATATACAAGCAATTCAAGGTTTTTTTTTGGAAGCTGTTGACTGCATTTACATGACAGAAAATAGATGCATCTTAATATATGTAATGTCTGAACCATATTAGCCAAAGTTTTTGATTTAAATGAATGTTAGAACTTATTTTTACATACTTTGAATAAATTAATATGCAACTATGCCTTCCTTTTTTTTTTCTTCTCTCTCTCTCTCTCTTTCACTCTCTCTCTCCCTCTTTCACGTCTTTTATTTCTCTCTCTCCTCTTGGTTCCTAATATCAAGATTATTTGAATGCTATTTGAATACAAGTGTATTATATTGCATAGATGTATATAGTAGTATGAATAGTTTAAAAAAAAAAGTTTATTTTAGTTTATATGATGCTGTTTTATCAAATGTGTAGTCTTGTCTTGCTAGATAATTGAATTGAAAGCTGTTAACTTAAGTTAAATATAACCAGTATTAAATTGATAAGGTGGTAGCTGAGGTACTGCTGCTTAGGGTAGGGGGTTAACTTGAGTGGTAAATACTACTCTAAGTTGGAGTTTTTAACTCCAGGCTGGATGCAAGGTTTAATCCTTACATTATTTTCACTTGTTCATTGTTATATGTATATAGTTTTGACATCCACAATATATTTTGTACACTCATTGTCACTACAAACAAAATTGAATCCTATACAAAATCCCATAAGAGATTCAATAAATACAGCTATATTTAAAGGTACACCTAAAGGAGGAGATGTAACATTACTTATGTTGTTATTTGTTATTTTGATCGTAAGATTCTTAAGTTTTAAAAATGCCAAATGACATCTTTCAAAGGAATTTCTTTAAACATTAATGGATTGAATAATCCATGTAAAAGGGCAAGCCTAATAAGAGACATTAATTTACATAAGGCCAACTTAGTCTTCCTGCAAGAAACCCATCTCTTGAAAAAAGATATTGATAAACTAGCCACAAACAAATATACATTATTGGTTAGTTCAGAGCACACTCAGAAAAAAGGAGGAGTGGCTGTTTTATGGAATAAAAGTATGCCCATTCCTAAAACCATTAAGTCTTATCAGGATGACAAAGGAATGTTTTGTATGGTTACAATACAAATTAATGGGAAGACTTACACTTTAATTAATGTATATTGGATACCTGGAATTGGTATTAATACAGTGAAACATCATCTTGATAAGATCATATCATTCTCTATAGGAGATATTATTTTAGCTGGTGACTTTAATTGTATACTACATGAAAGTGATACTACCACTATAGGAAAAAGAAGAATTACATCTAATGCAAAACATTTAAATGATTTTGCTAATTCTTATCATTTGAATGATATTAATAATCAGATAGATTCAAAATCATTACCATACACCTTTTTTCTAACAGTTACAAAACTTATTCAAAAATAGATAGGGTCTTTATTTCTAACCAGATGGTAACAGATTTAATTAATTCCAAAATCATTTCATGTCCTATATCTGATCATAATTCAATTGTTTTTGAATTCATGATAAAAATACTCATAATGTTCAGATCAAAAGGATACCAGCATACTTAACTCAACTAAAAGACTATAAAGAATATATACTTTCAGAAGTAAAACATCTTTTAGACATAAATAATACTCCTGAAGTCTCCATTGTCTATGTTTGGGATGCCTTAAAATCATATCTATATGGACAAAGTATCAGATGGTATAATAACAAAAGGAAATCTTGGGATAAGGAATTGTTAGATATTCAAAGTAAATTAGACTCATAAACATAATAATAAAAAAATATTATGGACAAGAAAGTTATTGAAGAAATAAACAAACTAAATGAGAAATACAAAGAAATTTTAACTCATAAAGTTAAAATAACTTTAGAGAATACAAGTTTTGTCTTATTCAATAAGCCCCAAATACTTACATAGACTTAAAAATAAAACAAAAGGTTGAATAAACAAAACCATATCAAAGAAATCTTTTCTCTAAGGAAAAAGAAGAATGTTTCTAGTATACCAGAAATACTAGATGAATTTAGAAATCACTTTCACAAAATTAACCATAATAACATTAACATGGAACCTAAAGATAAAATAAAGGAGTTTATAACCACAAACATGAATAAAAGCTTAATAAACAACAGATTAAACTATTGGACAAAAGTATTTCATATACAGAGGTTATTACACAAATAAATAAGCTTAAATCAAACAAAGCACCGGGTAATGATGGTATTACACCAGAGATATATAAAATCCTTTCTAAAAGTACATATTCATTAATACATAAGGTTTTTATTTTGGCCCAAACTGAGTTAATAACCCCCATCTTGGCAATATACATTTATTTTGCCAATTTTAAAACCTAATAAAGATCCAACTAGATGTACTTCATATCGCCCATCTCATTACTTAATGTTGATTATAAAATGTTTATGAGTATTTTTGCTGATAGATTGAAGACAATCATCCCCGGCATTATAGATATAGATCAGACAGGCTTCATTGTAAATAGAAATACTTTTGATAATATAAGAAGAACTTTAACATTAATTGATTTTGCAAATAGGAAAAAGAAAGATTTAACACTTATTAGTCTTGATATAAGTTCAGCATTTGATTCAGTAAGTTGGAACTATCTGTTTACCTTACTGAAGTGCACGAACTTCTCAGATGCATTTGTAAATCTAATTGAGCATTTATACAAAGGAACATTGGCTTATATTAAGGTAGGAACATATGTTTCACAAAAAATACCCATTTTTAAAGGTACAAAACAAGGATGTCCACTTTCTCCACTATTATTCACTTTAGTAATGGAGCCTTGGGCTAATTTGATCAGAAACAGTACTGACATAGAGGGTTTGAAATAGATGAAAATACAACATCCAAAATTCAACTTTTTGCAGATGATGTTCTAATTACATCAGCAGGATCTAATTCTTCTATGCAGTCTCTATTTGATAAAATGATGAATTTTAAAAGTATTTCTGGTTTAATATTCAATGAAGAAAAACTAAAATACTACCTATATATACACGAAAAATATTCTCATTAGTGTTTTTACTAAATATGTACCCAATTCAGGTCAGATAACTTATTTAGGTATAATACTATCTAAAGATATTAAATCTATTATATATAATAATTATAATACCTGTTTTCTTAATATACAAAATCTTTTTAATACCTGGAATAATATGTTTTTACTATGGAGGAGAGACTTACAATTATTAAAATGATAATATTCCCCAAGATTTTATACTTAATACAATCAATAATACTTCCACCTACAAAAATAATTATCAAGAAACTGAATACACTAATGTTAAATTTCCTATGGGCACCTAATAGACCTAGGATTGCATTAAAGAAACATACTAATAGCTGGTCTCAAGGGGGTATTTCTTTTCCAGACTTTAATTTATATACTATCTCTTCTATTGTAAAAGTTATTACTTTATTAATAGATCAGTCATATGTCGCAAAATGGAAAGATTATTGGGAGCTAATTAGTAGGCACTTCATGAAAATCTCCTTAACACATAAAAATATGATTGTAAATAACTCCATGTTATGGTTACTAAAGGAATTTTGTGCTTCACCTATTACACCTACACATATGGTTTGTTACCCATTAAATATTATTAGCTATCGTAACTTTATATTCATGCACCCTAAGTATAGGGAATGGAATTTTATTATATTCCCTATAATGTATACTCAGGGTATGCTTTTGTCATCTACTTCTGAAGGAACTCATTTAGCTATAGATAATGATCTAAAGTACTGGTATCAGTTGATATCTGATAATAAAGTTAAAAATCTAGATTTCTTAAAACAAGAATTTGATCTAAGAGAAACTTGCTGGTTAGAGGTTCAGACCTTTAGACAACATCTCATTAATAAAATAGATCTAATGTCTATAACAGTTAAAGAATCTATTCCAACACTGATTGATTACTTGATATTAAATTTACAACATAAAGTTTCTGATAAAGGTAAACTTTCATACATACATAAAATTATCAGACAAGAAACTTTTTACAGTGTAGATACATACTGGAATTATTTCACTTCTATTAATGGGGACCCACCAAATCAACAAGATAAACAATATATATTGGAATCTGCCTATAGAACTACGTCTTCCATTGTCTGGAGACTTTATACATGGAAATTTTTACATAGATCTTTTTATACACCTTTGATGATGAATAAAATAAATAATAAAGATAATCTATGTAAGAGATGTAATGTAGAAATTAATGCTGACTGGGTGTTATATCGTGGTAAGGAAGGAGACCACACGGTTTATGGAGTTGTAAGGCTTTTCTTTATTAAGAGCCTCCAGGTGCGCACCCATGCTTCTTCACACAACTTCTGCAAGTCATCTAACCACCAGAAGCAACAAGTTACCAGAGAATACAGAACCAACAGTACATGCTGAATTCCCCACAGTGCCCCTACAGTACAACAACCACATTACCAGCCCGAATACTACATTCCTCCCCTTTTAAGCTAAGACATACTGTCTTACATAAGCAAAACTAGGGAACAAGTTCCACAATGCATTTAATCATTTACTTGTAAATAACAGGCTAGTTATTAACTGGTTACCATACCATCTACTATTTTTTTAAGGCTGGTAATCTATACATGCACTTTTGTTAACATTGATAGTCCTTCAAGTAACTAGGTTTAACCAGCACACGCTTAGAACGGCGCAGTGGTACCACCTTAGGTGACTCCGGTGTCACTTTTACCACTTCAGGTATCGGTGTGTCCTTCCCTGGAACGGTTGGATCTTCAGAAACCTCTCCTTCCACGTTCTGGCGGTCTCCCTCAATTTGCAATCCTCCTGCCACTGCGAGCCCTGGTTCCGAACTTAACGGTAGTTCTGAGGCTAGCAGTTCCATGGCATCCTTCTTCTGTTCGCTCCGCAGAATTTGGTCTACATATCTCCTCACTACGAAATCTCCATTCAATCTCACCTGGTACGATAATGGACCTGTGCTCTTGACAATGAACCCTGGAATCCACTTAGGTCCATAACTGAAATTTCGCGTCATCACTGCATCTCCTTCCAGAAAACTTCTCTCTCTCCGTCGTCTATCATGACATTCTTTTTGCCTCCACTGTGTCCCCTCCACCTTAGCTCGGACATTTGGATACACTAGATCCAACGTGGATCTCAATCTACGTCCTTGCAACATCTCGGCAGGTGACAAACCCGTGGTAGATTGTGGTGTAATACGGTAGTTGAATAACACCCTTGATACTTTTGCTGCTAAACTTCCTTCCCCAGACTTTTTCATCATGGCTTTAAAAGTCTGAACAGCTCTTTCAGCACAACCATTTGTAGCTGCATGGTAGGGTGCTGATGTGATATGTACGATTCCATTTTTCTCAGAAAACCCTTGAACTCTTCACTCGTGAAACATGAAGCATTATCGGATACAATAGTCTCAGGCAGTCCTTGACTACTGAAACTCCTCCTCAAGCATTCAATGGTAACGAGAGAAGTGGGTGTCTTGACTTGATAGGCATCCATCCATTTCGAATGAGCATCCATGATTATCAAAAACATGGCCCCATGAATGGTCCTGCATAATCTATATGAAGTCTCTGCCAAGGTCTACTCGGCCACTCCCATGGATGTAGTGGCGCCGCCACCGGCAAGTTGCGATGTTGTTGACATGTTTTACACTCATTCACAACGACTTCAATCTGTGGTCCAACTTGGGCCACCAAAATAACTTCGGCTAAGGCCTTCATTCGAGTAATGCCCACATGACCTTGGTGCAACTGCTGTAAAAGTGCCCTTCTTCCTGGGGACGGAATTATCACTCGTGCCCCCCACAATACGCATCCATCTTGCACACTCAGCTCTGTTTTTCTCACTTCATAAGGTCGAAAAACTGGATCCGTTTGTTGAACTGGCCAGCCTTGCTGGACCCACTGAAACACTCTAGCAAGCACCGGGTCTTTGTGTGTCCAAACTTTCAGTTCCTTAGCAGACACCAACGTTATGTCTTCCATCATCAAAACTCGGTCCTCCGCTTCCTCTTCTTGGATAGGCCCTGGCATTGGCAAACGACTTAATGCGTCTGCATTACTATGGTGTTTTCCAGGCTTATAAACAATCTCGTATTCATAAGCTCTCAACGTTACAGCCCATCTCTGAATGCGAGGAGAAACCATCTGCGGCACTGCCTTCATCTCGTTGAACAATGACAACAAAGGCTTATGATCCGTGCAAATAGTAAACTTCCTCCCATAGAGGTATTTGTGAAATCGCTTGATTCCAAACATGACAGCTAAACCCTCTTTATCTAACTGAGAATAGTTTGACTCTGCTTGTGTCAAAGTTCGTGACATGAACCCAATGGGTCTCTCTTGTCCATCTGGCATCCGGTGTGCCAACACAGCCCCTAATCCATAGGGTGAGGCATCACATGACAAAATTAAGTCCTTGTGACTATCGTAGTGCACCAAAACCTCTGAAGATTGCATTAGTTCCTTTGACTGTTCAAATGCTCTGTCCTGTTCCTTTTTCCACGACCACTGAGCCTCCTTCCTTAACAACTTATGTAAAGGAGCTAACAGTGTTGACAGATTTGGCAGGAACCTGTTATAATAGTTGAGTAAGCCTAAATAGGCTTTCAGTCCTGTAACATTTGTGGGTGCTGGTGCCTGTTGAATGGCTTCCACTTTATTTGGCAGGGGTGTAGGCCTGATGCATCCACCTTGTAGCCCAGGAATTCTGCTTCCGTTGCCATGAAAGCACATTTACTCCGTTTCACCCGTAAACCTGCCTCGCAGTCGACTCAGCACCTCATTCAGCGTCTCCAGATGCTCTCGAATGTTCCTACCGTCAACAGGATATCGTCTAAATACACAGCCACCTTTGGAATTCCTGCCACTAGTCCCTCCATTATTCTCTGGAAAATAGCTGGACTCGAGGAAACCCCAAAAGGTAAACGATTGACTTGGAACAAACCTTTGTGTGTGTTCAGGGTAACATACGTCTTTGACCCTTCTGCCAGCACTACTTGTTGATATGCCTGACTGAGGTCCAGTTTACTAAACCTTTCACCTCCGACAACTTTTCAAACACATCCTCCACCTTGGGCAAAGGATACTGCTCCAGCTTGAGACTTGGTTCACTGTTAACTTGTAGTCACCACAAATGCGTACAGTACCATCTGGCTTTAACACTGGAACAATTGGTGCGGCCCATTCCGCAAACTTTACTGGTTCAATTATACCTTGCTTAGTGAGTCTCTCTAACTCAAACTCAACTTTCTTCTTCATCGCATATGGTACAGGACGGGTTTGTAAAATCTTGGCGTTACGTTTTCTTTCACGTGTATCTTTGCTGGTGGACCCCTCCAGGTCCCCAGTTCCTCTTTAAATACTTCTTCATTATTCGCTAGCACCTCTTGCAAGGTCAGGCCCGGCTGTTCTACCTTATGGAGCTGTAGGCAGTCCATATTTAGCTCCTTTAACCACACCCGGCCTAGCAGGTTTGGTCCCTTACCTGCTACCACCATGACTGGCAACTCTTTGACTTGGTCTTTATATTTTACCTTCATTTTCACCATTCCCAACGTGGGAACTATTTCACCCGTGTAGGTTTTCAAAGTCACTGAACAGTCCTGCAGCTTACGAGCTTCTCTGGGCCATAACTTCCCATACTCAGCCTTTGACAGAACTGTGACACTACACCCGTATCCACTTCAAACTGCACCATTTTACCATTTAAGTCCAACTGGGTTTTAATGGGATCAACTCTTTCCCACCTGGCCTCTTTCACGTTAAACATTGTGAACACTTCTTGGCTTCCCTGGTTGGTTGATCTGTAACTTCACGCATGTGGTGTGCATACTGCCGTTTATTTTTCGGTTTCCCTTCCTTTCCATCATACTGCTTTTTCCTCCCCTTTTCGGCTGATCCGAGAGGGTATTGAGCGCACATTTTCTTTACATGGCCCTTTTTCCGCAAGCATGACATTTTACAGTTAAAACGACAGTTCTGTGACAAATGTTCACCTCCACACCTGTAACAAGCATACTGACCAGACTTCCCTTGTGAATTATGCTCCATAACCACTTTATGCACCGGCAGTGGGTCGCACTCCTGCTTCCAACCCCTTCCGTGGTTTTCTGTTGTAAATCACGAATGTCTTTAGTCGCTGTCTCTATGGCCTGTGCCAACTTCAAGGCCTTTTCAAACGACAAGTCAGGCTCCGCTAACAATCTGCGTTGCGTCGTCCTGCAATGCCACATCTGAGCCTATCTCGTAGCATTTCGATCAGTCTGTCCCCATAATCACAATGTTGTGCCAGGTCCCTCAACACTGCGACATACTCCATTACCGTTTCATTAGCCATTCTAGTCCTTGAATTTAACTTAAACCTCTGGACTATTGCACTCGGCCGGGTTATAATGTGACTGAAGTAAACTCGTCAACTCTGTGAACGATTTGTCCCCGGTTTATCCGGACTCAATAAGTTCCTCATCAGACTGTCGTCTTACTGCCCACCGAGCTTAGCAATATGGCTCGCTTCACCCGCTTCCATTATCTGGTTTGCCTCAAAAATGTTCCAACACTTCACAATACTCCTCCCAGGTCTGTGTCTGACAGTCGTATGCAACTAATGACCCCAACATGGAACCCGACATCACCCCAGCAGGCCCGTCTTCGTCATCCGACATGAACTACAGCTCACCAGGTTACTCGCAGCGGACTCGGAGGCATCCCATCCTCTCGCCAATATGTTATATCGTGGTAAGGAAGGAGACCACACGGTTTATGGAGTTGTAAGGCTTTTCTTTATTAAGAGCCTCCAGGTGCGCACCCATGCTTCTTCACACAACTTCTGCAAGTCATCTAACCACCAGAAGCAACAAGTTACCAGAGAATACAGAACCAACAGTACATGCTGAATTCCCCACAGTGCCCCTACAGTACAACAACCACATTACCAGCCCGAATACTACACTGGGCTCATATGTTTTATGACTGTATAAAATTGAAAGAATACTGGAAGTCAATTAATGAATTTTTGCAGGCTCTTTTTACAGATAATTTCATTATTTCTAAATCTCTTATATTATTCAACACACCTGTACCTCAAAGTGTTAAAAAGGTTAAGCTTCCCTTGTTATGGTCTATTCTAGCAGTGGCTAGGAAAATAATAACCAGAAATTGGATTTCAGATACACCTCCTTCGTTCAATGAATTTAAAAATGTTATGAATATAGTGTGCCATATGGAAATAAACACAATTAGGTCAAGAACAACTAGAAAAACATCTTATTATATTGTATGGGATAATTTACAAAATGTGTTAAAAAAATCCTAATTTCAATAGCATGGTATTTTAGTTTAATTAATTGATCTGATTGTAGTGGATGTCTTTGTAAATACTTTAGTTGTTTTGTTGAATGTTATAATCATATCTATTTTTAATTACTTGCATAAAATTGTTATGATATTTCTCTTGTATGTTAAAACAATAAACCTGTTTTGAAAAAAAAAAGAATAAGAAGTTCAAATGTACAGGATATGAAACTGGATGAAGTAACGGCCAGAGAAACTGAAACAATGTTAAAAAAAAAAAAAGCTCCTAACTGGAAAACCACAGGCCCAAACGCAGTACCTAACTTCTGGCTAAAAGTATTAACATCTTTACATGAAGATTTAGCCATTTATATGCACAGCCTGAACAGACACCAATCTGCTTAACAGGAAAAACAATACTCGTACTAAAGAGCAAACCTGCAAGCTATCCTAAAAATTATAGACCAATAACTTGCCTTCCGACGACATATAAACTATACACTGGAACTGATGCCGACAGAGTTTACAGTCATTTAGAAGAAAACTGAATCATGGCACTGGAACAAATGGGTAGCAAAACAAAGCCATATGGAATAAAAGGTCATTTGTTGTTAAATAGTCATAATGGAGAACTGTAAAAAGGGGAAGAATGTAAGTATGGCATGGATAGACTATAAAAAAGCATGACAGTATTCCACATTCATGGATAAAAGAGTGCTTAAAACTATATAAGATACACCCTGCACTGATTGATTATATTACAGCAACCATGAAAGAGTGGCAAATTATTATGCAGTTAAGCCATGATAAAGGACAAATTATTATTCCAGAGATAAAAATTCAAAAAGGGATATTCCAGGGTGACTGTCACCGCTGCTCTTTTGTCTTGCCCTTAACCCATCAAGTGGTCTACTTAACAGATGAGGTCATGGCTACAGTTTGGCTCCCAGAAAACAAGAAACTGTAAAGACGTTGCATCTTCTTTTTGTGGATGACTTAAAAAGTACAGTTGTGTACACTTACCATAAATGTAGATGTTAGAGATTATTCACTGTTGCAGCCATTACATTTGGGTTATCCTGCTGGCAGGTTGCCCTCAGTCGGCCTGAATTCCAAAGTCTTGGGTCCTGCATTGGTTGCTGTCTCCTCTTCCCTGATGTCAGGTCGTCAGGAGTATAAAAGATGCAGCCGATGCCATATTATTTCGTTTTTCTTGCCCCAGATGTCAGGTGACCCCAATAAGGTAGGCTAAAAATATGTAAATAAAACATACATGCACCAAAATAGGCTTTACCTTCATCTATAAGCAAATACACCACCTAGGTTGCATAGATTAGAGAAGTAAAGATAAGTTGCAGTAAAAATAAGCGGGATGGTGGGTGGGTAACCTGGACTGCAACAGTGAATACACTCGAACATCTACATTTATGGCAAGACTACACAACTGTACTATGTTCTTCGTGTTTCACTGTTGCAGTCATTACATTTGGGTTGAGTCCCAAAGCTATGGTTGGGGGGGCTGGAGCTAAACAGCATTAGGAGCGGCTATGAGGCCCTGCAGAACTGCAGTGGCAAAGCCTGCCCTGGATTTAGAGTAAAGAGGCAGATTGTAATGTTTTGTAAAGGTATGCACTGAACTGCAAGTAGCAGCCTCCAAAATGTCCTTGGTTGGTACTCCCCTGAGAAAGGCTGCGGAAGTGGCTGCAGCTCTGGTTGAATATGGCCTAATGCCCTTAGGCACTGGTTTGCCATGCTGAGAGTAGCAGAAACGAATGCAGTAACCTATCCACTTTGAAATAGTCTGCTTGGAGATAGCCTTTCCTTGTGATGCTGTGGCATATGCCACTAGTAATTGCTCTGTCTTTCTGAAAACTTTAGTTTTGTCCAAATAGAACCTAAGTTGTCTGTGTACGTCCAAAGAATGCAGAATTTTTCTCCCACTTGCTCTCTGGATTTGGATAAAAGGTTGGCAAATGAATTGTTTGGTTAAGGGCTACACTGGATACCACCTTAGGCATAAATGTAAGGTTGGTTCTCAGAGAGAACCTGTCTGGATAGAAAATGATAAAGGGTTCCACAGCCATGAGAGCCTGTAGCTCTGAAACTCGTGTTGCGGAAGTTATTGCTAGGAGCAGAGCTGTTTTCCAAGATAAGAACTTTATATCCGCAGTAGCAGCTGGCTCAAAAGGCGGTAATGTGAGTTTTTCCAAAACATAATTGTGGTCCCATGCAGGTATTGGCGTCTCCTTGGAGGCCTTAAGTTTTTGGCTCCTCTGAGGTACTGCCTTAATAAAGGATGAGAAAAGAGTGGTGGCTCTGTATTGTAATGAGCTGAAATGGCAGAGGCATGGATTTTAACTGATGAAAAAGGCAGGCCTTTGTCCAGCATCTCAGTTAAATATTGCAAAATCTGAGGAATATTTGGGACAGCTGTATCAATTCCTTGAGCTTGGTTCCAAGCGCAAAATCTCTTCCATTTCCCAGCATAGGATTTTCTAGTACTAGGCTTTCTGGCTTCTAAAATGACATACATCACAGCTTTACTGAGAGGTGTGGTTTGTATGGCTACATTATCTGCCATGCTGCCAGGTTTAGGGTCCTGAGTTGGCTGTCCAGAATCTGATTGTTTTGCTGGGACATTAGATGAGGTATTTGAGGTAAGGTCCAGGCTGGGCATTGGGACAAGTTCCTTAAGATCGGATACTAGTACTGGCGTGGCCAGTCTGGGGCAATCAGAATCATTTTTGGTTTCTCCTGCCTGACCTTTAGGAGTACCTTGGGGAGGAGAGGAAGTGGAGGAAAGGCCTATACTGATAGGTTTGTCCAGTTGAAAGATAAGGCGTCCACTTTCCAAGCTTGTCTGTGATAAGTCCTTGTGCAGAATCTTTTTAGTTGATTGTTTTGAGGAGAGGCAAATAGATCTATGTCCAGGCATCCCCATTTCCTTGTTATCATGTTGAAGACTTGTGGATCCAGGTGCCACTCGTGGGGATCCATGATGTTTCTGCTTAGTTCGTCTGCCAGAGTATTTTCCTTTCCTAGCAGGAATTGTGCCTGCAGATGAACTTGGTAAGTCAATGCTGTGTCCCATAAAGCCATGGCCAGTATGCACAGGGGGTAAGAATGAGTGCCTCCCTGCTTGTTTATGTACCACATGACCGTGGTGTTGTCCATCTTTATCAGTAGTTGTCCCGGATGAAGTATGTCCTTGAAAGCTGTCAGGGCATTTTGAACAGCTAGCATCTCTTTTTGATTGATATGTAGATGCTTTTGGTTTGTGGACCAGGTGCGCTGAATGCCTCTTCCTGCCATGTGTGCCCCCCAGGCATAATCTGATGCATCTGTCGTTAGGCTCTGCCTGGCTGGGGGAAGTGAGAATGGCTGTCCCTTGTTTTGGTGACAAGCCTTGGCCCACCATCGAAATTCCTGTTGCAGGCAGGGAATTAGAGTAATCACTATTTCCAGGCTGTGGCAATGTTGTGTCCAGACACTTTTTAGGTACTATTGAATTTTCCTCATATGCAGTCTTGCATATGGAATTAGTAAGATGCAAGATGCCATGAAGCCCAAAGCCTGCAGAAATTTTATTGCAGATAACTGGGCCTTTGTTGCCATTTCCTTGAAATAGGTAGTCAGTTGCCTTTGTTTGCCTGGAGTGAGATAAGCCATCTGGGCAGTTGTATTTAAGCTTGCACCCAGGAATATTATCTCTTGAGAGGGTACTAGTTTTGATTTCTTTTTGACTGTGTACCCTAGGCCTGTTAAGAGTTTAATCACAAAAGTCAGATGCTGTAGTAGAATGTCCTTGTTCTCTGCTTGTATGAGGCAGTCATCCAAGTAAGGATATATTTGTATTCCTCTTTGTATGCAGTAAGCAATTACTGGTGCCAGGCACTTTGTGAAGACCTTGGGCACAGTAGATAAGCCAAAGGGCAGTGCACAGAATTGGTAATGCTTTGAGCCAGCCTTGAACCAGAGGTATCTTCTGCATGATTGTCTGATTGGGACATGCAGGTATGCCTCTTTTAGGTCTAAAGTCATGAGTCAAGCCTTGCTGCCCAGCATGGGCAGAAGCTGCTGTAAGGTCAACATTTTGAATTTTGGTATATTCAGGAAAGTGTTTAGAATAGATAGGTCCAGAATTGGTCTCCATGCTTTGTCCTTTCTGGGTACCAAGAACAGTCTTGAGTAAAATCCTTGTCCCTGCTCTTGCTGTGGTACTTGTTGACTAGCCCTCATGTCCATGAGAGCTGTGACTTGTTTTTGAGCCTCTGCCCATTGATTTTTTGGCATGTCTGGCCAACCGTTTGCCCTTGGCAGAGTATGGAAATGAAACATGTAGCCTTGCGACACTATGTCTAGAACCCATTTGTCCTGGGTTATAATGTGCCAATTTTGAGAAAAAAGTACTAGTTTTCCCCCCAAGGGTGCTGCCAGAAGATAAGTGCTTGGCGCAGGCAGGGGAAGTCATTGGGACTGTTTCCTGTAGGATTGTGATTTGTCCTCTCCACCTTTGGAGGTAGAAGCACTCCACTGCTTAGACCTGTAGGATCCTTGTGGCTGTGATCTGCCTCTAGGGCATCTGGATCTGCCCCTTTGAGGTCTGTCTGAGACTGGAAAGGACCAATTCTTTGTAGGCCAGTGTCTGCTAAATCTAGGTGGCTGTACCTGTAAGAAATCCTTGACCGTTAGCATAGATTTAGCTTTGTCCTCCATTTTCTTTAACACCTCTTCTGCCTTAACACCAAACAAGGTATCATGTTGTAAAGGAGCATCTAATAATTTTGCTTTAACATGGTCAGGCAGATTTTGTTCCTTTAACCAAGCATGCCTCCTAATGACAGAACCCGTAACAGCGGCCCTGCAGGAGGCCTCCAGAGAATCAAACCCACACTGCAAAATATGCTTTCCAACTTGTTCAGCTGCATGCAATAAATCCTGCATTTCTTTGTTTTCTGCACATTCAGAATTTGTCATCATTTTCTGTTTAAGTAGTGTCATGATATATTACTGATATTTGAGCATATGAAACTGGCAATTTAAAGCCCTTATAGCCAAAGTAGTAGATGTGTAAACCTTTTTTCCCTATCTATCCAGAGCCCTGGAATCCCTGTCAGAGGGGGTAGGATTTTTTGTATTAGAAGCCTTGACCCCCTTTGGACCCTGAGAAATAGTTTCTGGATCTGCAGAAGGGTTTTTGAAAAGAAATTTATGAGAGTCAGGGACCCTGTAGTATCTGTCCGGCTTAACAGGAGCTGGAGGTAAAGAGTCAGGGGTCAAACTAGACTCCGAGAACACATCATCTACAATGTCCAACACAGGAGGGATAGCTAGAGGCCTGTGTTGAGGTAGTAAAAGGAAATCTGAGCCTTTTCTTAGATTCTGAAAAGTCTTGGCTGTCCCAGTGAAAGTGCTACCTCATGGTACGCAAGGTTTCCCCAAAAGAGTAGTCCTCAGAAGGAAAAGCTGAAGGAACTGATTCTTCAGCATCAGAATCCTCATAGGGGGGAAGAGAACATTCCTGATCAGAAGAGGAATCAGAAGAAATGGAAACCTGATCTGAAGATTCATAGTCTGTCTCTTGCCTAGGCCTCTTATCAGGAGGGGGATGGGAACCCCTGATCAAGGTAATTAAGTCTTCGGCCATTTTGAGCATTTGTTTTTTGGGCATGGAGGCCTGTCCTTGTGACTGGTGAACTTGTTTCTTTGCCTTTAAAGGTGTCTTAGTCTTTGTCTTTGAAGTAGGTTTAATATATAATTGTTTAGGTCTGAATACACCCTCAGAAGCTGATGCCTGTTCAGCGGCTCCGGACCCATCTGAGGGAATAGTCTCCGAGGCTCCAATACCTTGAGTTTCCAGCGGCCTGGCCGACTCCACGTGGGAGTCGGTAGCGGCTTGCGACTCTAAAGTAGCGGGCATCAGAGGCTGCGAAAGCGCCTCACTGAAAACCGGCAAACCAGCAACTTGCTTAGGAGAAGCTTCGTCGTCGGTTTTGGACCTCGGTTACCTGTCCTTTTCTTTTTCTTTGCGTTTTTTGTGAACTCCGGTAGTCGGATGGCTATCCGACGACATTGTATAATTAAATCTTCGCCCAAAATAGCTTAATGCAAAATCGTACCGACGCTTAATAGTGCACTGGTTAAATCTAGCACAAAACCGACAACTAGCAACGTCGTGGTCAGGGCCTAGGCAAGGAATACAGTAAGAATGAAAGTCCTTATGAGGTATTTGTTTCCCACAAGACATACAATTATTAACTTTTTCTGACATCGGTCTGGAGCAAGAAAACAGTTTCCCCAATGGGGTACTTAGCTTTTAATGAAAACTTTGGATCTGAAACTCGAACACGAAAATCTCAGGAGTCGGCCGACCGGCAGTTGCGAACTGCTTCTGCTTCGGGCACTGCGCGGCAAGAAAGACTAAATAAAATGGCATCGGCTGCATCTTTTACACCCCTGACGACCTGACGTCAGGGAAGAGGTGACAGCAACCGACGCAGGACCCAAGACTTTGGAAGTCAGGCCGACTGAGGGCAACCTGCCAGCAGGATAACCCAAATGTAATGACTGTAACAGTGAAACACGAAGAACATCTGTACAGTTCATCAGATGAGGAACTGAAAGCACAACTGCAAGTGCTCAAAACTTTTTCAGATTGTATAGAATGTTATTTGGTCTTGATAAATGTGCACAAGCAACCTTTAAAGCAGGAAAGCTGCAGCAACAAGAAAACACCAGCCTGGGACAGGAATGTGAATTAAAAGGACTTGGAGGGAGTGTATAAATATTTGGGAATTGCTGAAGGATCAACAATAAAACACGAAGACGTGAATAAAACTTGGTAAGGAATATTTTAGAGAACTAAAATTAATACTAAAAACAGAGCTGACATCTAGGAACAAAGTCCAAGCTATAAATCAATTTGATCTTCCTGTCCAAACTTACAGTTCTGGAGTGACTGGCCCCAAAACGTGTTGGATCGGTTGGACAGGAGAACAAGAAGCATCCTTCTTCTTCATCAAATGATTTATAAAAATCAGTGTATATCAAGACTATATATTCCCTGTACTGAAGGAGGTATGTGCCTCCTTGAAACTGATTACATGTATAGATCTGCAATAGCAGGACTGCGTACACATCTGCTGAGTTCACAAGACCTAAACATAGTGAAAGTTTTAAAACATAAGGAGAATAAGTCTAAGATGACTTCCCTGCTTAGTTTAGCAGAAGCTTATTGGTGTCAAGCAGGAATGGAAATCAAACCAGAAGTAGATAAAAAATCAGGCAGCAAGTGAATGTGCCAAAAAACAAATGAAAGAATATAACATGAAGGATCAGATGAGAAGGCAAGAAATGTGGAAAATGCATAAATATATTTGAAAGTACAGAAAACTCTTGGAACAATTTCGTGTTGATCAGGATCGAACGCAAGAATGGTTAAGAAGAGGTGAATTTCAACCAAAAGACAAAAGGTTAACATTGGCGGCCCAAGATAGTGGACCACGTACACTGTTTAAAAAGTCCATTGAACATGCGGGAGAAACAGACAAATGTAGGTTTTGTAAAACAGAACTGGATACAGCTACACATCCTGTTGCTGACTGTGATATACTAATGGCAGCAGGACTGTATACTGAAATGCACAATAATGTGGTAAGACTATTGCATTGGGGATTGTGCAAGCATTATACTATTGAAGCAGCTGAAAAACATTAGAAACATTATCCACAAAGCATTATAGAAAATAATGAAATTTATATCACATGGGATCACCCACTGCCAACAGTTCAAAAAAATTGATGCAGGAAAACCAGATATAGTAGTGCATGAAACAGAGTTCCTTAGTAACTCAATTCAAGTGCAACTTGGACAACAGGATGGGAAACCGGAAATTCATCCCTGGTTTGGCACCTATGTCTCTAATGCAAACAGGTAACCTGTAAATGGCTCATCTCCCAGGCCCATGCTTACACTTATCAAGGGTGTCATAACTTGTCAGAGATTCGGGATGCATGGCTAAGCTTAAAAAGGACCTTGAGGTCGTTAGCCTAGTAAAAACCTATGAACCTATAAAACAGAAGCAGCATTGATCATGAAATTGTTACACCCAGTGACTATAGTGCCATATGTACAGAGAGGCAAAAAGTCCTAAAATACCACGATTTGCAGGCAGAAACGAGGCCAATGTGGAAGAAGAATACCCAGACAGTTCCAACAGTAGTAGCAAAGTACAGTTGTGTACACTTACCATAAATGTAGACGTTCGAGTGTATTCACTGTTGCAGTCATCACACTTGGGCTATCTGCCTGCAGGTAGCCCTCAGTCGGCCCGAATACCAGAGACTTAGCATTTCTGCGTCAGTTGCTGTTGCTTCAGTACTGACGTCAGGTCGTCAGGGGTATAAAAACAGGCAGCCAACGCCATTACATCAGTTTTTCTTGCCCCAAATGTCAGGAGCCCCCCAAATAGGGAGCAAAGTTATGTTGGGAAAAACCACCACCAGTAAAAAGTAAATACCAATAACCCAGTAAGGGGTGAGTAATAGACATAGAGAGGAGAGAGAAAGAGACAAGGGGGCCGGAGGGTGGGAAACCAGGACTGCAACAGTGAATACACTCGAACATCTACATTTATGGTAAGTGTACAAAACTGTACTATGTTCTTCGTGTTTCACTGTTGCAGTCATCACACTTGGATTGATTCCCAAAGCTGAAGAAAGGGTGGAGGCAGTCAAGAAGAGTTGAGGCTGGCTAGTATGCCCTGCAGGACTGCTGCTGCAAAACCCACCCTAGATTTGGAAAAGATAGGTAGGTGGTAATGCCTGGTGAAGGTGTGTGCAGAACTCCAGGTAAAAGCCTCCAGAATGTCTCTGGTAGGGACTCCCCTGAGGAATTCTGCAGAGGTAGAAGTTGTCCTAGTGGAATGCGTTCTGACCCCCTGATGGGTTGGTTTCCCATGGTGTTTGTAGCAGAAATTGATACAGTGTGCTACCCATTTGGAAACTGTTTGTTTTGAAATGACCTTGCCCTCTGCCCCTGGTGCAAAACTGACTAGTAACTGGTCAGATTTCCTGAAGGCTTTAGTCCTATCCAGGTAGAATCAGAGCTACCTGTGCATTTTCAAGGAGTGCAGGATCCTTTCCCCTTTATTTTGAGGATTAGGAAAGAAGGTTGGCAAATGGATAGATTGGTTGAGAGCCACACTAAACACCACTTTTGGCATAAAGGAAGGGTTAGTCCTGAGGGAGACCCTGTCAGCATGAAAAATAATGAAGGGTTCCACAGCCATAAGTGCTTGTAGCTCAGACACTCTTCTAGCTGAAGTGATGGCCAGAAGCAAGGCTGTTTTCCAAGAGAGGAATTTTAACTCTGTTGATGCTGCAGGCTCAAAGGGGGGTAGCGTGAGCTTTTCCAGTACAAAGTTAAGGTCCCAAGCAGGGGTGGGTGCTCTCCTTGGTGGCTTTAGGTTGTTTGCCTCTCTCAGGAACTGCTTGATGAGAAGGTGAGAGAAGAGAGGTGGCTCAATGTTGTAATGAGCCGAGATGGCAGAGGCATGGATCTTAATGGAGGAGAAGGATAGGCCTCTGTGGAGTAGATCTGCTAGGTAATCCAGGTTTAGAGGTAAGGAGGGCAGTGCTGTGCCCACTCCTTTAGATTGAATCCACGAACAATACCTTTTCCACTTATCAGCATAGGATTTCCTTGTACTAGGTCTTCTGGCTTCAAGAATGACATCCAGCATCTGCTTGCTTAGGCTGGTCACTGGGGGAGAATTCAAGGAATAAGCCAGGCTGCAAGATTCAGGGTTTTCAGTTGCGGATGCAGGATCTGTCCTCCTGCTGGGTGAAGAGGGTTGGGATCTGGGATAGGTGCCAGGGTGGCACCAGTGACAGGCTACACAGTAGTGGGTACCAGTGCTGGCATGGCCAGTCCAGGGCAATCAGGATTGTCATTGGTTTGTTCTGTCTTATCTTGGCTAATATTCTTGTGGGAAGAGGCAGAGGGGGAAATGCATAGACTGAGAGATTTACCCACTGGAAAGATAGGGCATCCACTTTCCAGGCCTTGCTGTGAGGTGTCCTGGTGCAGAATTTGCTGAGCTGGTGATTGTATGGGGAGGCAAAAGGTCCACCTCTGGGGTCCCCCATTGCGGGGTTAGAAGGCTGAAGGTGCTGGGGTCTAATTGCTATTCGTGTGGGTCTAGTAGATATCCGCTTAAGTCGTCTGCTAGAGAATTTCGTTTGCATGGCAGGAATTGAGCTTGCAGAAGAATCTGCATGTCCAAGGCCGTGTTCCACAGGGCCATGGCTAGCCTGCAGAGTGGGTTTACCCTGCTTGTTGATGTACCACATAACTGTGGTGTTGTCTGTTTTTATTAGCAGGGGTTGTGGTGAGAGTAGGGATTTGAAAGCTGTCAGTGCATGCTGAACAGCTAGCATCTCTTTTTGGTTGATGTGCAGAAGAATTTGACTTGTGCTCCAGTGGCCCTGAATGCACTTGTCATCCAGATGTGCCCCCCAGGCATAGTCTGATGCATCTGTGGTTAGGGTCTGGGCGATGTGGGATTGAGTAAAGGGAAGTCCCTTGTTGTGGTTGCATGCTGCTGCCCATCAAAGAAATTCTGTCCTTAGACAAGGTGCGATAGGTATGATGGTTTCCAGATCCTGAGAATGTTGGCACCAAAGACTTTTCAAATAGCACTGAAGTTTCCTCATATGCAGTCTAACATATGGAATCAGTAGAATGCACGAGGCCATGAACCCAAGGGCCTGCAGGATTTTCCTTGTGGATAGCTGGGTTCTGATGGCCATTTGAGTGAATTAGCCTGTCAGATAGGCTTGTTTTTCTGGAGTAAGTAACGCCATCTGGGATGCTGTATCTAAGCTTGCTCCCAGGGATACAATCTTTTGACTGGGGACTAGTTTTGATTTCTTTTCGTTGACAGTGTACCCCAGTGAGGTTAGAAGGTTTTTTACAAATGTCAGGTGCTGCAACAGCTTTTCCTAACTGTCTGCCTGAATCAGACAATCGTCCAAGTACGGGTACATTTGAATCTTTCTCTGTCTGCAATAGGCAATGGCTGGAGCCAGGTATTTTGTGAAGACTCTGGGAGCAGTGGATAAGCCAAAGGGAAGTGCAGAGAACTGATAATGCACAGATAGTGCCCTGAAGCGTAGGTATTTTCTGCATGAGTCCCTGATAGCGATGTGCAGATAGGTTTCTTTTTGGTCTAGGGTGACTAACCAGGCATCTTTGGACAGCATAGGGAGAAGCTGCTGAAGGGTTAGATTTTGAATTTTGGTACCACCAGGAAGGTGTTTAGAATGGAAAGATCTAGGATTGGGCACCAAGTGCCCTCTTTTCTGGGTACCAGAAAAAGTCTGGAATAAAACCCTTGACCTATTTGTTCTGCAAGAACACGTTGAATTGCCCTTATGGAAAGCAGGGATTGAATTTGGTTTTGTGCCTCTGCCCACTGGTTTGGAGGAAGGTCTTGGAACCCTTTTGGGGTTGGCAATGAGTGGAAGTAAAATTTGTACCCCTGGGATACAATGCTGAGCACCCATTAGTCTTTGGTGATGGAGATCCAGTTTTTTGCATGATGGGCAAGTTCTCCTCTTAGGGGCACGAGCAATTCGGGCATAGGTGAGGATTGGAGTTGAAAAGTCATTGTGAATTCTTTCCATAAGGGGGTGGCTTAGCACTCCCTGTTTTAGAAGTGGAGGCACTCCATTGCTTAGATCTCTACATACCCTGAGACTGTAACCTGGGGGGTCTGTTTCCCCTGGATCTAGTTTTAGATGGCCTTGAGGGGGCTGGAAAGGACCAATGTTTCGAGGGGCAATGCCTACTGAATCTTGGAGGCTGCACTTGCAAAAATTCTTTGACTGTCTGCATAGACTTAGCTTTTTCTTCCATCTTTTTTAGAACCTCTTCTGCTCTGGTGCCAAACAGATTGTCCTTGTTCAAAGGAACATCTAGTAATTTTGATTTGACATGGTCAGGCAAGGTCTGTTCCTTAAGCCAAGCATGCCTTCTCAGTACAGAACCAGTGACTGCTGCCCTGCAAGAAGCGTCTAGGGTGTCAAAGCCACATTGTAAGGTATGCTTGCTGACTTGGCTTGCAGAATGCATAAGCTCTTGTAATTCTTTATTTTCGGCACAGTCTGTAAAGGTAGATAATTTTTGCTAAACAAGTTCCATAATATGCTGCTATTTCATCATGTGAAACTGGCAATTCAATGCCCTAATAGCGAGAGTTACAGAGTTGTATACTTTTTTACCCCATCTGTCTAAAGCTCGGGAATCCCTGTCTAAAGGGGTGGGATTCTTGGCCATAGTTGCTTTTATACCTTTAGGCCCCTGGGACATGACCTCCGGTCTGGTTTCCTTGGAGCTGGGGGTAAAGTATCAGGAGTTAGACTGGATTCCATAAAGACATCATCCACAACATCCAGAACAGGAAGAATTGCTAAAGATCTATGTTGAGGTAAATCTAAAAATTCTCTGAGTCTCTTTTTGGACTGAGGATAATCCTGGCATTCCAAGTGGAAATCCTCTCTTAAAGCATGAAGGGTTTCAACAAAATAAAAATTCTCTGGAGGGGAAGAAGAGGGAATGGATTCCTCTGCATCTGAATTCTCATAAGCCGATAAAGGTATGTCTTCATAATCAGAAACCTCAGAGTCATCAGACTTTTGGGTCAGTTAAAGCTGCTGGGGACAGGTCTCTTCTCTTAGCAGGGGAAGGCTGGCTTCCCCTAATCAGCACAATCAGGTCTTCTGCCATTTTAAGCATTTGATTTTGTGGCAAGGAAGCAGATGCTTGAGTTTGGGTCGTCGATTTTTTAGGCGTATCTCGTACTCTTGGCCTTAGAAACTCGGTAGCTTTAGACCGAACTGAAGACGCGAAAGAAGTCGTCGGTTTGTGTCGAATATCGGTAATGCAAAGAACTTCCATGAAAGCCGGTGCCTGGACAGCGGCTCCGGACCCATCCAAGGTAGAGACATCCGCAGGTTCCGAAGTCAAAGAAGAGTCTCGCGGCATACTGAAAACTCCGAATGGGTCTCGGTAGTGGCCTGCGAATCCATAGAAGCGGGCATCAAGGGCTAAGAAAGTGCCTCACTGAGTACCGGCAAATTGTCAACTAGCTTAACGGAAGTGTCGTTGGCAGTTTTGGACCTGTGCGGTCTGTCACTGTCTTTATCCTTTCGGATGATCGGTAGTCGGATGGCTTACCGAAGCTATTTCGAAATATGGAGATTGAGAGCGAAAGTATTTATCGACAATAAGGGCCCGACGATGAATAGTTCGGGCGTTGAACAAGGCACAAAACCAACAGCAAGGTATGTCATGGTCTGGGCCTCAACAGGTGACACAGTAAGAATGGAAATCTCGGTGTGGTATTTGCTTTCCACAGGCGAGACAATTGCTAACTTTTTATGACATCGGTTAGAGCAGGAAAAAAGATCCCCAACGGGGTACTTCGCTTTAGAAGACTTCAGGATGACTCAATTCAGAAACAAAAACTCATGTAGCGGCCGACCGGCACTCATGCGAAGTGCTTCTGCTTCGGGCTCCTCAGCAAGAAAGAATGATGTAATGGCATTGGTTGCCTGTTTCTATATCCCTGATGACCTAACGTCAGTACTGAAGTGACAGCAACTGACGCAGAAATACTAAGTCTCTGGTATTCGGACCGACTGCGGGCTACCTGCAGGCAGATAACCCAAGTGTGATGACTGCAACAGTGAAACACGAAGAACATCAACAGGTATTATAAAAAAGAATTTACAATCGTACTTAGATATGTTACTGATACATGTAACTCCATATGAATTGCAGGAGGTGTCAATACTGGGCATGGGTCAGTTCCTGACACACTGCTTAGACGTGAATGGAATAGAAAGTATAATTATGTAAGAACTTATGATGTCCTACTGATCACTGTTGCAGTATTCAAATACTTGTGGGTTATCCTGCCAAAGGTAGACTGGTGTACTTAAGATTGACTATTGTAAAAAATGCATGGGAGTGAGACCCGCAAATTATCCAGCCACATGAGAATCCTGGAGAAATTCGAAGAGTACTAAGCAAGAAAAAAACTGTCCAGGTAAAGGGGGTTGGGGAGTAACTGTCCCCTTGGACCCCATAGCATATTGCGGGTGTTGCATAGAGCACCTCTGGCTAACATCAAAGATTGAAACAATACTAATTTCATTGACCTTAATCATACTTCAACTTAGGAATGGGGTGCATTCCCACTATGGTATTCAATACCCAAAAGACTTGGGAGAAATTAAAAAGTCAGACAGCAATTGAATGTGCCAAACTGCCAAAAAAAGAATATACGTAGAAGGGTCACATGAGAAAGCAAGGAAAATGAAAAGGCATAAATACAGCTGCAAGTACAGAAAACTCCTGGAACAACCTCACATTCATCAGGATCTGATGCAGGATTGGTTAAGGAGAAGTGAATTTATTTTAAACCAAAAGATGAAAGGTTAATATTATCAACCCAGGATACTGGACTACATACACATTGGTTTACAAACTCCACAGAACACTTGGGAGAAACAAACAAATGCAGGTTCTGTAAAACACAACTGGAAACAGTCGCACATCTTGTTGCTGGGTGTGATACACTAATGGCTACGGGCCTGTATATTGAAAGGCACAATAATGTGGCAAGACTATTAAACAGGGGATTGTGCAAATATTACAATACTGAAGTAGCTGAGAAGCAATGGAAACATGAGCCACAAAGCATTATACAGGATGACAAAGTTTATATCACAAGGGATTACCCATTACTAACAGTTCAAAAAATTGATGCAAGAAAAACAGATATAGTAGTCAATGAAAAAAGTACCACTGATCATTGAAATTGCTACACCCAGTGATTACAGTGTCTTATGCACAAAGAGACTAAAGTAATAAAATACCAGGATTTGCAGGCAGAAATGAGAGCAATGTGGAAGGAGGATACTCAAAGAATTTACAGCCCTATTTAGATGCAACTCTGTATGAACTGCAGGAGTCGTCAATTCTGGCCACATTGTGGGTGCTACAAAGAGCATTTTTGGCTAACATCAAAGATTGAAACAATATTAATTTCACAAATTTTAATCATACCTTGACTTAGGAATGGGGTCAATTCCTGACACACTGCTTGGACGAGAATGGAATAGAAAGTATAATTATGTAAGAACTTATGCTGTCCTACTGATCACTGTTGTAGTATTCAAATACTTGTGGGTTTATCCTGCCAAAGGAAGACTGATGTAATTAAGATTTTTGTAATTGAATTAGTGACTGTTGTAAAAAAATGCATGGGAGTGAGACCCGCAAATTATCCAGCCCCATGAAAATCCTGGAGAAATTCGAAGAGTACTAAGCAAGAAAAAACTTGTCCCGGTAAAGGGGGTTTGGGAGTAACTTTTCACCTTGGACCCCATAGCACAGTAATAAAGAAAAGATAGGGAAAGGAAGGCAGGGGAAGCAATTCTACAACAGTAATCAGTACAGCATCTATTTTTATTGTAAATTCATATAATCAGTTGTTGTTGTTGTGTCTTTTGGCTTATCCCGGTTAGGGGTCGCCACAGAGGAACTCCAGTCCGCTAATGATTGGCAGTAGATTTTTTACATGCCGAGCTGCCGGCCCTGACGCACAACCTTCAACGAAGGTACGCCCATTCACACATGTCTCCACACAGAAGATGCTCTAGCTGAGAATCGAACAGAACGTCTTACTGTGAGGCGACAATGCTACCACAGCACCACCACCGCAGTCAAGTTCATATAATCAGTACATGTATTATTATTGTATGTTCTTACACAACTGTATTATGTCCTTTCTTATACCACTGTTGCAGTATTCCAGTATTTGTGGGTGATTCCCAAAGCCAACAGTTATTGAAGGTGGTAGAATTGGGGCTAGGTGTGATGTTCACTAATCCTAACAAGACAGATCTAACAAAGGCAATCCTAGACCTGGGATACGAGTCTACTCCATAATGCTTTGTGAAAGTGTATACTGAAGTCCAGGAGGCAGCCTCAAGGATAGAGCTGGAATATGCCTTTGAAGAAGGGACCAGAAGAAGAGACTGCTCTAGTGGAAGGAGCCTTTACTCTAGTTGACAAGAATGCATTAACAGAAGGAGATGGACTAGGAAATCTAGTTGGAGATGGACTGTTTGTAAACAAGGCTTTCCAACTTACCTCCTGCAAGTGGAAAAAAAAGACTTGGTCAGTCTTTCTGAACTAAACTGATTTGTCTGTTCCAGGTAGACTGTTGACTGTCTATGTACATCCAGGGAGTGAAGGACCCTCTCACCTCTGTGCTGGGGAAAAGGTTGGCAAATGGATAGACAGGTTCAGTGACAGCACATTTACCACATTACGCACAGAGGAGGGATTAGCCTTTAATGAAACTTTGTTTTTATGGAAGATAAAACAGGGTGGGTTCGCCATCAGGGCATGCAACTCAAACTCTACTGGCAGAAGTAAGAGCGGCCAGTAGAACCGTTTCCAGAATTTTAGTGAATCTGAAGCTGCTAGTTCAAAAGCTCAAAGTAAGTTTTTCCAGAACAAAGTTCAGATCCCAGGGAGGCAGACCAAACTTCCTAGGATGATTTAGGTGAAGGACGCCTTTGAAAAACTGTCTGACCTCAATTCTGAAGCAGTGATGGATTTAAAGGCTGGAAAGCAGATAAGTGGACCTTAACAGAGGAACAGGCCAGACCACTTTTGAATAACTCACACATACATGACAGAATAGTAGGTATATCCACCTAAGAGCAGTCCTCATTCTTTTTGTAACACCATACTGAAAATTTTTTCCACTTGATTAAAATTTTTCTACTGGCAGGTTTCCTCACCTCCAGGAATACCTGGAGCAAGTCCTTTGAAAATTAGAGTCTGAAAGAAATTAAGATTATGACACCCTGGGTCAGGCTGAAAGCTTGCAGGTTGGAATGAATCAGAGGGCCCTTTAGCACAATTTTGGGCTGGTCCCTTTGGTTCTTCTGGAGAAACTTTGGGACCAGGGGAAGGGGGAGAAAGAATAAAGGAACTCCTCTCCCACAGTTGCAAGACATAGCATCCATCCTCAAAGGCCTGGTGACAAGGGTTCCTGAAGCAGAACAGTCCAAGTTGTCTGTTCTGGCTGGAGGCAAAAAGATCTATCTGAGGTGTACCTCACTTGTGAACTATGTTAGAAAGACCTCTTTGTGCAACATTCATTCCTGAGAGATTTCTCTAGATCTGACGGGGTCTATCCTCTGAAGGTATGTAAATTGCATGTAGAGACATGTTTCTTTTTATGGCTATGTGCCATACCATAAGAGATAGCCTGCACAGCTGGAAAGACATGGTGCCCCCTGTCTGTGGCTTATGTCACATCACAGAGGTGTTGTCTGTGAAAACCTTCAGGGGGCCTGGGCTCCAAAGGTGAAACAGCATCTGTCGGGCTTGAAGGAGGGTTTTCATCTCCTTTACATTGATGCATTCCTTGATCTCTCTGGGGACAACTGTCCCTAGACTGTTGTGCAGCTTGTCCATGTCCCCCATGCCAGGTCACATGAGTCTGTATGGAGGTCCTGGGTGGAGTGAGTGGGAAGAAAGGAACACCAGTATTGAGTTACACCCAAGAAATCTACCATTCCATATTTTTCTTCAGAAAAGGCAAGAGTGGAATTTAGAAGCCCAGAGGGTGACAGTCTTGACAACAAAAAGATTTCAAATACCACTGGACCTTCCTGATGTGCAATATAGCATAAGGCACCACTGGAATTGTGGCTGCCATGTACCCTATGGCTCTCAGAATCTCTCTTGCTGAGGTTGTAGACAGGAGGAGCAACTAGTCAAAGATAAGACTTTCTTTTGAGAGAAGATGGGCTTCATTGATGGGGTATTCAGTCTAAAACCTTGGAAGACTGTACCTGGAGATTGTGTGAGAGAAGATTCCCTGAGAGTAAGAGTGAATCCCACTCTTTCCAGTAGGGACATAGTGAAGTTAATACTTAACAGTACAGTTCCTGGGATGGGCCTGGATTAGAAGGTTGTCCCAATAGGGGAAAATTTGTATCCTCTGGGTTCTGCAAAAGGCAACTGTGAGTGTTTGGCATTTTGTAAATACTATGGAAGCTGTAGACAATCCAAAGAATAAGGCAGAGAACTGAAAGTGTGATGAACAGACTGAAAACCTCTGGAATTTCATGCAGACAGGTGTGACAGTCCCTACTCTGGGCCAGTAATCAAGAAGCCTCAATCTTCACCACTGACATCGGTGGACTGCCAACTAGGAACAAAACTGGATACACACAGTACTTTCAGATGCGGCTCTCTGCACCAAGCACAGTTTCCCTTAAGAGCACACAGGAAGCACACTCCAGACATGGGGCTGGACTCTCTCTTTCTCCAGGCTCCAAACAAGACTCCACACTGACCACTTTGGAGCTCTGTGTCCCTGTTCCAAGTAGCTGGCACACACACTTGGATATCTGATTTTCACACACCTGGGAAAGGCTGGCACAGATTTACTCGCTGTGGCCCCTTTGCCCAAACTATTAGGTAATTAGCGTTGCCACCAGTTTGCTACTCTAAGCCTCTTACAAGGGGACCCAATTATACTGAGTAAAATTAATACTAATACAAATGGTAGAGTTTGACCAATGCTGCAAGGCTTTCAGGAGTGGCTATAGTGTCACTAAAATGAGTATAAGTACTCTTAAGATGTTAAAAGTGTTCTCTAAAAGACCAGTCACAATGAACGATATAGAAATATTTAATAATAAATAACAAAATAGAAAACATCTGAATACTGAATATCTACTTACAATAAACACCAGAGTTTCAATCACAGGAGATATAAAAAATAACACAGTTTGATAGATACACACAGATGCAGAAAAACAATACTTAACTAATCTCACTATACTTTCCTACCTGATTAAAGAATTACTGTTCTCTAGTTAAGTTACTTACTACAGCAAGGCAAGATGAGGTGTGAGGTTATGTGAGATATCTGTGAGAAATCTTTCCTGTCAGGTTCCGAAAAACAAAGTGCTGCTGTGAGAGTTCTGTCACATCTCTCACTAACATCTAAAAAGTCATTTCAGTGCTGGTTATAGAATGCCATCACATCTGGTCACCTGACTCTGGTACAATACACACCCAGAGCTTTGCTAAGATCTGTTGCAGCATCTGAAAGCTATAAAACAATTTCAAAAACGTCCACCTTTCCAGGGTAGCAATTAGTTCACCATTAAGGACAATACAGTAAGATTCCTAGCTCTGGTTTTCCCATACATTTTTTCCTCTGGCTGCAGTCGGACCTGCACAATAAAATCTTTATGGCTTAAACCGACCTGTTTAATTTTCAACCTATTTTTTCAAAATTAGCTGGACTGAGATTAACCTCTTCCCTTCCAAAATTCTCTGTTAAAACATATACATTTAATCACTTATAATAATACTGTCTGACATATATGTAGATTTCTTTTCTGTCCAGCAGGACCCACTGTTGATGCATTTTTAACACAAGCAACTTTACAAATACATTTTTAACACAACCATATGTACAAATCAGTGTGATAGTCAAATGACAAAATTCTTTACAAAACTCCAGTTAGCTATGCTGGCATGTGTTACACATGCAATGCCCTACTCTCCCTGGCACAGATGGCACAACCTCATATTATCACAGCAGAGTATATAGAAATCTAGACTGACTAGGAAAGCCTGAGGAAGGTTTGAGGGAAGTAAGGTCTGAAGAGAAATAATATCTTGAAAGATAGAGCTTCTAAAAAGGTGTTGAGATATGACAAATCCAGAAAGGGCCTAGATTTTCCTCTTTCTTGGGTACCATGAAGAGTCTTGAGTAGAAACCTTTTCCCCAATCCTGGGAAAGAATTGGTTCTACAGTCCCCTGGGAAGGAAGGCCTTAAACCAAGGGGGTGATGAGATGAGATTGATTTGTAGTGGGGTAAAGAATTCCCTTTAAACATGGTGTTCTTTCCACAACATTCTGCAACAGTCTTGTATGATGGAAAAAAATTGTCTACAGTGATGCAGTCTCAGGCAGGACTTTTTACCTTTCTGTGGGAGCTATTATTCCCTATGGACAAACACAGTAGGTTTGGAAGTATAATTCCTCTGGTATCTAGCGACTGATGTAACAAAAAAAAACTGTTTGCATGATTTTGCTTTTTTCCTCCTGGGTTTTGAAGACTTCAGCAGCAGAAAGGCCAAATAAAAGATCCCTGTGAAGAAGAGAGACCACCAGCTTGGCTTTGACATCTTCACAGAGGGACTGAAGGAAAAGCCAAGCAGATGATCAAACCAGTGGCTTGTGGCCACAGCCCTAGAGAAAGCCTCTTCAGTGTCACAGCTGCATTTAAGGGACTCTCTGGCTACAAGTGACACTGTTGAGCATAAATACTACTTGAGATTTGGGGTCAGAATCCTCAAAATCTGCAACAGTTTTATTCAGGTTTCTCAGAATAAATAACATATATTCAACCATCTATGTTTGGTAGTTTAGGGCTCTAAATGTCAGAGTGGCAGAAGTATATCCATGACCCTATTGTCACTATCAGATGGCAGCATAATGTATGCAGGTTGGAGTTTGGTAGGCTTATCTGTATTGAAAGAAAAAAAAAACTGAAGGGTCTCCTATAAGATTTTTGTAAAGGAACGTCATCTTCTCTGGGATCTTGCAGAACCTATCTGGTTTCCTGGGTGAATCTCCGTTAGTAGATACTGAGGCAAATGCACCCAAGAAGGCTTTCGGGTCGGGGGGGGGGGGACAGCTGAGGGTTTAGGGTCCCCTACCTCCAGTAACTTATAGTACCTTTTCTATACATCTGTGACCTGTTTAACATCCTACTTGAAATGTGAATGTCTCTTCAAGTGGGGAATCAGGTGACAAGGAATCCTCATAATCTGAGGCTATTTGTGCCAGAGAATGTATTTAGGAGAACTAAGCTAGCGAGTCTCCATCTGGATCTGATTCCTCCTCCTAATGTTCTTCTGCTGCAGATTCATGCTATCTTTTCAAGGGGTGGGGGAGCAGGTGAAGGAGGAGAGAGAAAGGAAGAAGGCTTCAAGGATAAGATGGCTTTCTATAACCTCTAAGAAAAAATCACTCATTCCCTTCTCATGAGATGTCCAGAGAGCAGAAAAGTGTTTAATTTTGTTCCTTCATTGTCTAACTTCTCTGTTGGGACATCCACCTTAGTAAAGTGTAATGGTGCAGAACCTTGGCAGACCTTATAATGGAGCCAGGGACCTCTTCTCTAAGTAAATACGAGGTCTGCCCTCCAGTCCCTCGAAAATAATCATCCTGGGTTCCCCCTTCTCTCCCACAGCAATGTGTGTTTCAGTCTCCGACATGAGAGCAGGAGACACCATACAAGCATCCAGCAGGGTTGTGTTACTGGACGCCTCAGAAGGACTTGGAAGAACTGTGGATTCCTGCTGCACCTTGTTGTGAACATCAAAATCAGACTGGGCAGCCAAAGCATCAGGCTTTAACTTTTTGTATTCTGCTTGGATGCAAGCTGGAAATTCATGGCAAAGGGCTCCACCATTGTACTATATGTGAGGTACTTGAGACATTCAGTCTCCAAATAAGTATTCAGGGAAGCTAACTTGGTTCTAAGAGTTTTAGGAATGAATGACTGATAAGTCTTACAACTACAGTAATTGTACTCTGCCAGTAAGCAAAACAAACACAGAGTGGAGGTCTTTGTAGGGGAATTATCTTCCACAGTCAAACTTCCCTCACTTAGCTGACACAAACAAATCTTGAGCAAAAAAGGTTTCCCCATTGAGGTACTTAACTGAACAAATCTCGGCAGTGTTAGAGACATGACAACGTGGAACTTTGGGCCGGTGGCAAGACAGTACAAGGATCTCATGCTCATAGGTGTGTACTAGGTTAATGGCCCTGGAGCCTTTCAAGCCTACCCCATAGGATTACCCTGGCATCGTGCCACCCTACCTTAGTTCCCAGCACCTCTGTCGAGTAGAACCATCAAGATTTCTCTTGAAGATGGCCAGTGAGGAGCTCTGCTTGGCATGTATGGGAAGTCTATTCCATAGCATGGGCAGTCTCTGGGTTATAAACCTGTCCCTCCAGCATGTTCTGTTGATTGTGGTAATGAGGTTGAGGTCTGGAGCATGTGGTGTGGAGGGATTGCTATTTCTTTAGATGTAGTATTTCTAACAGAAGCAGCAATGATGCAACTCAGTCGTAGAAACGGGAACAAATAATTTTAATATCCAAATAAAATCACAGAACCACTCATAAGTGCTTTCATCTCCCGTGGAGACTCAGTGGCAACGTGGTAGTCAAAAGAGAGGTTGCTGTCAACCTTTCTTCCCAGATCTCTCATAACACCTTCCGTGTTCAGTGGACTACCATCGATGTAGTAATTCATGGGAACCAGGTTTTTCCCAAAGGGGATGACGACACATTTTTGGCATCGAGTTTAAGGCCATGGTTCTGACACCAGTTGTTGGTCTCAGTGAGGCCTTTCTGTAGGATGTCAACATCACTTGGGGAGTTAATAATAGCTCCCAACTTGCAATCATCTATGAATTTTGTCAGCCAGAGACCTTCATACTGGCCTGGACTTCAGAGAAGTAGATACCAAACAGGAGTGGACCCAGGACTGAAACCTGTCAGACTCCACTCATGACTGGTCGGCAGTCTGGCTTGGAGTCAGCTACTTTCACACTGTAGGTTCTATCTGTGAGCGAGTTTGCAACCCACATACTGATATAGGAGTTGATGCCTAGCTTAGTGAGTTTTTCAATGATTCCTGAGTGGGGAATGGTATCAAAGGCCTTGGCCAGATCAAGATAAGCTGTATGAATTACCTTGCCCTCGTCCACAGCTTTGGTGACTGACTCAGAGAAGTCGACCAGGTTAAGCAGGCATGATTTACCCTTCACAAAACCAAACTGTGTGGTATCCAGAGTTTGGAAATTCCCTATATCCTTGTTTATTAAGTCCATGATGATGCATTCCACAGTTTTGCATATCAGACTCATCAGGCTAATGGGGCAATAGTTCCTAGGGTCTGTAGTCGCTCTTCCTTTTTGAAGAAGGATGACTGTACCAGTGCACCATTCAATAGGGACAAAGCCTTAAGTGAGGCTGTGAATGAATAGGCCACACAGGTGAGGTGCCAGTTCACCCTGTAGTTAATGTAGAACACAACCAGGGATACTGTCAGGTCCCAGGGAACATTACTCAAGCCCCAACTTTCTAGCCCAAAGGTTCCTGGAGTTCATAAATTCAAATGCCATGGAACAACTAGTCACCGTTCCCACAAGAGGAGAAAATATACTAGATGTCATCATCACAAACATGGGGACAAAATGCTCCACACCGGAAGTATATCCCTCATTGGTGAGATCAGATCACAAACTTATCTCACTGGAAATCCACATCCCGCCCCCACCCCAAACAAAAAAGACCACAGTGAAGAACTTCTCTAAAGCAAACTTCACACTACTCAAGACTGGTGTGGTATCCTTCAAGGCCCTCAAGCCAGTGGAAACCACAACACAAGCTGCGGAAGCCCTTACAAATGCCTTCTACGAACACCTCCAGGACTGCATGGATCAGGCAATCCCTAATAAAACCAAGACTCTTTCCAACAAGGGCAAACGTCCAGTCTGGTGGACCCCAGCCATAAACAAACTTTACAATAAGAGGAGAAAGCTGTTACATGATAGAGCAAAATCCATAAAAGAGAAGACACCCTTGATCATTATTAGTAAAAAAATACGAGCACTCATAAAATCATCCAAGGCCAACTGTGAGAGAAAAATTGCCATAGATTCAAAAGACAATCATAAGGCCTTCTTCAGCTATGTTAGAAACCTGGGTGGAAACTCCCAGATATGCGAAGAATTAGTCCAAAATGATACCAAAATCACTGAACCCACAGACATTGCCAACATACTGGCAGACAGGTTCAGTGCAAACTTCAACCCCCTCTCCCCCCCAAAAGGAGAGATAACTATCCCAGCGGAGTGTAGCCTCCCAGACATCTCAAATGCGCAGGTGAAAGCTGCTCTCTTTAAAGCTAAAAACACAGCATCAATGGGACCGGATGGTGTCCCCGGCTGTGTGCAACACGAACTCAACGAGGAATTAAACCCACATATAAGGCAGCTGTTTAATCTTAGCCTTACCACAGGATACGTGCCCAAGGAGTGGCGTACGGCAACTGTGGTCCCACTCCACAAAGGCAGTGCCTCTACGGACCCTGGTAATTACCACCCCATAAGCTTAACAAGCCTGGTCTGCAAAGCTATGGAGAAGATCATAATGGAACTCATAAACAAAGACATAGGGGACTTGCAGACATTGGACCCGACCCAGTTTGGCTTTGTCAAAGGCAGATCATGCCTTTTGAACTAGGTCGACTTCTTCAAAACAGTCACCAAGGCCATTGATGAGGGAAAGGCAGTCCATACAGCCTACCTTGACCTTGCAAAAGCTTTCGACACAATACCCCACTCGGGTATTATAGAGAAACTTACCAGCTTAAATGTAAACCCATATGTCACAAGATGGGTTGCAAACTGGCTAAAGGACAGAACCCACAGGGTTAGAGTTGCTGGCGCCATGTCAGACTCCAAGCCGGTCACAAGTGGTGTCCCACAGGGCTCAGTCCTTGGCCCCTGTTGTTAGGAATCTACTTCTAAGAAGTACAGAAAAACATAGGAGGACTATGGCTGACAAAGTTTGCAGATGACTGCAAACTGGGCCATAGTGGAAAGTACATCGGACACAGATATCCTTCAGAGGGTCTCACGGAAACTGATAACTGGTGCCAGAGCCATGGCCTGAAGTTAAATGCCAAAATGTATAGTCATACCCTTCGGGAAAAACAAGGTAACCCCAAGCTACCATATAGGTGGCAATCCATTAAACACAGAAGAGGTTATCAGGGACCTGGGGACCCAGGTTGACAGTGGCCTTTCTTTTGACACTCACATTGCTAAAGTGGTTAGAAAGACCTTCTACATTGCCCACCTGATCATGAAGGGATTCACATCCAGATCAAGTGAGGTCATTGTTCCCTGTACTCTTCACTTATCAGACCAATGATCGAGTACAATGCCCCATTCGGGATGTATCTCACCCGACACCTGCAGCAATTGGAGAGACCCCAAAAGTTCCTCACCAAAAGGATAAAGGGACTCCAAAATCTGTCATATGCTGCCAGACTGAAGAAACTCCAGCTCTATTCAGTCGCATACCGCCTGCTCAGAGGTGACCTGTGCCTGACATACAAGGCCATGTCCAACCCGGAATTAATGGACATGCTCCACCTCAAAAAATCCAAATCTACCAGATCCACTAGAGCAAGCGACTTAAATCTTAGCACGGATATAAATAGGACATGCTGGAGGGATAGATTTGTCACCCAGAAACTCCCTATGCTGTGGAATAAAATCCCGGTCCATGTGAGACAGAGCACCTCGCTGGCTCTGTTCAAGAGAAATCTTGACCGGTGGATGGGAGATCGTAGGTTTACCCCGGGAATCATCTCTGTGTCACTGCTGGACAGAGGCACAACAAACTAATGGGCACAGTATTTTTTAACATAAGGGGTGGCGTAAGCCACAAAACTTTGGGCTAGGCTTATAAATGCCTTAAAGCAGACAGCCTAGTATAAACCTATGAACCATAGAAGCTGCATTCTTGGCATTGGACAGTGCTGTTTTAACCTGTGCAGCAGTAATACTTGGTGTATGGCAATCTACTGGTATTGTGATTGGTCCTGGGGGGGGGGGGGGTAAAGTTGGCGCTGAATCTGTCGGCCAGTATACTGGCAATATCTGTTGGCTCAGTATAGGAGGTACCATTGTGCAGTAGCTCAGAGTAAATCTGGGTATTGCTGTGGAGATTCTTTACATAAGTATAGAAGGCCTTGTGGTTGTTTTCATAGCTAGCTTTAGAGGATTTGATGAGGGATCTCAACTTTTTGTTGAGGCAGATAAGGGAGTTTTCACAGTCTTGGGACTTCACCTTATTTCACATCAGTTTCCTCCTCTTGTTGCAGAGTTTGCTTATGGCAGGGGGACCGCCAGATTGGCTTGCTTTTTTTGGAGGAGCGGATCTTGGTTCTATTGGGTATGGCGAGATCCATGCATTTGTGTACGTGTTCGTACAGTGCATTGGTGTATGATTCGGCAGTCATGCAACTATTCTCCATTTGCATGGGTGCCTTGAAGTTAGCCACCTCTGTTTTTAGAAGCCTAAGGTCAGCTTTGGAGAGGTTTTTCATGGTGGTTACCTTTGGGGGGGGGGGGGGGGCAATGTGGATTTCCAAGGTGATTAATTAGTTCGTGGTCGGATCCAACTAGGGAGGAGCTGACTATCGGTGTAGAGCAATGGTCGCCCATGTTAGTAATGACCAGGTCAAGGATGTTGCTACCTCTAGTGGGGGTAAGAACAAGCTGGTCCAGGGCATTGGGTAGTTAAAGTCGCCCAGTACGAGAGTGTTAGGTTGGACCCTAACATTCTCCAGGGTGCTTAGAAACATGGAGTGTGAGTCTTGGGACATGGTTGGGGACCTATAACAGGCTACAACTTGAATCTCTGTCTTACCCAATGTTAGCTGCACCTGAAGTATCTCTAATGCATTATGTTGGGCTACCAGTCTGGAGGTATGCACATCCTTTAAGAATATGGAAACACCACCACCTTTGGAGCTTCGGTCCAAGTTCTGGGGCCGAAAGGTGTGGAATAAGTTACAGCCTGGTAGTGCAGGGATGTTTTCTACTGCCTTGAACCAGGTCTCTGTTGCATCTCAAATGCCGATGTTCTCCATTTTAAGGAGTGCTTCGAGCAAGTGTATTTTGAGATTTAGACTTCTAGCGTTGAGCAGCATGGCCCTCAGATTGCATTTGTTTGTAGCTCTTACAGTGGTAATTTGGTCTTTGGAACACTGCCTAAAAAAGGCACTATAGGCGTGGCAAGAGCCTTGGCCAGTATCTGGAAGCCCAGGGGTGATAGATGCAGGCCATCATTGGCAAAGCATCGAGGTCAGTCAATCATGTCATCCCAGGCAGAGAGATACTGGATCCCCTTAGAATGACACCAGAAACTTAAACAACTGTTGAAATCAATCATTTTCTGCTTGTACTGTGTTATCATTCTGGGATTATGGTAGGATGCTGCTCAGGGCTAGGGTCATACCCGCCTGGGCTACATAATCGAGATCTCCTCCATTTTTTATGTAGTCCAGGGAGATACGTCTCAAGTCATTCACACCCACATATACAATGACAAAGTCATAATTGTACCTGTTGTTGAGGGACCTGAGTGCGTACATTATGTGGTGGATCCTGGCACCTGACAGGCAGCTGACTGTTACTTTCTCCTTATTCAACCTAGTGAGTGAGACATCAGTCTGCCTCACTATTGAGTCACCTATGACTAGTGTATTGGGCATGCTGTTTTGCCCTAGGGGCTTTGGATGAGTGGCACACTGTTTAGGAGAGTTGTGTGTCTCATGATTAGTGTTGTGTTGTGGTGGTCGAGTAAGTTTCTGCCTTGGAGGTCTCTGCTGTTTGGGTAGATTTTCATTGAGAGCCTCCGCAAAGGTGGGTGTGTGGTTTGTGTTTTTATATGAAGGCAGTGCTGGTGTGTGTTCTGGAGGCCTGTGTGTTCCATGTGGTGTGGTGCAAGTGTTGACCTTCTCCTCTTGACCAACTATTCCAGTCTTGGCTGGAGAGTGCGTGGCTTCAAATTTGGATATATAAGTGCATCTCTTGCAAGTCTGAGTGTAGGGAGGTAAGAGGAGTGGGTTGTCAGTGGACATGAGGCAAATGCTACATTGCCTCAGGATGCCCAAGTTCACCAAGTTAATAGGAGAAAGCACAGGGAACTGACCTTTAGACAAGCCTGGAGGGGTGGGCATTAATAATAAGTACTGGAGCTGTTTCCTTGTAGAATGTTTAGTGCTGGTAGCACTTTTGTGTGCAAAAATAATTGCTACAAGAAGTCTGGTAAAGTGCTAGACTAATAAGCTAATAAAAGTGCAGGAGAGGAGAGAACTAGCATAGCTAATGGAAAAATTGAAGAGCAGACTTTGGCACTGCTCAGAAGCTTACGAACAGTTCTGGATACAGCAAATCTGTATCTGGACTAGACTAGTTACAGGAAAGGTGGGAAACAAGCATGGGCTTTTAAACCAGAAAGTTGAAAGAGATGGAAAAACTGCTCAAACGGCCAATAAACTACAATTTCTGGGCCAGAAACCATTCCTCTTGTGGTAGATAGGCTACCTAGTGCTTATCACTCCCACTGATAAGTTAGAAGGCTTCCCTTCAACACAGAAAGGCATAGGGGGCTCAGAAGCGTACATACAGTCCTGGATACAGCAAATATGTGTCTGGACTAGACTAGTTACAGGAAAGGTGGGAAAAGCGCAAACACGGGCTTTTAAACCAGAAAGTTGAAAAATATGGAAAAACTGCCCAAACGGCCAGTAAACTACAATTTCTGGGCCAGAAACAACTCCTCTTGTGGTAGATAGGCTACTTAGTGCTTACCACTCCCACTGACAAGCTAAAAGGCTTCTCTCCAACACAGAGAGGCTTGGAGGGGGGGGGTTCAGAAGCTTACAAGCAGTCCTGGATACAGCAAATCTGTATCTGGACTAGACTAGTTACAGGAGAGGCGGGAAGCAAAATTAGAATTTTTTTTAACAGAAAAGCAGCTAAAACAGCACTAAAAACAATTCAAGTGCAGTCCAAGCTACCACACTTGAGTGTGTACCAATATTAAAGCAAATACAGTTTAAATAAATGCAATTTATTCAAACTGTATTCTGAACTGAATTATATTATTGTTTTATTCAACTCTGAACACTGAATGCTGTAATTAAAGCAAAAGATGTTTCAAGAAAGTATTAGTTTAAGGGTGTGCACAGTTATGCAACCAACTTATTGAATGTTTTTTTATTTTTTTTATATTTTTTCCCCTAACAGATTTGTTTTTTAATTGAACTGTATAGGTTTGTAGGTCACATTAAAGATTGGAAAAGTTTTGAAATGATTTATTGTGGTCTCATATTTTTATATCACAAAAAAGTACAGTTTTGTACCTACCATAAATGTAGATGTTCGAAGATCCACATTGCTGCAGTCCTTACACTTGGGTAGTCCGCTGTCCTCGGTCGGCCCGAATATCAAAGTATAAGGCTGACGTCGGTCAAGGCGCATTTGACTGACATCAGGACGTCAGGGTACAAATGCGCATGACCGACGTCATATCCTCAGTCTTTTCTTGCCCCAGATGTCAGAAGACCCTAAACATAAAGGTCAAAACCAAAAGACAGCAAACAAACAACCAACCACCCCTGCACTAGTTATCTGTACAATATATACAATATACACAATATTTACAACCCAACCCACACAACCACCTCTAACTACAGAGGGGAAGGAGGGAGGATTGGACTGCAGCAATGTGGATCTTGAACATCTACATTTATGGTAGGTACAAAACTGTACTATGTTCTTCATCTCACATTGCTGCAGTCCTTACACTTGGGTAGAATCCCAAAGCAGAGGTAAGGGAGGATGGCCAAACTACAAGGAAGCAGGAGCTGCCAAAATGCCCTGCAAAACAGCAGTGGCAAAACCAGCCCTGGATTTAGAGTAAAGTGGTAGGTGATAATGCCTAGAGAAAGTATGCACTGAACTCCAAGTAGCTGCCTCCAAAATATCCTTGGTTGCCACTCCCCTCAAAAGGCTGTCAAGTGGCAGTAGCCCTAGTGGAATGAGGCCTAATCCCAGCTGGAATCTCCTTGCCATGATGGGAATAACAGAAAGCAATGCAAAACCCAATCCACTTAGAAATAGTTTGTTTTGACACAGGCTTGCCCTGAGAACCCAAAGCAAAAGAAACAAACAACTGCTGAGACTGCCTGAACCCTTTAGTTCTGTCCAAATAATATCGCAACTGCCTGTGTACATCTAAAGTGTGCAAAATCTTTTCCCCCTTATTTTGGGGGTTTGCATAAAAAGTAGGCAAATGAATAGTTTGGTTTAAAGCCACACTAGAAACCACTTTAGGCATAAAGGAAGGATTAGTACGTAAAGATACCCTATCCTTATGGAAAATCAAGAAAGGCTCAACCGCCATAAGGGCCTGCAATTCAGAAACCCTTCTTGCAGAGGTAATGACCAACAAAAAAGCAGTCTTCCATGATAAATATTTCAACTCAGAAGTAGCTGCAGGCTCAAAAGGTTGTAGAGTGAGTTTCTCCAACACAAAATTGAGATCCCAAGCAGGAGCAGGAGCTTTTTAGGGGGTCTTATATTCTTTGCCCCTCTAAGAAATTGCTTGAACAAAGGATGAGAAAACAATGGTGGGTCACAATCATAGTGAGCCGAAATTGCTGCAGCATGAACCTTAATAGAAGAGAAAGACAAACCTTTGTCCAGTAACTCAGTAAGATATTGAAGAGCCACACTCAAATTAGGCCCAGAAACATCAAAATCTTTTGCTGCACTCCAAAATAAAAATCTCTTCCATTTATCTGCGTACACTTTCCTTGTACTAGGCCTTCTAGCTTCCAAAATAACATTCAAAACTTGCTGAGGAAGTGAAGGCCCACTATGGTTCAAAACAGAATATGCCAGGCTGTTAGGTGCAGAGAGTGAAGCTTGACATTGAGCAAATGGCTGTCCTCCTGTGACAACAGGTGTGGAATCAAGGCAAAGGCCATGGAGGCTTCCGTACTAGACTTCTCAGTAATGGGTACCAGTGCTGTCGAGGCCAATCTGGAGCTATTAAAATCATCCTTGGCTTGTCCTGTCTGACCTTCAGAAGTACCTTTGGGAGGAGAGGCAGAGGTGGAAAGGCATACACATGAAGATTGCTCCAATTGAAAGAAAGAGCATCCACTCTCCAAGCTGTGGGATGAAACCTTTTGTGCAAAACTTTGGCAGCTGATGGTTTAGTGGAGAAGCGAACAGATCTATGTCTGGAGTTCCCCATGACACTGTCAATTTCTGAAATACATGAGGATCCAATTTCCACTCGTGGGGATCCATAATTCGTCTGCTCAACACATCTGCTAAGGAGTTCTGTGCTCCTGGCAGAAACCTTGCCTGAAGATTGAGCTGTAAACTGAGAGCAGTCTCCCATAAAATCATTGCTTGCCTGCATAGAGGATAAGAATGCGTTCCCCCTTACTTGTTGATGTACCACATGACAGTTGTGTTGTCTGTTAGAATCAACACCTGCCCTGGAAGAAGTAACTCCTTGAAAGCTATTAATGCAAACTGGACTGCTAACATCTCCTTCAGGTTGATATGTAGATGTTGTAGTCTGGCAGGCCACTTGTCTTGTATCCACTTTCCATTTAGATGAGCTCCCCAAGCTTTGTCTGAGGCATCTGTCGTTAAAATCTGACTCGCCTCTGGCCGGGTCACAGAGAGTCCCTTGTTTAGGTGACATTCCTGAGCCCACCACAAAATTCCATTTGAATGCAAGGTATTATTTGAATGACAGTGTCCAGATCCTGGCAGTGCTGTGTCCATACATTTTGAGATACCATTGCAGCTTCCTCATATGCAGTTTGGCATTGGGAAGCACCAGAATACAAGATGCCATGAACCCTAAGGCTTGAAGGACTGTCCTTGCAGTCAGCCCGGACTGATGAGATAGTTGATGGAAGTAAAGGGATAGACTCTTTTGTTTGTCCGGGGTTAAAAGGCCATCTGGGATGCTGTATTCAGTCTCACACCCAGAAAGCACATGTCCTGAGAGGGTACTAGACTGGACTTTATTTCGTTCACAGAATACCCCAGGCATCTTAGCACTGCTATCACATATTCCAAATGATGAAGAAGCTCTTCCCTTCCTTGAGCCAGAATCAGGCAGTCGTCCAAATAAGGATAGATCTGTATTCCTTTTAGCCTGAAGAAAGCTATCACTGGAGCCAGAACTTTCGTGAACACTCTGGGCAGTAGATAAGCCAAAGGGCAATGCAGAGAACTGATAGTGAGAAGTCCCAGCTCGAAACGCAGATACTTCCTGCAACTTAGTCTGATAGGAACATGAAGGTAAGCCTCCTTGAGATCCAAAGTTACCATCCAATGATCTTTGCCCAGCAGAGGTAAAAGCTGCTGTAACGTCAACATTTTGAACTTGGGAATGTCCAGATAAGTGTTGAGGGTAGATAAATCCAAAATTGGTCTCCACGTGTTCCCCTTCTTTGGTACTAGGAACAGGCGAGAATAAAATCCTAGGCCCACTTCTGGCATAGGGACCGGCTGTATGGCCCCTATTTGGAGTAACAGAGAAACTTGCTTGTGAGCCTCTATTCTTTGTTGAGGAGGAACGTCTGGCATGCCTTTGAAAGGAGGCAAGGTATGGAAATAAAACCTGTAACCGTGGTGTATGATATCCAATACCCATCTGTCTTGGGTAATTAAACTCCAATTTTCTTTGAAAAGTGCCAACCTTCCTCCCAAAGGTGCTGCCAGACGAGAAGGCTCTGGCAGCTGAAAAGGTAGGTCATTGGGTCTGTTTACGAAAGGACTGACCCCTGCCCTCACCAAGACTGTGCAGGAGAACTCCCTGTTCTAGGCCTGAAAGAGCCCTGAGCTCTGCCCCTACCACGTCTAGATCTACCCCTAGACTGGGAATCATAAGAAGGATACGTCCACCCCTTAGTAGGCCAATTTCTACTAAACTTTGGAGGCTGGACCTGCAAAAAATCTTTAACAGTCTGCATAGACTTAGCCTTGTCTTCCATTTTCTTTAAAACTGCCTCAACAGGAGGACCAAACAACACGTCAGATTGTAAAGGAGCATCTAAAATCCTTGTTTTAACATGTTCAGATAAATTTTGATCCCTCAGCCAGGTGTGCCTGCGAAGAACTGACCCAGTGGCAGCCACCCTAGACAAGGCCTGTACAGCATCAAAACCACACTGCAAAGAATGCTTACCCACCTGTTCAGAAACATGTACTAAATCTTGCAACTCTTTACAATCAATACCTTCCGCCAGAGCATCAACCTTAGACTTCAATTGTGAAAGGAGATAGTTTTGGTATTTCAACATGTGAAACTGGCAATTCAAAGCCCTCATAGCAAGAGTGGAAGAAGTATAAACTTTCTTTCCCCATCTATCCAAGGCCCTGGCCTCTTTGTCTGCAGGAACCGGATTCTTAACAACAGAAGCCTTAACACCTTTAGGCCCCTGGCTAACAGTTTCTGGGTCCGCCCTAGGACTCTTAAAAAGATACTTATGAGCTTCAGGCACCCTGTAATACCTATCCGGGTTTAACAGGAGCAGGAGGCAAAGAATCAGGATTAAGAGAAGCCTCTGTAAAAACATCTTCCACTACATCCAAAACAGGAGGTATAGCCAAAGGCCTATGCTGGGGTAAAAACAAAAATTCCCTAATCCTTTTCCTGGAATCAGAGAAGTCCTGACCTTCCCACTTAAAATGCTCCCTCATGGAATGAAGAGTTTCTGAAAAAGAAAAATCCTCAGGAGGAGAAGCAGAAGGAGTAGAATCATCCACATCAGAATCAGAATAAGGAGAGTACTCCTGTAAGTCTTCAGCCGAAGACTCTGAAACATCTGAAGCCTGCTCAAAACTCCCTAGCTCAAGCTCCACCCTAGGTCTCTTATCAGGAGGGGGCATAGAACCCCTAATCAAAGTAATCAAATCTTCTGCCATTTTAAGCATATGCTTCTTGGGCACAGTTCCTGAAGAGCTAGGGGTAACACCAACTGAAGCTAAACCTGGCCTGCCCCTGGGAGAAGCCTTGGAAACAGAAGGAGAGGGCCTAACCACCCTAGGCAGGGAGGGGAGTATAGTAACCTGAGAAGCCCCATCAGCCTGGCCTGCCTCCTGAGAGGCCACATCCTGCAATAACAAAGTCTCTCCCTGGGATCCCAAAGAAACCTCCGGTGGAACCACCGCCTCCACCGACACCTCTAAAGAACCGGCGTCCGGTACTGACGGTTCCTCTAGCCTAGGTTTAACTGCGTTGTACTTGCGCTTCTTGAAGAAGCGGGCCGGAGCATCCGACGGCATTTTATAATTGCACCGCTTCAAGACTAACCTGGCACAATCTAATCTTCTCTTAATAGTGCGCTTATTGAATCTAGCACAAGAGCGACACCCAACAACGTCGTGCTCAGGCCCTAAACAAGGAATACACAAAGTATGGTAGTCTCTATGCGGTATCTGTTTCCCACAAGAAATACAATTATTCACTTTTTCTGACATCCGGTAAACCACTGAGGCAAGAAAAAAATAAAATATTCCCAACGGGGTACTTAGCCAACTTTGACTCGGTCTGAAACTCCGAAATCGAACAATTTCAGAACGCCAACCAGCACTTGCAACGCTGCTTCTGCATCGGACCATGCGGCAAAAAAGACTGAGGATATGACGTCGGTCATGCGCATTTGTACCCTGACGTCCTGATGTCAGTCAAATGCGCCTTGACCGACGTCAGCCTTATACTTTGATATTCGGGCCGACCGAGGACAGCGGACTACCCAAGTGTAAGGACTGCAGCAATGTGAGATGAAGAACATCCTGGAATTTTAACAAGGGTGTGTACACTTTAAATCCACTGTAAGTCTACATTTCAGTAATTACTTTACTGCAAATTATTTTCATAAAATTTGTATTTGGCTCAGGTTGTGGCTGGAAATGGGTCCTAAGACAGTCTCAACTACCTGGTTAAGAAATTCAAATAAATAATTACTAAAAAAAAAAAACTACTACTAACCAGTAAATTTGGACAGGCTTGTAAAGCTTCCAGTACACCAGGAATGCTGAATGCTTCATGGCCACGAACTCGACGCCTCTCCAAGTGTCTGGGATGAACACCATAAAGTTGCTCTAAATCAGGCATCTTCTTCAGCAATGTTAAGAAACTAGAATCTGTAAAACCTATCCAAACAAATAATGAAAAAAGAAGGATAAAAGAAAAGTGATGAGTGGTGCCAGAACAGCTTCACAAAATTCAGTATAAACTCAAGACAATTTAAAGCTCCTACTTCACTGGCTTGCGACCACCAGCAAGCTGTGGAGCTTAAACAGTGACCCAAACTGACTACTGCAGTTCAAATGCTTAAGGAATAAGATGCAAAGGAAATGCACAATATAAAAATTGGTTAAACGTCTGCAGGTAGAGCTGGCTACTGAAAAAAAAAGGACTAAGATAAAACAAAGAGTTTCATTAACACAATGTCCACATAGTAATCAGTAAGATAAGACAAAAGTGTGGTTCACTAAATACACGCCAACTGACCTCCAGTGCATCTTATTCCACTTATAAAAATGAATTCCCATCAAGTTAAACACATAGGTGTAAATCAATAGAAGAAATAACTTACTAGAATAAAAAGAGTGGTGGGAACAGCACCTATGATCAGACTGCTTCTATCAGTCTGAGTCACACCCACACTTTTCCTAGTAAAGGTAGAATACTAGCAATATTTTCTAGCACAAACACAAAACTTCATGTTTAACTCCCATGGTATGATATAATCAGTTGGTAAACTGAACAGCTAAAAGGAAAGATATCTACTACATTGAGGTCCATTTGCAACTCAACTACCACATCAATATTCAACACCCAAATACAAACACAAAACATCTGCCCTAGCAAAACATTTACAAATCAGAAATTTTATATCTTCAGAAACAAATTTTCTATCAAGATGCTAGTGTACCAAGATGGAGATACACAGGTAAACCCTAAATCAGCCGAATCAAGCCAGAGGAACAACCAACCTCTACAACATGCAAAATGACTACAAATCACACACACCAACTACTGAAGGATTTGCAACAAGATACCAGAACTCCAAGAGCTATATTTGACAAGAAACCTGATACCATGGTAGTATTCAGAACATTGCCTAAACTTTATATAAAAGGCAATGAATTCAAAATACCAGGAACTGAAGCACAGAGTAGGCAAAAACCATTAGAAAACACTGGAGGTGTACTGATCATTACAAAACCTTCAATTCAACCAAAATGCCAAGCTACCCAGACACTCAACAAGTCAAAACGAAGGGCTGAACTTAACAGATATCACTCTGGGAAACACTGAGTCAGCTCTGCTGACATAGACAAGGATAAAGCCCTGAATGTGACCAAAACAACCAGAGTTCAAATAGCAACTCGGGTGCCTTTTGAAAATGGTGTGGGAGGAAAGGAATGAAAAAGTTCTAGCTGCTTGCCTTTCCCAAAGAACAGAGAGAGTAACATGTTAACAGAAGGCGCACAACTTGTAGTACTGGTGCTTGAGATGGCCAGGGAATGTGACTGTCATGCAACCTTGGGTAGGTATGCTCTGGTAGATCGTTCCTCTTTCTCAACCAAGCCTGTAAAGTAAGGGCATCACCACACAAGGGATGGAGTCATAACTTACAAAGCAACTAGTTTCTACTAGCTGAAGTGGTGGCTTCCAGGCTTATCTGCTTACAGTGGGGAAACCCCATCACTACAATCTGGTGTCACCTGCTCAGATGGGTAAATCACTTGCAGATCCAGGTGAACCATATACAAGACCCCAAGAATGGGGCATGGGACTTTGAAGAGCCACAGTGCAGAGAAATAGCAATACATTTCATAAAAAGGAGGATTTAAAAAAGAATGCAGCCCACTGGATGCCCTCAACTTAAACCAAAGCAAAGGCCCTTGCACAATAAATACTCACCTGGTATTCCAATAACTGCAACAGTATACTCTCATTGCTTGGTAACGTCAACATCCCTTGCTGTCAGAAAACTGAATGAAAGACAGACTTTCAATTGCAGTTTCTGACCTGCACTCAACTAATCTCAGCCCACACAAGACAAAACCCAAAACAGAGTGAAAACCATTGTTGACTGGATACTGACAAAACACCCACAGAACTTCCCCAACTGCTAAATAATGTCAAGCCACACCACTGTTTATGATGTAACTTACTTTATGCGAAAAAATTAAAAGTTATGCACTCACCATAACTAGGCATATGGGTTGCCTATTTTCATTCTTCCTCAACAAATGGGTTACAGATCCGATCCTGGGATCCTACTCAGCCACATACTTTAGAATTTCAATCCCACTCTTAAGCTGCTCTTTCTACCCATAATACCCTAGTCCATACTCAATACCTCGGATCGAGTTTGCTGCCATAAGATGCCCATAATTTACAAAAAGAAAAAGGGACAGTTCAAGGAATAGGGCTCAAACTCAGAACTGTAAGTTATAATAAGTAATCCAACAGGTTCCTTCAGAAGATTTTTAGGAAGCAGGAAGGATGGGGGGAGAGTTGAGGAAGAATTAAAATGGACAACACAGATGCCTAGTTATGCTGAGTACATAATTTTTAAATCTAATGTTGTCCTTTTCATTCTTCCTCAACAAATAGAACAGAGTCCTAATCTTGGGCAGCCTTTATGAAAGGATATTCCGGAAAACTGCTGAGCCAAAGGCAGTTCTGCTTCTGGATATTAGATCTGATTTGTAATGATGAGCACTGGACCATGTGGCTTGCTGCACAAATGTCATCAATAGATGTTCTTGACCAAAAGGTACATTAATAGGCCATGGATATAGTTGAGTGGGCTTTATTCAGTCTTGGTAAGGAAATGTCTTTTTGAGAAAAGATACAAGAAATGCAATCGGTTATCCGTTTAGCCAATGGTCTTTAGAAACTGGATAACTCAGCTGATATGATGAAAAGGATACAAATACTTGATCTGATTTTCTAACTGGCTTCATTCTGTCTAAATAAAACCATAATTGCCTGTGCACATCCAGGAGATGAAGCATATACTCTGTTTGAAAAATCTGGAAAAAAAAAAAAACGGTAAATGAATGGACTGGTTAACGTTAGATTCAGAAGCCACTTTAGGTAAAAAAAGAAGGATTTGTTTGTAAAGTTATCATTCTTTATAAAAAATAATGTAGGGAGTCTTTGATGGAACAGCCTGGAGTTCAGAAATTTTTTTGTGGAAGTGATAGCTACTAAAAGGGACGTTTTCCACGACAGGAATTTTAAACCATTTTTTGTTGATAGTTCAAACGGTCTCGGAGGCAGACCTTGTAGCACCACAGTCAGATCCCAGAGAGGTGAAGGATCCTGTATTGGAGGTCTAAGGAGAAAAGTGCCTTTCAAAGAAGCTTTACAAAATCTGGAAGAAGCCAAAGAATAATTTTTATCTCCTATATGCAAATTTGAAATGGCTGCCAATTCCATACAAAAACTATCTCCTCCTCTGAAAAGTGTAGCCAGGAAATCAAGAACAGCAGAGACCAGGGCAGAAAAAGGGTCAACATCATTTCGTAATGCCCGCAAGGAAAATCTTTTCCATTTGCTCTTGTAAACCTTCTTGATGGAGGCTTTCTGCAAGAATAATAGTACATACTGGAGAAGAAAGTCTGAGCTGTCTGGCTATTACTGGAACTGGAGAAACCATGCAGTTAGTTTGAGGGCTGGGCTATTGAGATAATGCATCCCTGAAGAGTGTGACACGAGATCTGGAGTTGGGTCCAGTATCCAGAGAGGATAAATATGAGGAAACCAAAGGAAGGGGAAGAACACCTGTCAAGGCCAGTAGGGGGCAATGAAGATGACTGAGGTCTTCAACCGGACTGCTTTCTGAAGAAATTTGGGAATCACAGGAAGTGGGGTATAAGCATAAAGGAGACCAGATGGTCAAACGTGAACTACAGTAGCTCTCGGTGACTCTCCCTGAGGAGGGGGATCAGGGCAAAAAACCTGCTGAACTTGTGGGGGGCTGAAAAGAGGCAGCAGCAAGGACAGCCCCAACGATGGAAAATTTCCTCCACCATTGATCATTTCAGAGACCACTCAAGAGGCATCAGAATGGACCTGCTTAGTTTGTCCACTAGTACATTGTTGTTTCCCAGAATGTGCGTTGCAACTAGAAAGTGGTTGGTGGAGATCACCCACTGCCAAACTCTCATACCCTCTCTGCAAAAAGGGTAAGACCAGGTTCCCCCTTGTTTGTTGATGTACCAGATTACAGACATATTGTTGGTCTGAATCGCAACAGTCCCTAGAGTAAAAGCATCTTGAAATATCTGCAATGCTAACAAGACTGTTCTCATCTCCAGGACATTGAAGTGCAAATTGGTCTCTTGGGGGGGGATCATGTGTCTTGGGCTGTCCTTCCCAAGTAATGCCCCCCCACCACAATAGGAGGCATCCACAGTCACCACGGCCACTGCGGTAGTAAAACAAAGGGTCGGCCTAGATAAATGTCGTCTGACTGGATTCACAACTGGATGTGGCATTTGCAAACTGGTAGAAGCTTGACTGGAAAAGTTACAGAATGTCGAAGACCAGAGCATTGAACAGCTACAGTCCATTGAAGAACATGCATACAGTAATATGCTAAAGGAAGTAGGACTATTGCTGCTGCCATACACCCCAGTGCTTGAAGAATGAATCCGGCTAGAGAAGACGGATGGGAAAGAATCTAATGAACCAGGCACCCGAGTGCATCTATGCAATGAGTTGGAAAAGATGTAATTTGCATTGTCATATTCTGATGTGCACCAATAAACTCCTCTACTTGTGTCAGATTTGACTTTGATGTAATTGACTGTTATCCCAAGTGAATGACAAATCTGAAGCAAATACTCCCTGGACTGTCAAAGGAGATGCACAGAAGGCTAAGTTGTCTAGATATGGAAACACTTGGAATCCTTTTAGTCTCAAGTGAGCTGCTACCACTGCTATACATTTTTTGAACACCCTTCGGGCTTTGGTGAGTCCAAAGGACAGGGATCTGAAATGGCAATGATTCGCTCCTATCCAAAAGCGTAAATATCTTCAGGAGTGCCTGTTTATTTTGACATGATGGTGATCTGCAGCACATCCAATCACCCTTGCAAAGAAATGGCAGAATAGACTGGACTGTGACCATTCAAAACTTTGACTTTTCCATGTAATGATTCAGTTTGCTTAGATCCAAAATTGGTCTCAGGTCCCCTGTCTTTGTGGGCGCTAAAAAGAAAATGCGTAAAACAAAAAGTACGAAGACTGAAAAGCTAAATGCTCTCTTTATTGTTAAATTAAGCGCTTTCGTCCAGGTACTAAGGCCTTCTTCTCACAACAAAACCTTTCAGCGCACGCGCGCACACACACACACACATATATATACATATATATATATATATATATATATATACATACATATATATACACATGCATATATATATATATGGTATATTATAATCTCAACCGTTTAATGGATCGAATGCATAAACATCGAACTTTATGCATCGAACCATTAAACAATCGAAATGTAATAAAAATTCAAAACAAAAAAAAAACTAACGGTTGTAGGCAGGGGGGGCAAGCCCCCCTGCACCCGCCACATGGGGGGCTGTGCCCCCCACACCCCCCGCTACTTAAATATACCAACTCTGAGATTGCGCTACAGTGCAGGAAAGGGAAAACTTCCCTTTCCGCACCATACTAAATTAAAGTGCGATCTCGGAGTTGGTATATTTAAGTAGCGGGGGGTGTGGGGGGTGCAGAGGGGCTTGCCTCCCTGCTTAAACCCATTAGGGTAAGCATTTGAAGTTTTTTTTTTTTTTTTCGAAGTTACGGAACTTCGATAATATGGTGTCGACCATATTGTATTCAATGTTCCGGATATGTTGAAAAGTTTTGTTGTGATGTATTCTGAAGAAGTCTTGGGTACCTGGACGAAAGTGCTTAAGTTAATAATAAAGAGAGTGTTCAGCGTTTCGATCTTTGTTCTTTTTGTTTTACAATATGTTGTGTTAGATTTCCATTCTGTAAAAAGAAAATGGGAACAGGTTCCAAATCCTATTACATCTGGTAGGACCTTGCTGGATGACTCTCGTCTAGCAGATTTTGAATTTCTTGGACCGCTGCCTTCCTCTGATTGGGTGGAACACTGGGAATGTTTTTTTTTTTCTTTTGTATATTGACGGGAGTTGGGAAAATGGTATGACGTAACCTCTGGACATTACTGTTAGCACTTATGTATCTTTTCTTATAGTAACCCAGGTGGTCTAGGTACAAGGACACTCGTCCCCCGAATGTCTACAGAGGAGGGCATTTGGGCAGCACTTCAGGAATGCGGACAGGGTCTTTCCTGAAAATAATCATTGTAACCTTGATTCTGTGGGCCTCCTCTGCCTCTAAGATGACTGCTACTATTAGAACTACCTCCTCTGCCTCTGAAGGAGTTGTCTCCATGCTGGTCTTGGAAAGGAGCCTGAGATTTGTGAAACCAAATTTTCTTACTGCCGCTCTAATTTCTAGAGAATGTTTGCTGAGGGGTAGAAAACTTGAATCTGGCAGCAGATAGGGCCTTTGCTTTTTGTTTGCTGTGGGTAAGCATTTCTTTCACAGATAGACCAAACAAAAATGTTACATCAAAGGGAGCATAGTCACATCCAGGCATGTCTCTTATGGCAATGCCTGAACCGGCCACCCATGAGGTGCCTTCAGCTGCATGAGAGTTCAACCTCATGGAAGCCGTTGGAAATTGATAAAAGAGTGGCTCGCTGAGATGATCTTTTGAAATCCTCTGCAGTCATGGACTCAGACAGAGAATTTGACACTTTTTTGGTCAAATCTCTCTGCAGCCTTGTATAATGTGTCAAATAGTTAAGAGACCTTAAGGCAAATCTCACTGAGGCAAAGACTCTCTTACTGAATCTGTCCAGCACCCTAGACTCTCTGTCTGGCAGGTGGGCAGATGAGCTCTGTTCTGCTAGCTCTTTTTTTTACTGGCTATTGCCACCATCATACTATCTACTGGGACTCCTTTCTTCCAATGGGATTTATCTTTAGGGGGAGCTAGGCATGTGTCAAGTCGAGGAAGTATAGGCTTAATGGAATCCGGCTCTTTCCATGTTCAGTGAGAGACTAAATCGATGTGCTCATATGCTGGAGGAGTCATCCAAGATGTAGATGTGCCAGAACCAAAAGCTTCCAGAAATACTGATTCCTCTGGAGAAGGATTATTACAGGATCAACCACCTTTCTATCTAAGGATCTCTAATATGTCTCCAAAGGACACATCACCAGGTGGTGATCTGGGAAATCCTTCTCTTTCCTCAAAATCCATGTCTTCAGTGAAAGATTCCAAAGCGGAATCTGTGTGCCTCCTCTTGCATGTCCTCTTCCAATGGAGTGGAAGGCTGGCATAATGGTTAAGATGTTTACCTTATAGACACAAAGTGCAGGGTTTGATTCTCACATGGGGTAATTGGCTAGGCTTAAAATGGCCCACAAGGGCAATTAGCCTAGTACTAATCTATGAACCTATGAACCTCCTCAGGGAGATGTTCAGGGAAGGTACCAGAAGAGAGGGGGAGTCCTCTACAGGAACCGACTGAAACTGGCTGTCACTGTGGACTAGGCCCGATGGACTCAGAGCTTGCAGCCGAAGATGGAAAAGGAAGTGGATCTGAGGGATGAGAGACCAGATCTCTAGAAAGAGAAAAAGCACTTTCCACAACCTTGAAGGCCAAAAGATCCAGAGAAGCTGTGACCACCCGTACTGGAGCACTTCCAGTATGGGTAGATCACACCTCTGACCAGATCCATGCCTGAAGGAAGGGACCAGACCCGAGCTGTCCAGCACTGAGCTGCCAAGGGGCAGGGATGGATATAACAACATTGGAGTAGATCCCACCCCCACAGATCTGACACTGACACTTTAGCTCCTAGACCTGTTCTGATCCAAAGGAATAGGAACAGAACTGGTCAGAGATGCTGTCGAGTAGAGGAAGTTATTCATTTTCGATCTGACTCCAAACCTCTGGGAGCTGCTGGATTCCTGGGGCTCTGAAACCGGAAGGCAGATCGGAGTAAGAGATAGCACTGTGAGAGTAGTGGCCTGAAGACTCACATATTGAACAGGGGAACAAAGCCAAAATAACCGCAATCTGGATCTGAGCTCTGAGGAATTTTTGTATCATCTTATCCACATCCACTTTGGAAAGACTTTTAGATGACATGGAGGGTGTGGTAGTCTGAGGCCTAGACTGCTTTTTGGGAGTTTGCATAAAAGGGGAATGGAGCCTAGGGGAGATGGGATCCAAAATGAACTCAGGGGAATGAGCTCTTGGGCATATGACGTACTAGGTTTCGGATCAGAGGACTTTGGGATCTGAAACCTGAGCTGTGGGACTAGCTGAAATAATGATCAGATCCAATGGTTTAGGATCCCAGGATTCTGGATCCAAAATATATACCTTTAGGTCTGAGGATGTCAGATCCGACATTTTAGCCACTTTTGGAGGTGGTTCTGTAGAAGTCCCGGGGACTTCAATGGGGAGCGCTTTCTATGCTCAGAAAGTACAGTTGTGTACACTTACCATAAATGTAGATGTTTGAGTGTATTCACTGTTGCAGTCCTCACACTTGGGTTATCTGCCTGCAGGTATCCCTCAGTCGGCCCGAATACCAGAGTCTTGGGATTTCTGCGTCGGATGCTGTCGCCTCTTCCATGACGTCAGGTCATCAGAGGTATAAAACATACAGCCGACACCATTACATCAGTTTTTCTTGCCCCAGATGTCAGGAGCCCCCAAAACAGGAAGCTATTACATGGTGTGGAACACCTCCAGTAAAAAGTAAATACCCCTGCCATAAAAAAATGGCCATAAAGAGGATAGGTAGAAAGGATAGAGAAAGCCAGGGGGCTGGAGGGAGGGAAACCAGGACTGCAACAGTGAATACACTCGATCATCTACATTTATGTTAAGTGTACACAACTGTACTATGTTCTTAGTGTTTCACTGTTGCAGTCATCACACTTAGGTGGATTCCAAAAGTTGAAGAAGGGTGGAGGCAGTCAAGAAGAGTTAGGGCTGGCTAGTATGCCTTGCAGTACTGCTGTTGCAAAACCTGCCCCTGGATTTGGAAAAGATAGGCAGGTGGTAATGCTTGGTGAAAGTGTGTACAGAACTCCAGGTAGCAGCTTCCAGGATGTCCCTGGTAGGGACTCCCCTGAGAAATTCTGTAGAGGTAGATGTTGCCCTAGTGGAATGTGTTCTGACCCCCCTGGGGGGGGGGGTAGGTTTCCCATGGTGCTTGTAGCAGAAATGGATGCAGTGTGCTATCCATTTGGAAAGTGATTGTTTTGAAATGGCCTTGCCCTCTGCCCCTGTTGCAAAGCTGACTAGCAACTGGTCAGATTTTCTGAAAGGCTTAGTCATGTCAAGGTAGAACCTGAGCTGTCTGTGCACATCCAAGGAGTGCAGAATCCTTTCCCTTTTATTCTGAAGATTAGGGAAAAGGTTGGCAAATGGATGGATTGATTTAAAGCCACACTGGACACCACATTGGGCATAAAGAATGGGTTAGTCCTGAGGGAAACCCTGTCAGCATGGAAAATAATGAAGGGCTCCACCACCATTAGTGCACTGTAACTCAGACACTCTTCTTGCTGAAGTAATAGCTAGAAGTAAGGCTGTTTTCCAAGAGAGGAATTTTAACTCTGCTGAAGCAGCAGGTTCAAAAGGCAGAAGTGTGAGCTTCTCCAGTACAAATTTAAGGTCCCAGACAAGGGAGGGAGCTCTCCTAGGGGACCTTAAATTGTTAGCTCCTCTCAGGAACTGTTTGATGAGAAGGTGAGAAGAGAGAGGTGGCTCAGTATTATAATGAGCTGAGATATCAGAGGCATGAATCTTAATGGATAAGAAGGATAGGCCTCTGTGGAGCAGCTCTGCTAGGTAATCAAGGATTTGAGGTAAGGTCGGCACAGCTGTGCCCTTTCCTTGAGACTGACTACAAGAACAATATCTTTTCCACTTTCCAGCACAGGATTTCCTAGTACTAGGCCTTCTGGCCTCAAGGATGACGTCCAGCACCTGTTTGCTGAGGGATGCTGGTGGTGTGTTCAGGGAATAAGCCAGACTACAAGATTTAGGGTTTGCAGCTGTGGATGCAAAATCTGTCCCTCCTGCTGAGACAGCAGGGAAGGTGTCTGACCTAAGTGCCAGGGTGGCACTGCTGTCAGACTGCATAGGAGTGGGTACCAGTGCTGGCGTGGCCAGTCTGGTGCAATAAGGATTGCCCTTGGCCTGCCCTGTTTGATCTTGAGTAGTATTTTTGAGAGGAGGGGCAGAGGAGGAAAGGCATAAATTGAGAGGTTTTCCCATGTAAAGGATAGGGCATCCACCTTCCAGGCTCTGCTGCGAGGGTTCCTGTTGCAAAATTTGCTTAATTGGTTGTTTTGGGGGAGGCAAAAAGGTCCACCTCCAGGTTAGAAGTTTGAATGAATTGGATTCCAGTTTCTACTCGTGAGGGTAAAGTAGATTTCTGCTTAAGTCGTCTGCCAGTGAGTTTTGCCTGCCTGGCAGGAATTGAGCTTGTAGGTGCACTTGGTTACTCAAGGCTGTGTTCCACAGGGGCATGGCTAACCTGCAGAGTGTAAGAATGAGTTCCCCCCTGCTTGTTTACGTACCACATAATTGTGGTGTTGTCTGTGTTTATCAGGAGCTGTCCTGGAAGGATAAGGTATTTGAAGGCTGTCAGAGCATTCTGTACAGCTAGCATCTCTTTTTGATTGATATGCAGGGGAATTTGTTCTGGGCTCCATTTGCCTTGAATGCATTTGCCTGCCATGTGAGCGCCCCCATGCATAGTCTGATGCGTCTGTTGTCAGGGTTTGGTCGGTGAGGGGTTGAGTGAAAGGAAGTCCCTTGTGGTTGCATGCCTCTGCCCACCAAAGGAACTCTGCCCTTAGACAAGGTATAATAGGAATCACTGTTTGCAGGTCCTGAGAATGTTGACACCAGAGACTTTTTTAAGTACCACTGAAGTTTCCTCATATGCAGTCTTGCATATGGAATTAGCAGAATGCATGAGGCCATGAACCCTAGGGCTTGCTGTATTTTTCTTGCAGATTGCTTGGTTTTGGTGGCCTTTAGTTTGAAACAGTTTGTCAAATGCCACATTGAGTATTGTGGAAGGAAAACACTTATATACATCAGTTAATAGGAAATTTGAAGAAGGAACACAGTTTGTAAATGGACAGAGTTGTCACCCCCCATACATTAGAGGCATTGCCTTTTGGGGAAGTCCTTAGGATTTCTAGGTTATGTAATAATGATTATGACTTTAAAAAAGAACTGAGTAAAACTATTGAGATGTTTGGGCGAAGGGGGTATAGTAATGAGATGATTGATAAAAGTTGTAAAAAATTATTTGGAAGTAATAATAAAAAAGGAAGTGTTAAGTGCAAATAAGTAATCCATTACCTCCTTAAAAAATAAGACTAAAGAACAATATGATACCATTTGTTTTGTAACTACATACAGCTGTCTGAGTACCGAGATGATATAACAGGTGAGGTATTATTGGGAATATTTTTGTTCCCTTGGAAATGTGGCTGTATGGTTGAAGGAAAAACTGGGGATTTCCTTTAGATGAGGTAAAAATATCCAGAATTTCATAGTAAGGAGTAAATTCACTATGCCTTCCATGTATTTAGAATATAGAGTAATATCAAGTGGGACATCAACTTGTGGTAGGTTGTAAGGCATGTAAGTTTGTGGTTAGGAGTTTTCCACAAATTAACAATATATTTTTTAATACATGGGACCATTTTACATGCAATTCTGAGGGCGTTATTTACTCCCTCAGATGCCCCTGTAATCAATTTTATATTGGGAAGACAAAGAGGTCATTCAAAGTTAGACTGATGGAACATGCAAGGGATATCAGTAATAGGAAAGAAGAAAGTTCTGTTGCAATGCATTTTGAGAAATTTCATCAAGGGGTTAAAAGGAACGGTGTTAGAGAAAATTAATGTATCCCATTTTGATGTAAATAATTAAAAAAAAAACCAGTTACTATCTAAATAAGCTGTTTATATTTTAAAGTTTGGCACTTTATACCCTCATGGGTTAAATGAGGAATTGAACTGGAGAGTATTAATTTAGTTTCTTTATTGTTTTATTGCATTCTTTAATTTTTTTATTGGATAATTAATTACTGCTTGTTGCTATTATATAAATGTATGTATTTTTGTGGTTCTTTACTCCTTGAAGGTTATGGCCGAGATGTCAGGGGGAAAGAGCTTGATATATTAAAACTATTGGATCACTGACCGGTTGTACTTTATAATAGGAATCACTGTTTACAGGTCCTGAGAATGTTGACACCAAAGCCTTTTTTACCACTGAAGTTTCCTCATATGCAGTCGTGCATATGGAATTAGCAGAATGCATGAGGCCATGAACCCTAGGGCTTGCAGTATTTTCCTTGCAGATTGCTGGGTTTTGGTGGCCATTAGTTTGAAACAGTTTGTCAAGTGGACCTGCTTTTCCGGAGTGAGGAATGCCATCTGGGAAGTTGTGTTCAAGCTTGCTCCCAGAAATACAATTTGTTGGCTGGGCACCAGTTGTGATTTCTTTTCATTGATGATGTATCCCAGTGAAGTCAGAAGTCTTTTTACAAATGCCAGGTGCTGAAGTAAAAATTCCTGACTGTCCGCCTGAATCAGGCAATCGTCCAAGTATGGGTAAATTGGAATATTTCTCTGCCTGTAGTACGCAATGGCTGGAGCCAGGCACTTTGTGAATACTCTGGGCACAGTAGATAAGCTAAAGGGAAGTGCAGAGAACTGATAGTGCATAGAGCCTGCCCTGAAACGTAGATATTTCCTGCAAGACTTCCTTATGGGGATGTGCAGATAAGCTTCTTTTACGTCTAGGGTGACTAACCAGGCATCCTTGGCTAGCATAGGAAGAAGCTGTTGCAATGTAAGCATTTTGAATTTTGGGAACCACCAGAAAGGTGTTGAGAATTGATAGATCCAGGATAGGGTGCCAAGAGCTCTCTTTTCTGGACACCAGGAACAGTCTGGAGTAGATACCCTGTCCCCTTTGTTCTACTGGAAAAGGTTGAACAGCCCTGATATAGAGAAGGGAAAGTACTTGCTTTTGAGCCTCTGCCTACTGGTTTGGAGTAAGGTCTGGCAACCCGCTTGGGGTTGGCAGTGAGTGGAAGTAGAATCTGTATCCTTGGGATACAATGTTTAGAATCCATTGGTCCTGAGTAATGGACATCCAGTTTATTGCATGAAGGGCAAGTTTTCCTCCTAGGGGTGCACGTACTTGGGCATGGCTAGGAAGGATAATTGGAAAGTCGATGTGAACTTTTTCCATAAGGAGGTGGCTTACCACACCCTGTTTTTGAGGTGGGAACACTCCATTGTTTAGATCGCTGCATACCCTGAGACTGTAGTCTTGGGGGTCTGTTTCCCTGGGTTTGGACTGAGAAGGCCTGGGAAGGAATGGAAAGGACCAGTTTTTTGAAGGCCAATGCCTACTGAATCTAGGTGGCTGCACCTGTAATAAATCTTTGACAGTTAGAATAGATTTAGCTTTTTCTTCCATCTTTTTAAGAACTTCTGCTTTTGTGCCAAACAAACGATCCTGATGTAATGGAGCATCTAGTAATTTTGCTTTGACATGGTCTGGCAAGACTTGTTCCTTCAACCAAGCATGTCTTCTCAGTACAGACCCTGCAAGATGCTTCTAAGGCATCAAACCCACACTGCAGAATATGTTTACTAACTTGGTTTGCAGAATGCATGAACTCTTGTAAATCTTTACTTTCTGCACAATCTGGAAGTAACACCATTTTTTGTTTAATTAGTTCCATAATATGTTGTTGGTACTTCAACATGTGAAACTGGCAATTCAAAGCCCTGATGACAAGAGTTGCAGAGGTATATACTCTTCTTACCCCATCTGTCTAAAGCTCTAGAATCCCTGTGTGAAGGGGTAGGGTTTTTGGGTGTAGTAGCCTTAATGCCTTTAGGTCCCTGGGAAATGGTCTCTAGATCCACAGTAGGATTCTTAAAGAGAAATTTGTGCGAGTCCGGTAACTGTAGTACCCATCAGGTTTTCTAGGAGCTGGTGGTTAAGTGTCAGGAGTAAGACTGGATTCCATCAAGACATCAGCTACAACATTCAGGACAGGGGGTATAGCTAGAGGCCTGTGCTGAGGCAAATCTAAAAATTCCCTGAGTCTCTTTTTGGACTGAGGATAGTCCTGACATTCCCAGCGGAAATGCTCTCAAAGTATGCAAGGTTTCACCACAAGAAAAATCCTCTGGAGGGAAGGCAAAGGGAATGGATTCCTCAGCATCTGAATCCTCATAGATAGATATGGGTATGTCCTGGCAATCAGAAGGGTCAGAGTCATCAGACTCCTGGTCTGTAGAAACAGAAGAAAATTCAGTTCTTTGTCTTTTAGCAGGCGAAGGCTGGCTTCCCCTAATTAGAGTAATAAGGTCTTCAGCCATTCTAAGCATTTGTTTTTGTGGCATGGGAGCTTGAGTATGCGCTTTGGACGTCTGTTTTCTAGGCGTAGTGCAAACTGTGGGCCTGAGAAACTCGGTAGTTTTAGTTTAAAAAAAAAAAAGAAGTCCGTTAATACGAATATCAGTAGGTCAGAATACACCCTCAGAAACCGGTGCCTGCACAGCGGCTCCAGACACATCCAAGGTAGAAACATCCGCAGGATCCATAGTCGAAGAAGCATCTTGTGGCATACCGGACTCCGAATGGGTCTCAGCAGAGGCCTGCAAATCTGTAGAAGCAGGCATCAAGGGCTGCAAAGGTACCTCACTGAGTACCAGCAGACTGGCGACTAGCTTAATGGAAGCATCATCAGCACTTTTTGACCTATGCGGTCTGTCTCTAGCTTTGTCTTTGCGCTTTTTCAGAAGATCGGTAGTCAGGAATACGGAGAATGAGAGCGAAAGAATTTAGCCACAAAAATAGCCTGACGAATGGTTCGGGCGTTAAACAAGGCACAAAACCGACAGCAAGGGACGTTGTGGTCTGGGCCTAAACAGGTGACACAGTAAGAATGAAAATCTATATGAGCTATTTGCTTTCCACAGGCAAGACAACTGTTAACTTTTTGTGACATCGGTTAGAGCAAGAAAAAAGAATCCCCAAGGGGTACTTAGCTTTAGAAGACTTCAGGTTTGAAACTCGAAAAACGAAAATTTCAGGTAGCGGCTGACTGGCACTTGCGAACTGCTTCTGCTTCAGGCTCCTTCTCGGCAAGAAAGACTGGTGTAATAGCATCGTCTGCATGTTTTATACCCTTGACGACCTGATGTCATAGAAGAGGCAACAGCATCCGACGCAGAAATCCCAAGAGTCTGGTATTCGGGCCAACTGAGGGCTACCTGCAGGCAGATAACCCAAGTGTGATGACTGCAACAGTGAAACACGAAGAAAAAGAAGTTATGTACCTACCATAACGTTCCATGTTAGTTGTCCTTGATCTCATCTTCCTTCTTGCTGGATGTGTTCGGAGCCAATCCTCGGCTCCGACTTGGCCACTTACTATAGCTCGAGAGCTCTTTACTGGCTCGAGGCTACCCCTTATCCCAGAATGCCCAGCATGAGCTACCCAGATCTCGTTTGAGGTAGCTCACACTAGACATAATCATAGAAAATAATCCATTAATAGACCTGGATATACAGTTAATTGTCACAGTTTGGTTGGGTAGCAACTAATAAAACAAATTAGCCAGAGAAAGCATTGAGAAACCCCTCTCAATCCTCGAGGAAGGGGGACGGAGGGAGGGACGCATGAAGGAAGGTGAGATGAAGGATAACTAACATGGAACGTTATGGTAGGCACATAACTTCTTTATGTTAAGTTGTCCAATCTCACCTTCGTTCTTGCTGGATGAGACATCGTCCCTAGCACCTCAATCCTGGGTGGCTCATTGGAACAGACAATTCAGAACCGTGGAACCAAAGGAAGCCCTGCCCCGGAAGACCATATCTACTTTGTAATGAGAAATTAATGTATGAGGATCTGCTCAAGTAGCTGCTGCACAAATTGAATCGATGGGCAATCTAGATTGAAATGCTACCGAAGTAGCTACTGACCTGGTTGAATGACCTTTGGGTTTTGTTGGAAGATCCTTTTGTCGCAAATGGTAGCTATGGGCTATGGTGTCTAACCCTTTTGACAATGTTACTTTAGAAACTGGAAGGTCTTGTTTATTGTTAGCAAATGAAAGGAACAACTGATCTGATTTTCTCATCTCTTTAGTTCTATGGGGATAGAAACGCAGCTGTCGATGCACATCCAGTTGGTGTAATCTGTATTCTGCCTTGTTGGAATGATTAGGGAAAAAGACATGAAGGTCAATGGATTGATTCAAATTGTGTTCTGAACAAACTTTAGGTATAAAAGATGGGTTGGTTCTCAGAGAAACTCTGTCTTTGTGAGAAATTAGGTATGGAGGGCAAACACATAGTGCATGAAGTTCTGAAACACGTCTGGCAGAAGTAATAGCAACTAAGAAAAGAGTTTTCCAAGAGAGAAATTTCAAGGAACATGAAGCTGCTGGGTTCAAAGGGTGGCAGTATCAAGGAGGCCAGAACCAAATTGAGATCCCAAGGTGGAAGGGGCGCTTTTACTGGGGGTCTAAGTAGAGATGTACCTCTCATGAAGGCCTTGCAGAGTTTGTGAGACATTATGTTGGAGTTAGAAACTCTGACATGAAAATTTGAAATGGCAGCTAATTGTACTCTGATGGCAGCAGCCGCTGCAACAGAATGAAACAGTTCTGCTAAGAAATCCAAAATCTTGTGTATAGGAGCTGTAAAAGGATCTAAATTTCTGGATTCTGCCCAGTAAAAGAATCTTTTCCATTTGTTAGCATAGACTTTCCTTGTATTTGTCTTATGGGTGGAAACAATAACATCACGCACTGCTGGGGAAATATTGGGGAGCCTGGCTAGGATTGGAAGTGGAGTAACCAAGCTGTGAGCTTAAGAGATTGGAGGGATTGGTGTAGCCTGCCCGACTGATGAATCAAGAGGTCCAGTACTGAGTCCAGAATCCAAGGCTGGGCTAGAAGGTGGGGGGTGAAGGAACGGAAACCAAATCTGTCGAGACCAATGGAGGCAATGAGGATCATTTTGCAACTCAACGATTTTGCTTTCTGAATGACTTTTGGAATTAGGGGAAAGGGGGGACATGCATAAAGGAATCCCTGAGGCCAATCGTGGACTAGAGCGTCCCTGGGTGTCGGACCTAGAGGAGGAACAAGGGAGAAGTAGCTGCTGCATTTGTTGTTGAGGGGAGAGGCAAAGAGATTGCAGTAAGGCTGGCCACATTTGTAGAAAATAAGACCCACAATTTCCTGTTTCAAAGACCACTCATGAGGCATGAGGATCGCCCTGCTGAGCCTGTCTGCTATTACGTTGCATGTCCCAGGGATATGCGTTGCTGTCAGAAAACGTTGGGAGGAAATCACCCATTGCCACAGTCTGAGGGCCTCTCGGCACAAGGGGTAAGACCTAGTTCCGCACTGTTTGTTGATGTACCAAACCACTGACATATTGTCCGTCTGTACTGTATTAGTCCTAGAAGGGAGAGAGTCTTGAAGAGCTTGCATCTCTCCAAGATGTTGATATGCAAGTGGTACTCGTGAGGTTGCCAAGTGCCTTGGACTGTCTTCCCTAGATAATGCCCCCCCCCACCCTATCAGGGAAGCATCCGTGGTCACTGTGGCGACCGGATGAGGTTCCATGAAAGGTCTGCCCTGAGTAACAAGTGGGGAGACCATCCACCAGGAAAGGTGCCTTTTGCAAGATTCCGTAATCAGCATCATGTGAGACATGGGTAATTCCTGGAAGGATCATTGTGTGAAAAGAAGCCACTGAAGGATTCTCATGTGAAAACGTGCTAAGGGAACTAGAAGAATGGCTGCTGCCATGGACCCTAGAGCTTGAAGAACATATTTGACTTTAATTATTTTGCTCCTCAGTTGAAGTGACACCTGTTTTCGAATAATGGAAACTCTTTCCTGAGGCAATTTTACAATCATTTTTCTTGTGTTTAGCTTTGCTCCTATATATGTAATACATTGAAAGGGCAACAAGGCAGATTTTTTGAAGTTTATTGTGATGCCTAGTTGAGCACAGGATGTGATGGTATAACCTCGTGCCTCTATAAGTTGTTGCCTGGTGGTAACAGTGAGGTGCCAGTCGTCCAGATAAGGAAACACCTGGAATCCTAGACGTCTCAGGTGAGCTGTGACTACTGCCATGCATTTCGTGAACACCCTTGGGGCTGTGGTGAGACCAAAGGGCAGAGCACTGAATTGGTAATGACTGGCCCGAAGCCGGAAGCGTAGAAATCTCCTGGACCGTCTGTCCATTTTTATATGATAGTATGCATCCTTAAGATCTATGGAGCACATCCAATTGTCCTGACCCGGGAAAGGGGAGAATGGACTGCAGTGTTACCCATCTGGAACTTTTCTTTTTGTACAGATTTGTTTAACCTGCTGAGATCCAGAATTGGTCTCCAGTCTCCTGTCATTTTGGGCACTAAAAAGAATCTTGAGTAAGTTCTGGATCCTACTTGGTCTGTGGGGACTTCCTGGATGGCTCTTTTTTCTAGCAATCTTGAAACTTCTGTGACTGCCTGATCCCTCAGATTGGGTGGAACATCTGGGATGGATTTTTTTGAAACAAAAGGGAGTTGATGAAATGGAATCTTGTAACCTCTGGATATAATGGCTAGTACCCATTTATCTCTTGTAATATTTTGCTAGGCGATTGGGTACAATGAAAGCCTTCCTCCGAATGCCTCCAGAGTTGAGCAGTCGGGCATCCCTTCAGGGATATTGATAGGGTTTGGAAGAGAACATATCTCTGTCACCCTGATTTTGCAGACCCCCTCTGCCATGACGGCGGCGTCTGCCATTGTTATTATTTCCCCCACTGCCCCTGGGGGAAAAATCATCGCGTGCATCAGGAAAGGGTCCCTGGGATTTTCGAAACCACATCTTTCCACCCTTCTTACCCTTTGGGTATGGTCTGGTATTAGTGGAAAAATGGACTCCGACATCAGAGTGTGCCTTGCCTTCCTGCTGGCACCTGGTAAGTGTGTCTTTCACCTGAGGCCCAAAGAGAGAGGAGCCATCAAAGGGGGTACTGGTGAAGGACGCTCTGAAAGGTTATGCAAACTGACACAGCCGCAGCCAAGAATGTCTCCTAAGAGCCACTCCTGTTCCTGCAGCTCTACTCGCTCCATCGGCTGCATATGAAATAAGCCTCATGAAGGAGTTGAGTCACCAGCTGGGTGGCTAACTTGGCTGAAGCTCCCTCAGCTGTGGGATCTTGTAGGGTTTTCTCCAAGCTCTTTTAGGAGATCCCTCTGAAGCCTAGTAAAATGGGAAAGATAGTTCAGGGACCTAAGGGAGAAGGTCGCTGATGAAAACATCCGCTTCCCATACCTGTCCATCGTACGAGAGTCTTTATTCGGTGGATGGACAGATGAGGAGGTTTCAGCTAACTCTCTCTTTGTGGCTGCTGCTACCACCATGGCATCAACTGGGACACCTTTAGTTAAGAATTGTTTGTCTTGGGGAGCTGTAATGAATTTATTGGGTCTCCTCGGGACAGGTTCCATGGAATCTGGAGCTGACCAAGCCTTTCGAGATGCTACAGACATGAGTGGATCAAAAGGCGGAGACACCCAGGAGGTGGAAGGTCAGGAACCAAATGCGTCAAGGTATACAGACTTGTCCCGGAAGGGGCTAGGGAAGTCTAGCTATGCCTCTGCCTGAGAATCACAAGGATGTTTGAAAAGGAAACATCTTTAGAGGGGGACCTTGGGGACCACTCCGATTCATCCAGGTCTGTATCTGAGGTGACAGACTCAGGGGAGTCTTGGTGCTTCCTCTTGCACTTTTTCTTCTGGAAAGCCCACTCAGAATGCTCTGGGGAGGTTTAGGAAGAAGAGGGTTCACCCAATGGGGTGTCCTGGGGCATAGGTTCCCTATGCTTTGGGGCTGGCGGAGGAGCAGAGGTTGTCACAGGCACCGAGGGAGATGGGGCCTATGGAGCCGATAGTGGAGCTGTCTGTGGGGACAGCACTCTCCACGTGACCTCGAAGGTGCCGCGGTCTCGACACAAGGAGGGCTCCAGCTCCAAAGAGACAGGAATCCTACCCTGCGCCAAGGGCGACGGCTCCGAGGCCGATGTAGGCGCCGAGTTGAACTGAGCCGACGTTCCGAGAGGGAGAGCGGGGTCGGACAAGGGTCCAGTGCTACTTCCCTCCTTGGAGCTGATGAGAGAGCTTCGGCGGCCAGATATCTCGATGGGAGGAAGAACCGAGGTAATCGAAGCCAATGTCAGAGCCGAAGGAACCAGTATCGGAGCGTCCATGGACTCCGGCTCCGAACTAAGCACAGTTGGAGGAGGAATCAAAACCAAAGCGGATGGAGCCGACGCCTGTTGAGGCGGGCTCGAAAGCATTTTAGCAAGGGCCTGTGACTTCACCAACCTACTGACCACTCTCTCCACACCCTGATCCGATACCTCGAGGACTGAGAGGAGTGGGAAGATGAGCAATGACTAGACTTACTTTGAAGTAAGGATGATAGTGGCACCGAGCGAATTGGCTCCAATGATGGAGACCTAGCTCGTTTGTGGCTCCGAGACGGCTCCGAAGTAACAATTGGAGCTGATGGAGGGGTAGTCTTGTCAGTGCCAGATGGCGCCGACACACTTGGTTTGTCAAGCTCACAGGTCAGTTCCGAACATGGAGCCAACGGTTTGACTGGTTTCAAAGGTTTCACTGGCTGAGATGCTTTAGCCGGAGAATCCTGTTTTAACAATCCATGGAGGATAAGCTTGTTTTTCCGCTCCTGCAGGACCCTTGGACTAAAAGCATGACAAATAGCACAAGAGTCCTGCAGGTGCAGAGCCTCCAAGCAGACATCTTCTGACAGCATGAGTCACACTTTTTAAAACCAGAGGTTTTAACTTCCTTAGACATTTTACCAAAAAGACAAACTACAATAGTAAATAAATTAATAAAGACCTTAAAGGAGAACCTCTAACTTAAACGGCTGTCCTGGGGGGGGGGGGGGGGGGACTCTCCAAGTTAAACGAGTTCAGGGAATAACAGAAGGCCTAGTGACTAAGGGGCGACAGCCAACACAGCACAAAAACACAGCAAGGATGAGATAAGGGGTTTACAATAAAATAAACTTACAAACTATTACAAGAGAGACTATATATATATATATATATATATATATATATTATATATATATATATCAACTTTTAAGCACAATATTTGAGTTTAATAGAGAAAAAAATTATACTAAGCCTGAGCCAGTATTGATTGCAACCTTGCAGCTAAAGCAACAAAAGAGATCTAGGTAGCTGACGCTGGGCATTCTGTGATAAGGGACAGCCTTGAGCCAGTAAAGAGCTCTCGAGCTATAGTAAGTGGCCGAGTCGGAGCTGAGGATCGGCTCCGAACCCATCCAGAAAGAACGAAGGCGAGATTGGACAACTTAATATCATCTAGTTTTGGAGGAGTTACTGGGGGTTTCAGCCCCTGAAGGATTAGCAGTTGAAGAAGGAAGTTTAGTAGACCCTTCAATACGAATTTGCAGCATCTACCAGCTAATGCTCTTGTGTTAAAGACAGCACATATAGAGCAGCTGGTGTTGAGATGAGCTGCTCCAAGACAATATACAAACTCCTTGTGGGCATCCAAATTAGGGATTTTGAGCCCACAAGAGTTGCATTTTTTTTAAATCCTGTCGGATTGTCAACCATGACAGTTGAAGAGAGGTACGATGAAAGACGATATAAAAAAAGACTTTTTTGTTATGAAAGGAAGGAGAAATTACCAGCAGTGGCAATACAGAATTACCTGTAACTGAGTGTAGAAGACAGAATAGTACAGAAACAGGATTACAAAACAATTGTTAAAAAAGAGACTATACTACAAATATTGTAAAAACTCAACACAGAAACAGACCTGAAAGCTAAGGGAGAGGCTGTAGTACAAACGGAGCAGAATTTAAGTGAATAAAGTTAACTTCACTTATGAAGAAACTTGACCAAAAACACTCAAGAAAAGGACCCTACACCTAAGCATGATGACGGCAAAAGATATCTGAGGTATTGAGGATAAACCAGGGCATTATGGGTAGAGGGAGGATCTCGAGAGTTGGATCCAATGTTTGAAGTATGCTGCCAAGTCACATTCGAAGATTGGATCTATAACCCAAACACTGAGGAAGAATGAAAAGGACATCAGATAAAAAGCTTACCACTGATATAAAGCATTCTAACAAACAAAGTGACCAAGCATAGACATCTCAACACAAACCTGCAAGACACTGGAACTGATTATACCAAACCAAAATATAAATTACTACAAAATTTTCAACTCAGTACTGCAACAATTTCTTGAAAAATATGCTTCACCGCACCAAGTAAAAATAAAACAAACCAGCAAAGGATGAACCAGTAGTCCGAAAGGGCTCAATTCCACAAACCACTTTATTTTATTCGACTCTTGAAGTGCGAAAAATACACATACACTTTTCGTTGCAAAACGTGATGCTAACTTCTTCAGAAGACAAATATGTATAACAAGTAAGGGTACTTATATAGTGACCCTATATTCAATCATCAATCAATCAATCCATTTAATAATGTAAAATGAATTAGTTAATTGACACAAGGAGAAATCAGATTCTCATAGTTGAAACAGTCGCTAAGCAAAGAAACTTTTAAAATATATATATATATATATATACACACAACATAGAATAAAATCAAAGTTAAAATCAAACTAACAAATAAGCATCAGATTTAGAATAATACAACCATCAGCTCCTTACAGCAATAACGTGAACAAACCTAAAAATGAGGTAGGAAGGACGCCATCTACCACAAGTTAAGGTACCTCCGATATGTATATATACACACACAGTATGTAGTAGAAACTAAAATGTGTATATATGTATGTAATTTAGCTAGATTAACTCAAAACATTATCATTGGGAAATGAAGTGTAGAATTTTTTAAAATTCTAAAAATTCTAGAAAATCTAAATAAATTCTATATTTATTTATCATTCAAAGTATGAGCTTAAAAATCTATGTTTTATTTCTTAGTTAATAAAGGTTCTATATTTCATTTATTAATAAAAACTTTATAAAAGGTACTGATTATTAATTTATTAATTAATTAATTAATTAACTAAATAATTTATCAATTAATTAAATATATCAATAAATATATTGGTAAATATACCAATAAATAAGTAAGTAAATAAGTAAGTAAATAAATATATTAGCACAAAACCTGATCAATTTATTTGAATTTGAAAGTGTGCAGCCTTCTACATCGGTAAAACTGATAGAAAGTTACATGAAAGGATGTACGAGCACATTTACAGTATTAACAAGGGGAAGTTAGAAAATGCCCTTGCTAGACATTGTCACACGAATGAAAGTCACTCTTTCAAATTCAAAATAATTGACCAGGTTCCTGAAGATCCTAGAGGTCCTTATGAGCCTCTAAAACTTGAGAGAAAAGAACTTATATGGCAATTGAAAACGAATGCCAATCAGTTCCCAGGCATTAATGAAATGTCTTCTATTAAATGTATTTTAAGACTCAAGAATTTAGAAAGATAATCAGTGACTATTATAGATTTTAATATTTTAGTTAACAAAATTAAATATATGTTTACACATTCCTATACTGTTATACATTTTTATACTGTTATACATTTTTACACTGTTACACATTTTTACATCATCATACAAATATTCTCATGTTTTAATTGATTTTAACATTATCTGCTTCTTAGTGACTTCTTCACTTATCAGGTTTTGTGCTAATATATTTATTTACTTACTTATTTACTTACTTATTTATTGGTATATTTACCAATATATTTATTGATATATTTAATTAATTGATAAATTATTTAGTTAATTAATTAATAAATTAATAATCAGTACCTTTTATAAAGTTTTTATTAATAAATGAAATATAGAACCTTTATTAACTAGGAAATAAAACATAGATTTTTAAGCTCATACTTTGAATGATAAATAAATACAGAATTTATTTAGATTTTCTAGAATGTTTTAGAATTTTAAAAAATTCTACACTTCATTTCCCAATGAATGTTTTGAGTTAATCTGGCTAAATTACATACATATATACACATTTTAGTTTCTACTACATACTGTGTGTGTATATATACATATCGGAGGTACTTTAACTTGTAGAGATGGTGTCCTTCCTACCTCATTTTTAGGTTTGTTCACGTTATTGCTGTAAGGAGCTGATGGTTGTATTATTCTAAATCTGATGCTTATTTGTTAATTTGATTTTAACTTTGATTTTATTCTATGTTGTGTGTATATATATATATATATATATATATATATATATTAAATATTTTAAAAGTTTCTTTGCTTAGCGACTGTTTCAACTATGAGAATCTGATTTCTCCTTGTGTCAATTAACTAATTAATTTTACATTATTAAATGGATTGATTGATTGATGATTGAATGTAGGGTCACTATATAAGTACCCTTACTTGTTATACATATTTGTCTTCTGAAGAAGTTAGCATCACGTTTTGCAACGAAAAGTGTATGTGTATTTTTCGCACTTCAAGAGTCGAATAAAATAAAGTGGTTTGTGGAAGTGAGCCCTTTCGGACTACTGGTTCATCCTTTAATGGTTTGTCTATCTTGGTATTGTGATTTAAAAATAAAACAAAGCTCCATACCCAGGACAGATAAATCATCATCATCACACATCACAAAAAACAAAATAAACCTTGGTCACAACACAAAAAGAGACAACAGTGCAGCAGCTTTAAAAAAACAGAAAGAAAACCAGAAACAATTGCACAGATATATAAAGAAAGGAAGACAAACTCACTGCAATAATGCACAATCAATCTATCAAACACTAAAATGGTCTAAGTTTGAAACAACAAAGTACTTGCTAGTACTCCAACACTAAAAATTGAAATGCTAACTCCCTGGAACAACCAGCTTTATCCAGACACAAACTTACTTCCAAACTCAGCGGTCTAACAATACAGTACCAGCTTAACTTTTTCAAATACCAGTACTGACTGCAGCACATCATACCTTCAACTTCAACCAGTTAAAGACACAATTAAGAAATATGACAATAAGTCTAATTAAAAGTACAGTTGTGTACCTACCATAAATGTAGATGTTCGAGTGTATTCACTGTTGCAGTCATTACAATTGGTTTATCCTGCTGGCAGGCTACCTGCAGTCGGCCTAAATTCCAAAGTCTAGGTCCAGAATCGGTTGCTGTCGCCTCCTCCCTGACGTTAGTGCGACAGGGGTATAAAAGATGCAGCCGATGCCATTTTCTTCAGTTTTTCTTGCCCAGATGTCAGGTGCCCCTAAAATGGTAGGCTAAATTATGCCAATAAGCATGCATGCACAAAAAACAACTTTTCCTTCATCTACAAGCAAATACACAACATAGGTTGTATAGAATAGAGAAGTACAGATAAGACCCAGCAAAGGAAAAGGGGGATGGTGGGAGGGTAACCTGAACTGCAACAGTGAATACAATCGAACATCTACATTTATGGTAGGTACACAACTGTACTATGTTCATCGTGTTTCACTGTTGCAGTCATTACAATTGGGTTGAATCCCAAAGCTAAGGTTGGGAGGCTGGTGCTATATAGGATTTGGAGAGGCTATCAGGCCCTGCAGAACTGCAGTGGCAAATCCTGCCCTGGATTTAGAGTAGAGAGGTAAGTGATAGTGCTTTGTAAAAGTATGCACTAAACTCCAAGTTGCAGCCTCTAAGATGTCTTTGATTGGTACTCCTCTGAGGAAGGCTGCTGAAGTGGCTGCTGCTCTGGTTGAATGTGGTCTAATGCCCTTAGGCACTGACTTGCCATGCTGTGAATAGCAGAAATGAATGCAGTGGCCTATCCACTTTGAAATAGTCTGCTTTGAGATAGGCTTTCCTTGTGATCCTGCAGCATATGCCACTAGAAGTTGTTCAGTCTTTCTGAAAGCTTTGGTTCTGTCCAAGTAGAAGCGTAGCTGCCTGTGAATGTCCAAAGAATGCAGAATTCTCTCACCCTTATTCTGTGGGTTTGGATAAAAAGTAGGCAAATGAATTGTTTGGTTAAGGGCCACACTGGACACTACCTTAAGCATAAATGTAGGGTTTACCCGCAGGGAAACCCTGTCAGGGTGAAAAATGATAAAAGGTTCCACAGCCATGAGTGCCTATAACTCTGAGACTCATCTAGCAGAGGTTATTGCTAGGAGCAGAGCTGTTTTCCAGGATAAGTATTTTATATCAGCTGCAGAGGCTGGTTCAAACAGAGGCAGTGTGAGTTTTTCCAAGACATAGTTGAGGTCCCATGCAGGTATTGGTGCTCTCCTTGGAGGTCTTATGTTTTTTGGCCCCTCTGAGGTACTGCCTTAGTAATGGATGAGAAAAAATAGGTGGTTCTGTATTGTAATGAGCTGAAATGGCAGAGGCATGAATTTTAATTGATGAAAAGGAAAGGCCTTTATCAAGCATCTCAGTTAAGTATTGCAAAATCTAAGGAATATTTGGAACAATCGTGTCAAAACCTTGTGCCTGGTTCCAAGCACAGAATCTCTTCCATTTTTCTGCATAAGATTTTCTGGTGCTAGGCCTCCTGCCCTCCAAAATAACATCCATCACTGCTTTAGAGAGAGGTGTGCCTTGATTGGCTACGTTATCTGCCATGCTGCCAGGTTTAAGGTCCTGAGTTGGCTGTGCAGTATCTGACTGTCTTGTTGGGTCAATAAGTGAGGAATTTGAGGTAATGTCCAAGCTGGGCATTGAGACAAGCTCTTTAGGATTGGGTACCAGTGCTGGCGGGGCCAGTCTGGGGCAATCAGTATCATTTTTGGTTTCTCTTGTCTGACCTTGAGGAGTACCTTGGGGAGGAGAGGCAGAGGAGGGAAGGCATATACTGTTAGGTCTTTCCAGCTGAAAGATGGAGCATCCACTTTCCATGCTTGCTTGTGATAAGTCCTTGTGCAGAATTTCTGTATTTGGTAGTTGTGAGGGGAGGCAAGTAGGTCTATGTCTGGGCATCCGCAGTTCCTTGTTATCATGTTGAAGACTTGTGGATCCAATTTCCACTCGTGGGGATCCATTAGGTTTCTGCTTAGTTCGTCTACCAGAGTATTTGTCTTTCCTGGCAGGAATTGTGCTTGCAGATGTAATTGTTAAGTCAATGCTGTGTCCCACACGTTCATGGCTAGCCTGCAGAGGGGGTAGGAATGTGTGCCTCCCTGCTTGTTTATGTACCATATGACTGTAGTACTGTCCTTCCTTATCAGTAGTTGTCCTGGATGAAGTAGATCCTTGAAGGCTGTCAGGGCGTTCTGAACAGCTAGTATCTCTTTTTGATTGATATGTAGATGCATTTGACTTGCGGACCATGTGCCCTGAATACATCTTCCTGCCATATGGGCTCCCCAGGCATAATCTGATGCATCTGTTGTCAATGTCTGCCTGGCTGTGGGTAAGGTGAATGGCTGTCCCGTGTTGTAGTGACAGACTTTTGCCCACCATCGAAACTCCTGTTGCAGGCAGGGAATGAGGGTAATTATTGTTTCCAGGCTGTGGAAATGTTGAGTACAAACACTTTTTAGATACCACTGAAGTTTCCTCATATGCAGTCTTGCATATGGAATTAGCAGAATGCAGGATGCCATGAAGCCCAAAGCCTGCAGAATTTTTCTTGCAGATAACTGGGTCTCTCTTGCCAACATTTTGAAATAAGTAGTCAGTTGTCTTTGTTTGTCTGGCGTGAGATAAGCCATCTGGGCAGTTGTATTTAAGCTTGCACCCAGGAATATTATCTCGAGAGGGTACGAGTTTTGATTTCTTTTCGTTTATTGTGTAGCCTGGACCTGTTAGTAATCTTTTTACAAACGCCAGATGCTGTAGTAGAATGTCCTTGTTCTCTGCTTGAATAAGGCAGTCGTCCAAGTAAGGATATATTTGTATTCCTCTTTGTCTGCAAAATGCAATCACTGGTGCAAGGCATTTTGTGAAGACCCTGGGCGCAGTAGATAAGGCAAAGGGCAGTGCAGAGAATTGGTAGTGCATTGAGCCAGCTACAAATCTGAGGTATCTTCTGCATGATTGTCTGATTGGGACATGCAGGTATGCCTCTTTTAAGTCTAAAGTCACAAGCCAAGCCCTCTTGCCCAGCATGGGCAGAAGCTGCTGCAGAGTTAACATTTTGAATTTTGGAATATCCAGAAATGTGTTTAGGATAGACAGGTCCAGTATTGGCCTCCAGGCTTTGTCCTTTCTGGGCACCAAGAATAGCCTTGAGTAGAATCCTAGTCCCTGCTCTTGCTGCGGTACTAGCTGAATGGCTCTCATGTCCATAAGGGATGAAACTTGTTTTTGTGCCTCTGCCCACTGATTGCGTGGCAGGTCTGGCATACCGTTTGGCCTTGGCAGGGTGTGAAAGTGGAACATGTAGCCTTGTGATACGATATTTAAGATCATTTGTCCTGGGTGATAATATGCCAATTTTGTGAAAAAAGAGCTAGTTTCCCCCCCCAAAGGGGCTGCCAGAAGATAAGTGCTTGGTGCTGGTAGGCGAAAGTCATTGAGACTGTTTCCTGTATGGCTGTGATTTTTCCTCTCCGCTTTTGGAGGTAGAAGCACCGCATTGTTTAGGCCTGTATGAGCCTTGGGGCTGTGATCTGCCTCTGGGGCGTTTGTATCTGCTTCTTTGTGACCTGTCTGACACTGGAAAGGACCAATTCTTTGTAGGCCAGTTCCTGCTAAATCTGGGAGGCTGTACCTGCAAGAAATCCTTGACTGTTTGCATAGATTTAGCTTTGTCCTCCATTTTCTTCAACACCTCTTCTGCTTTAACACCAAACAAAGTATCATGCTGTAATGCAGCATCTAATAGTTTTGCTTTAACATGATCAGGCAGATTCTGTTCTTTTAACCAAGCATGCCTCCTAATTACAGAACCTGTAACAGCGGCCCTGCAGGAGGCCTCTAGAGAATCAAAACCACATTGCAAAGTATGCTTTCCCACTTGTTCAGCTGCATGCAATAAATCCTGCATTTCTTTGTTTTCTGCATTCTGAATTTGTCAACATTTTCTGTTTAAGCAGTGACATAAGATACTGCTGATATTTAGGCATATGAAATTGGCAATTTGAAGCTCTTACAGCCAAGGTAGGAGAAGTATAAATCTTTTTCCCCCATCTGTCCAAGGCCCTAGAATCCCTATCAGAGGGGATAGGGTTTTTTGCAGTGGAAGCCTTGACCCCTTTGGGACCCTGAGAGATAGTTTCTGGGTCAGCAGCAGGGTTTTTATAAAGAAATTTATGTGAATCAGGAACCCTGTAGTATCTGTCTGGCTTAACAGGAGCTGGTGGTAAAGAGTCTGGAGACAGACCGGACTCTGAGAATACATCATCTACAATGTCTAAAACAGGTGGGATAGCAAGGGGCCTGTGCTGAGGTAATAAAGGGAAGTCTCCGAGCCTTTTCTTGGATTCTAAGTAATCTTGGCTCTCCCAGTGGAAATGCTCCCTCATATTATACAGTGTTTCCCCAAAAGAATAATCCTCAGTAGGAGAGGCTGAAGGGATAGATTCTTCAGCTTCAGAATCCTCATAGGGAGGAAGAGAACATTCCTGTTCAGAAGAAGAATCAGAGGAAATGGAAACCTGATCTTAAGATTCATATTCTATCTCTTGCCTAGGCCTCTTATCAGGAGGGGGATTTGAACCCCTGATCAAAGTAATTAGGTCTTCGGCCATTTTAAGCATCTGTTTTTTAGGCATGCTGGCCTGTCCAGGAGAATGCTGTACTTGTTTCTTTGTCTTTAGAGCTGCTTTAGTCTTTGCCTTTGAAGCTGAAGTAGGTTTCACATATAACTGTGTAGGCCTGAAAACACCCTCAGAAGCCGATGCCTTCTCAGCGGCTCTGGACCCATCTGAGGGAATAGTTTCTGAGTGTCCAATACCTTGAGTTTCCAGCAGCCTAGTCAGCTCCACATGGGAGTCAGAAGAGGCCTGTGTCTCTGAGGTAGCGGGTGTCAGGGGCTGCGAAAGCGCCTCACTGAGAACCGGCGAACCGCCGATAGGCCTACGGAAGCCTCATCGTCGGTTTTGGACCTCGGATGCCTATCCTTTTCTTTTTCTTTGCGCTTTTTATAAACTCCGGTAGTTGGCTGTTCCGACGGCATTATATAATTGAATCTTCTACCAAAGTAATGAAATGCAAAATCGTACCAACGCTCAATAGTGCGTTGGTTAAATCTAGCACAAAACCGACAACTAGCAACGTCATGGTCAGGGCCTAGGCAAGGAATACAGTAAGAATGAAAATTCTTATGAGGTATTTGCTTCCCACAAGAAATACAATTATTAACTTTTTCTGATATTGGTCTGGAGCAAGAAAAAAAGTTTCCCCAACAGGGTACTTAGCTTTTAATGAAGACTTCGGATCTGATATTCGAATTTGAAAATCTCAGGAGTCGGCAGACCGGCACTTGCAAACTGGTTTTGCTTCGGGCACCGTGCGGCAAGAAAGACTGAAGAAAATGGCGTCGGCTGCATCTTTTATACCCCTGGCGCACTGACGTCAGGGAGGAGGTGACAGCAACCGACGCTGGACCTAGACTTTGGAATTCAGGCCGACTGCGGGTAAACTGCCAGCAGGATAACCCAACTGTAATGACTGCAACAGTGAAACACGATGAACATCAAGGATAAGCATTCATGGACTGCATTCCACCATATAACTTAAAAAAAAAATCCATTGCTTTCACACTCTCCACAATAAAATAAAACTTGAAAGAAGGCCATTTTCTCACCATCTGAAAACAAGCAAAACTATTTTCTCTATTCAAATGAATGAGTGTGCATATAGGTCTGTAGTTCACTTAGTCTTCAGTGCAAGAGATTGGAAAGAAGCATTCACATCCAGCTACTATCATCTGTCTCCAAAAAGCAATCTCATCAACCCTACACAACTTGTGGCCACAGCCAAAGTGTTCAAACATTTCTGAAGTTACTTCAACAAGTGGACATAACCTATGAAAGCAGGCAGCCAACAGATGCAACAGACTTCTCGAAAACTTAATAAAAATACCATGATGGCACTGCCGAGGTGTATGAACCAGCAGTAAGAGAGACTTTGTTTCATGCATCTAGAGTTTTGTGTCTAAAGACTATTTAGCTGAACTTTCTATAACATGCACACTATTTTTTCCATCTAGAGGCTGTGTGAGGTACATGAAAGAATGGCTTATCTACACCACCTGAAAAAATGCCATTTGGTGGCTATGGGCAGCATCATTGCCAGGAGGACCTAGTGCACCCTCAGTAAATGTGTGCATAGTTCCACCACATGGTTATGTAAGATAATCATCTCCAGCTTGGCAGATCAAGTCCATATTCCTGGTCTGTTCTTCTTTACTGTTTTTTTTATAGCCAGCAAACAACCACCAGCTCCTTCCCCAGATTGGGCGAGCCAACAGCAGCCACTCACACCATTCCTCCCCTTCCCAGCTACTCTGGCACACAGGCCACTACTCAACCTGATGCGATCAAGGACATAGTCAGGGCTCTCTCTCTCTACACCAGACAGGTATGCTCACTTTAATGAAAGTTTGACATAGCATCAAGGTATACATTAAATGATGAAAAGCTTAATCTTGTAGCAAAAACCTGAGAAAGGCAGTGTAATACCTCAGACACTTAAGCTATAAAGGGATTCAAATGTTTGGAAATAACTCACTCAAAGAAATGTGTTGATTTATGTTTGGACATTTTCAAGTACTGGGCCTCTGAGCAAAGGTGATACGCTGGAAAACCCTGGCAGAGTATTAAGAGCCACAGAGATTAATTGAACTGGGCTAACCACTCAGTTTGGTGTAGTATAGTAATGAAGGGCCTCAGATTTGCAGGCTTCCCCAGGAAAAAAAAAAGAGGCGGTAACACAGGAAAATAAAAGTTGCATGCTTACCATATCACTGCACCTGGAATGGCAGTTCCATCTTCATAACTTCAAGGACTTAAGACCAGCAGGACTTGGTCAACCCAGCTTCTCACACTTTCCCAAGCTACCTGGCTCTCCTCCTTACACTTAAATAAGGTGTTCGGTAGTTTAGAAATAGTGTCCACATTTCAAGATGTTTGTTTTACACACAGACACACACAGACACAGACAGACAGACAGACAGACACACACACACACACACACACACACACACACACACACACACACACACACACCAAATGCAAGACAGACTGATAGCACAAAGGGAGGGCATCCTTCTGAACTTTTAGCAACCCATGTTCAAGAATGGACACTGGGTGCTTGTACGGTTGGCAAAGGGTATAGAATAAAGTGACAGACAGCCAACCCACTTATCCCAAGGTTATTCCAACACTAGGCCACACTGGGGCAAGTGCCCCTCCCCGTGATACTGTGTACCCCTCTGAATGACTCAGTCCCTAAGCACAGTAAAAATGAAAAGGTTTCTCTTAACCACCTCTTGGCTACCAGTCAATAACAGCCAGGTCCACTACACTGCCCTGTTTTGTGCTTTGCTTTACTTTTAATGGCTTGAATGAAGACCAATGACTGGCTGACTTTCGAAGCTAAACAAAGCAGCTAAAGAAATGTTCTTAGAGTGGTCTTTTCTTTTTTAAGTGGAAACATTCTTAAATTTTATTTATTTATTGACATTTGTTGACCGGGGCAGGAGTCCATTTTCAGTGGAGGCCTAGGAAGAAAAGCTCCACAGACAAATTACAGAAATTACATTACAATATAACAAAATGAGAAACAGACTAATAAATTGTGGGAAGTTACAATATCAGACAGAGAGAAAAACAGATATATGTGTGTGTGTACATTTTATATATACATATATATATATATATACACACACACATACATATATACACACATACATATATACACACACACACACACACACACATTTTTTGCAAACATTGAAATAGATTGAAAGTTAAGAAAGGAAAAGATCACTAGAGGGGTAGCGTTAGGTTGAAAGACATGGGGAAAGAAAAATCACTAGTGGGGTAGTTTTAAAGGGGTGAGGGATTAAAATGATAGTTAAGGTTAGTGAAAAGTATAGTAAGAACAGAGTTATTTAAAAGAACTTGTAGATCTAAAAGAATTTCCTACTGGTTTTGATGGGTAAAGATTGGGGTAAGCTAGAGGAAGGCTCAAGGAGAGTAGGATTTTTATCTCTTTGGGTAGATGCAGGGGCAGATTTTAGTATTTAGTAGGTAGTTCTTTAGGATAAGTTTAAATTTGTTGACGCGGCTAATGGTGTTTATGTTGGCTGGAAGTGAGATCCATAGTTTAGCGACAGTGTAAGAGTAAAGGCAGTTTCTGACTCTTTTGTTTGATACATGAAGAGTTGCAAGTTGTTTATTTTCAGAGCGAAGGGAAATTGAAATGTTCTTAAAGGCAGGGCAGTTGTTTGGATACTAGACAATTTTATGTGCTATGGATATTTGACAATGACGTTTAGAAAAAGGTGTGTGTGTGTGCGTGTGTGTGTGCGTGCGTGTGCGTGCGTGTGTGTGTGTGTGCGTCTGTGTGTGCGCGTCTGTGTGTGCGCGTCTGTGTGTGCGCGTCTGTGTGTGCGCGTCTGTGTGTGCGCGTCTGTGTGTGCGCGTCTGTGTGTGCGCGTCTGTGTGTGTGCGTCTGTGTCTGTGTGTGTGTGTTCTTTTCCCAGAAAGATCGAGACTACAAATTCTCAACTCTTATTCCACAGAGAGATTGAGACCTCAAGGTTGTTTGGACTCCAGATACAGTGACCACAGAAAATATTTTTTAAGATAAATAACAGAGGATTAGAGTTAGCCAAATAGTAAACCACTGAGAATTACAGTCTTTCAGTTTTCTTAATCAGGTAAAGGGAAAACCAATTAGTGCTGCCTGGTTAAAGTTACTTTTTCAGAGTCACACAGAAAGCAAATGAAGTCAACAAGAATCAAGCCCTGTATCTGTGACTACAGACAGCAGCAGCTCACAAAGAGCTTAGGGCATTAATCCTCTGCACTATCCACCAGATGTTATTAACTGTACTTTTGATAAATCACTGAGGATTACAGTCAGTCAATAAATGTCAGTAAATACAGTTTTAGTTTTTGATGTTCGGAAAATGTACATGGATGCAAAACCTGTTCTGTTAATGTAGGTGAATTACACTACTCTGCCTCTTATCAGTCTCTGACTTTATCTTATGTTTATGTTCTATCATTCATTAGTTGTTCTGTTAGTGCAGAGGACTACAGCAATGAGCTGCTCCATGGGCCAAGGGTACAGGGATTTGATTCCTTCCACCTTCATTTGTGTACCCAGTGACTCCAGGCAAGTCAGTTAACTAAACACTGCTTCCAGGCAGGGTTGCCAGATTTCCGACTGGCCAGGTAGGGACTAAAAAAAAGGTCTTTCACTGTAAGTGAAGACTAAAAAAAAAAAAGGTCTTCCACGTCTTTAATGCGGAACATCACAGTAAACAGAAGTAGCTCTGTGCTTATTTTTTGATTGGCCCATATTGGCTCTGTTTTGATTGGCCTGTACACCGGTATACAGGCCAATCAAAAATCGCTAAACACTGAGCTACTTCTGTTTAATGCGGAACATCGCAATTCCACATTAAACAGAAGTAGCTCTGTTTTGTGATGTTTTGATTGGCCCATATATCGGCATACAGGCCAATCAAAAATCGCTAAACATGGAGCTTCGTTTAATGCAGAACTTCCGCATTAAACACAAGAAGCTCTGTGTTTAACAATTTCTGATTGGCCCGTATGCCGGTATACGGGCCAATCAAAAAAAAAAAAAAACAAAGCTGAGGCTGACCGGGATTTAAACCGCCGGCAGGGCAGGACTCGGGATCAGGCTGCTGATCTCGGGACAGTCCCGCCCAAATAGGGACGTCTGGCAACCCTGCTTCCAGGTCACCCATGAAAAGGGATAATTTTGTCCAGTAGGCTTACCTGGTCAACAAGTTTCTGGTAAGTCACTGAGGATTACAGTCAGTCAATAATATCAGTCATTAGAGTTTCATGCTTCTTATTAGTCAACAAAAACATGTTCATGTAACACTTGTTCTGTTAAGTTTTTAAGTGAATTAGAGTTGTCTGGCATGGATCTACTTTACAAGCTTGAAGTTTCAAAACTTCGAACTGCAAATGGTAGAGACCATAAGATTGAAGTTTTGAAATTTCAAAACTGTAGTAAGAAAAAATAAATAAATAAAAACAAAAAAAAATGTTTTATGTTTTTGCCGGGGGGGGGCAAGCCCCCTTCACCCCCCGCCACACATTCTGCTAAATAAATATACCATCTCCGAGATTGTACTACATTGCTGTAAGGCGATCTCCATTCAAAACATTCTAAGTTTCAAAACATTGATCTTATGGTGTCGAACATTTGCAGTTCAAAGTTTTGAAATTGAACTTGTGAAGGGAATCCCTGGCACTTGACTATTAAACTGATTCCTGTAGTCAGAAGTATAGGGTTTGAATTCTTCTACCTCCTTTTGCCTACTGTGTGACTGACTGAGCAGCAAGTCACTCAGACAGTGCTTGTGAGTCATCCCTGAAAAGGGGCACTCCACCCTGTGAATTTATCTGGTTAGCAAATATGTAGAAAAATAATATTCAGAAAATAGCCCCTTTTGTGCCTTTGCTGCCCCCAAATACATTTTTTGGCTTTGTCCAGAATTCTTGTGTAAAGAAATTGAGAAGTACTTCTTGGAAATGTTGTGGCTTCTGGCAACTGTGGATTGCAGTCACTAAATGATGACAGACACATGGATTTTAGACTCTGCATCCTGCAGAAAATGCCTGCTAATTTAAAGCTTGGTATAGTAAACTCCCCCTTATCTGACCATCGAATTTCAGCCGTAGTCCTAGCAAAACACAAAAAAGAACACTTCCACCTCCTCTGGGCTAAATAATGAGAGAGATTTGAGTTTTAGACTTCATATTCATTAGAAAAATGCATACCAACACAAATCCTGTTATTCTAGCTGATTTACAACCTGTAAATATTATTTTGTATGCTTTTTTTGATTAACCAGCCATTCATTTATCCAGCCCAAGGTCTGGTCCCAGCGTCCCAGCGAGACCGGATAAGAGGAAGTCTACTGCATTCTGGCAACTTTTTAAATATGCAAGAGAAATATTTAAAATACGTTCCTGATTTTTGGAACTTTGCCTCTAATTCTTGAGCAAAGAAGTTGAGGGAGCAGAAAGGAGCTGCAATATGCTGCAATGTATATGGTTCTGACAACAGCAAGCTGAGATACATTTCTGGGTCATTATGAATTTATTCTCTCATTTGATATCAAGCAGATATTTCAGGTGTACAGTCATGTAAGTGGTTGTAACTGATGATCACATGTGTTTAAGTATCTGCATGTGTGTCTTCAGAGGGCATAGTTCTCACCTGACCCCATTTTCTTCCTTAAATTTGTGGTCTTTTCCTCGTAAAATACGTGGCTTTCTGCTAAAGCGTTGTGGATTGTAGTTACTAAATAATCACAAAAATTCCAAGTTTCAGACCTCATATTCTTCAGCCAATGCTCGCCAATACAGCATTTAGCACTAGCAACTTTCTAAGTACACAAGACCATTATTTAAAATCATATAAGTCTCTGTCACCATTTCTTGAACTAAAAGTTTGGGTGAGCATGGGGGCTGCAGTGTGTAGTTCTTAAAGCAGTGAGTTGAAATACAAATAATGACCAAGAAGTATATTTGTCCGCAAGCAAACTTCTGATGTGTACTGAGTCATATAAGTGGCTCTAACTGATGGTGGTGTGTGTGTGTCTATAAACACTTGGTTTCTGCATCCTACAGTAGTTAAGAGTGTAAAGGAAGGAATACATTATAGTAAACAGAAGCATCATTACATGAGCCATGTTTTTTGGGTATGACTATTTCCTTGTTGGTTGTTGCTAGTGTGTTTAACACTGGGTTGTGAATACACTAGACAGCATGAAATCTGTGTTTAATGCTAAAATGTTAACTATGGAAGGATTTTTACTTCAGCTTTTTTTTTTTTTTTTTTTTTGAAGGTATATTGGAGTGAAATGGACTGTGATGGGTTTCAGCAGTTTGTCTGTTATTTAGTGCAGATGTGTAAGACTACAAACTGTTAATAAGTTGCTTTCTGTAGTAGAGTTCGATTCTCCCAGCCTATCTTTGTCTTCTGTGTGACTAAATAACTGAACATTATTCCTGGGCTGCTCTTAAAAATGAGCAAATATGTCCAGTGGGCTGTCCTAGGTTATTAACACATATTATACGTCTGTGTTTTGAATTCAAGCATCCTTCCCATAGCTGCTAATTCGTGCTTCACTATATGCTATTTGACTATAAATCCCAGAAGGTCTACTGCAGTTTAATGTGTTGACAGATGCATTTTCAATACACGTGAGTTTCAAAGGAAGAGAAGTTTACTGTTGCTAAAGCTAACTCCATTTTCAAAGTGAGAGCATTTTGTTTTGATTAATAAATGGCCATTTGTGTTTTTTGCTATAAAACTTGAAATAAGATTTAAATTAAATCCAAATACCTGATCAGTGCAAAACAGGTACATCTTGCTTCTCCTGAATTTGGGAGCTTTTTTCTGAAGCATAAATGTCTTTTTTGCCATTCTTTCCACTTGTGTTGTACAGTTAGCTAGCAACTCAATTTGTTGCACTGTAGCATAATCGAACTTCATCTAAATTTATTTATTCTCCATTCTGTGCATTTTACCAGTATATATAAAACATGACATGTAAATATGTTACCAGACTGGTATTTACTATTTTTTTCATAGAGAAATGACCTGTCATGTTTAAAAATGCATTGCTGGTGAATTCCTGCCATGCAAGCCATCCTTTTTTTATTCTTTTATAATAGTCTTCAGATGCCCTACATAACCCACCAGCTAGCTACAGTGCCCATATTGTGCCCCAGCAAGAAACGAAAACTGGAGGGTGTGGGGTACTCCAATGTCTGTGCAGCCTCACAGGTTATCTTTACAGATGGCAGATGGAGACAACATCTTGATATCAATACACTACCCACTCCAACATCAAGCAATCTTGACCAGCCACCATAAAAATTATGGTTTATGGCTTTGTGTCCACAGCTCACCATCAGATTCCTCACTCTCCACAGCTGTACAGTTTAACTGAATATGGCTGGTCTCAGCTACTACTTTAGGCATAATGGTAGGATTTGTTTTCATGGAAATTTTGTTTTTGTGAACATTAAATACATGGATTAAAATATGCAGCTTTAAAATTCTCCTGGCTAAAGTACTGGCAATATGAAAGTCTAGGGCACAAACTAAGTCTGACAAAGCAGCTGGTTCAAACGGCAGGATAATTAAATTTTACAGTGAAAAACAGAGATGCTAAGGAGGAACTTCATTTTTTGACAGAGTATCATAAAAGAAAGGCACCCTTCAAAAAGGTTTTGCAAACCTTCATTAAGGCTACAGATAATACCTAGATGAATATTAGAAATGGCTGCAAGGTGAATTATGTCTGAAGAATAAGTAAGCCCAGAGTCAAACATCTGAGATAAAATATAAAAAATGTTACTGAAGCCCAGTGAGAAACAAGTCCATTTGCCCTTTTAAAATATAAAAAATGTTCAGCTCCAGTGCTGTATAAGGATCAAGACCCTAGGCTGAAGCCCAGTGAGAAACAAGTCCATTTGCCCTTTTGTTTTGCTTATACTTTGTCCTTGAGCAGAAGTATCTGGCCTACCCTTCCCTGGTCACCTGGGTCACTACTGGAAGTGGAGAAACCATGTGGTCAGCTGTAGAAAAGAAGGTCTGGGTGAAGCTTGCTGTATACCTGAAACATGGCACTCCTGGATGGCCCCAGATGTAGGGGCCATCCCAGAAAAGTGAGACCACAGCATGGGATCCACACTTGTCCTGGCTAAAACGAAGCTACAGAAATGACTTTGGCCTTGTGCAATTTGACATTCCCCTGTTTAACTTGGCATTCTCCAGAAACCGGGGAATAACTGGAAACAGCCAAAAAAGATTAAAGAAGTTCGTGGGGTCAGTTTCTGGAAGAAGGCATCTCCGGGTCATCCTCTCAAAGGAGAAAACAAAGGGAAACAGGCTGCAGTACTTTATACTGACTGGAGATGCAAGCAGATTGCATCAAGGCTTCCTCTGGCACAATAACACAGTCCACAATTCAGATAGACTGACAAACAACATGCGGGGCATCAGGTGGCATGGCTAAGCTACTCCACTAAGGAACTAACTTCTCCTGGTATGTGGATGACAAGGAAATGGCAACTGCTGGCTAAAGCCCACTCCCAAACTCTCAAGAACTCCCAGCAGAGACGATAAGAACTGCTGGTATGTATTAAAACTGCACCCTGGAGAGGGGAGTTCTGAAGAACCTGTAGTTGGAGGACAATGGCTCACTTCCCAAACATTTATGTGTACCATGGGCTGTCTGCTCCTGAAGATGCCATACCCCAATTCTAGAGAAGCATTCATGGTGACTCCCACAGTGAAGACTGGAGCTTTAAAGGGTCTGTCCAGAGACAGGCTTACCTTGTGAACTCACCAAATGATGATCCCTGCATTTCTGAGACAGCCCGATATGAAAGACCATGGATTGACTATCCAGTCCCACTCACCCTTGAGGGTCAGCTGAAGTACTCATGTGGTATCTAGCATTTGGGATTACAAAAACAGTAGCTGCCATGAAGCCTCAGGCTCAGACACAAAGGGCCTCTCAAAAGATCTGCTTCTGCAGAACAGACTTCTGTCTGGAGGGAGATAAGCTTAACAAGCCAGACTGCCACATTGCAGCTGGTAAGTGCAGCAGAATGAGTGGGTGCCAGCTGAGACTTTTTGGGATTCGCTATGATCTGTAAGGACTGGAACAGTAGCAGAAGAGAACCCCTAGTTCGCAAGACTTTGGATAATCAGGGCTACCAAGAGCCAGTCATCCAGATATGAGAATACTCATGCACCCTGCAGCTTTAGGTGTGCTGCACCACTGACATACCCTTAATGAACAACCTGGGGACTCATGTAAGACCAGATTGCAGTGTCTAAAACTGGAAGGAATTGACTCATACTTGTAAGGAGAGAAGCCTTATGTTAGTTTGATATGGAGGAAGGAAACTTGGAGGTCCAGAGAGTACAGTCTCTTTCTGACAGACAAGGAAGAAAACTAACTCCGACTAGAAAACTGTAGAAAAATTAAAATAACTGTAATGTACTAACCTGCAAATTTCAAAGACAATCTGTAAAAGATTTGAGAGAATAACAAGAAAGCTTAGGAAAAACACTTTAAAAATGACCAAATGCCTTGGGCTGTTTAAGAACCATGACCGACTTTTACACTAAGCACTGACACAATTTTGATATCAAGTATACACACATGTACTGAGTTGTAGGGTATTAATACTGGCAACATGCACATTTCTAATAACAGGCACCTCTTGTCTTCTAGAACATTCTGCCTGACGAGGTACATTGTGCCTACATCATCACACAGTCTGCTTCACAGATTTCAGCATGCAAGCCATGGGGGTGTAGTAGTAGTATATGTATGTGGTATTACTGTGGAGTATTATATATTATGCAATCATTGGTTCAGATGATGAAGAGCAACAAAAGGAGATGCAGCACAGTGCCAATGTCAGCAAATAAGCTGCATCTCACAATGAGGCCAAAATGCATGTCACTGTTGCAAAAACAGCAACACTGCCTGTGGCACTGCAGTAGGTGGGATCACTCATATCAGCAGGTACAGAGGCCTCCGTAAACATATGCACTGAGCACACAGCTAAACCAGAGCATGATGAACCCCACATGGACTCCCCTTGTATCTGCTCCAGCAGCAGGCACAAATCTGTACTCCCACCCACAATCGGTTACATTGCAGTGTCAGCACTGACAAGGTGTCCATGATATGTGAGGTGCTTGGAGTAGCAGAGTTGTGTAGTTTACTTACTATAACAGTATACGTCTGAATAGATTGCTGTAGCAGCTATAATACAAGATATATTCTGCCAAGAATGCCATACGTCCAAAACAGTGTACAAAGCTTCAGGTTCCTTCACTGCATGCCATACATCTGCCCTTTGCTAGTATAAAGAGGACACAGATATTTGCTAAAATTCAAAGCCTTCTTGCCCTAAGAAGGAAGGCTAAAGCCTAAAGCTCTCAGTAAGATTCAGTCAAAAGTGCAAAAAGGCAAGTGCAAAAAGGCAATAATCCCAAAACCTGGACAGGGAAGGAAAGAAGTAGGGATGTGGAGAGTATGTACTAATACTGCAACACTGATCTACATGTACATGATTCAAACATGTACCGTTACTGTAAGTAAGTTACAAAACTGCATGTATATAGTTATCATTAGATCACTGTAGCAGTAGCCATTACAATATGGGATGACGGCCAAAGCTCAAGAAGAACGGGAGGGTGGAAAAGGACCACAGTCTGAAATTCTCTAAAGTAAAGCTCTAGTGAAGTCTCCTCTGGAAATGGAATACAACTTGTAGTGTTTAGGACCAAGTCACTGCTTTCTGAACAGATCTAGAATTTCACCCCCTTCCAGAAATCATCAGAAGTGGCCATTGTTCTAGAAGAAGGAGGCTTGACATTCTGAGGAGGATTTTTGCCACAGTTAGACTATGTGACAGACATCTAGAACTGGTTTGTTTAGATACCTGTTGCCTTATTCCCTTCAACATCAGAGAATAGAGCTGATTTGATTTTCTAAAATCCTCACTTTTGTGCAAATAATGTTTTAGTGGTCTCCAGGCATCCAGAATATTATCAATTATTTCTCCTTTGTTTTCAAGCTCAGGATAGAACACAGAGTTGGATAATCTGGTTGACAGTAAATTTATAGAGACATCTTTAAGCAAAAATGGATGGGCTGGTTTGAGACTCACCCTACCTTTGTAAAATATCAAAAAGACTGTGTAGAAATTCAGATATTCAAATAACAGAAGTGAGTGCTATAAACAGGATGGTCTTCAAAATAAGGCTCTTCAGAGAACAGCTTGCTGCAGGTTCAAAAGATAACAGAGTTAATTTCTACAAAAGAAAATTCAAATCCCAAAAAGAAGCTTTTTCTTGATGGCCTGACATGCAAACCCTCCCCTCTAAAAATTAACTTACAATAAAGAAAAAAAAAAGAGGGGAGTCTAAAGGCAGACATGCTGAAATGGCAGAGGTGTGTAATATAACTGAACTGTACTCTAGGCCTGGAATGAATTGTTCCTTCAGGTATTGAAAAAACTGGGTGCCACTGAATGAGATGGGTCTTTTCCTCTTATCTTTTTCATTTGGCTAATCAAGATTTTCTGGTAGAATGTCTTATGATAGCTTCAATGCCTGTTTATTTATTTCAGTTTGATTACCGGGAGGTCCACTGGGCTTGGGGGGGCCCGTTTTCAGTGGAGGCCCGGGGAGAAAAGCTCTGCATAAACAATTTTAATTACAAGAAAGAGTTCAGACACAGATAACATTACAATTAACAGGTTGCTACAAAAATAGTCTACAATACCAATATCAGATTGCTCAATAAGCAAAAAGTATTAACAATTTCAGTTAAGTTCAGCAAGAAAAAGATTGCCATATGTATAAAAAGCAATGAAAAAAGCAAGGAAGAAAAATTAAATCATTAAAAACTTCAATGTTTAGAAGCTTATGCAATTAGTATTTTAGAAGAGGAGAGGAAGGTAAGAAGGTTTGCCTCGGTAGCTTAAGCATATAGTGCAAAAATGCTTTAGTAGCTACTACATTTAGAATTTTAAGTGAGCTTAGAGGAGGATTAGGAAGGTGTAGAGGTTAGTCTGGAGAGAAAGGGGAGGATAACTGGACTGGTGTAGGCTGAAGGGTACAGTTGCATATCCTATTTAGATATAGGTGAAAAGAAAGTTGGGTTTTGAAGTTGGCTAGGTTGTTGCAGGTTCTTAGGGAGGTGGGTAGGGCATTCCATTTTTTTAGCAAAGGTAAAGGATAAGAGAAGTTGGCCTGCTGGGCGCTTTGGTTTTTGTACTGTGATCCGGTTTGGTGAGAAGATCTAAGGGATCTGAAGGGAGTATAGGGTTGTAGAATATTGGAAAGTGCAGGACAGTTAGTAGGATGGAACACTAGTCTATGGGCTGTGGTGAGTTGGAGAAAGTTAAGATGATTTGGGAGTTCAAGCCAGTTTAGAGAGTGAAGGGAGGTGCAGTGATGAGAGGATGATTTGGATTTAGTGGCAAATTTGGAGATTTTATTGTAGCATTGCTCCAATTTGGAGGTAAGGGTAGATGACAGGTTAGTGAGCAGAGGAGCACCATATAGTAGAGACAGAAGGAGGTAAGTAGAGACAAGTAGAGGCAAAGGTTTTCAGAACAGAAGACTTGAAAATACACGATCATCTTTAAGGGAAGTCTGGAAAATGGGATCTTGAGAATAAACAATGCCAAGAATCTGAGAAATTCTCTTGCAATGATAATGGTAAGAAAACATAAATAAGAAAATCTACCACCAGAGAGCCGTGCAGAAGACATCCTAGGAAAGCTATACTATGAAAGTAATCAAGGATGAACAAAGTTTAGTGTGAAGCTTGGGTTGCTGAGAAGATTCATGTTGAGCTGCAAGGTAGCCAGATTATCTTGCATGGTTTATGCTGAAATCAGAGAACCATCCAGTTAAGGGTGTATATGTATGCCTTGAAGTCTGCAATGAGCCAAGACTGGAGATGGCACTTGGTAAAGTCTCCTGAGGCTGTACAGAGACTAAAAGATCCAAATAAGAGAAACAAAAAAGTATCTGTGGTTTTGGTAAATGGAAATGTGCAGATAAGCATCTTTTAGCTGTGACCAGGAATGTTTGGGTTAACAGAAGAGGACACAGTGTTTTCACAGACAACACTCTCAATTTTGGAATGAGAAGGGTTCAGTTCAGGAAGGTCTACAATGGGCATTCAACTACCTTCCCTTCTGGGAACCAGTCTTTTTCCCAGTGGAGAGAGAGGCGACTGGCTCTAAGACCCCCTGAGATGGAAGTTTTGACATGATCTGAGGCAAAAGATACAGTCTCTTGGAAGCAGAGGAATTCCAGATTGAATGGGATAGGGGCACCCACTGGCACCTGTCTGCTGTATGATACCAAGCACCCAAGAGCATGACGCGACTGATTTCCAAGCTGAAAGAAAGAGACCGATATCTTGCATTTTTGAAAGGAAGGCCAGGGAAAATAAATCTGAGGCTGGGAGTCATGGGGTTTTCCTTTGGAAGCAGGATCCACAAGACCACACTTTCTTTTTAGTGTCTCCTTGACATTTCTTTTCAAACTTTTGCATGGAAGATATTTGTTGAAATGACAAAGGGTTTTTGAAAAAGTGGCTTTGGATAGGAGGGCAGTTAATTTGGTATTCTGGTAGTGGGGATAAGAAAAGCTGCTTAACCCCTTGCATTAATTTGTCTCAACTTTCTAATTTTCTTTCTTTCTTTTTTTTTTTTTTTTTAAAGAACCCTAGCAAAGGAATTAACAAATAAAAGGTCTCTTTCCAGAGGGGCATTTAAGAGTTGTACCTTCACATCCTCTGGAAAATTCTGAAGATTTAGCCTTACATTTCTTTTCATGACAGACCCAGCAGCAGAAGCTCTAAAAACAACACCTACAGCATCATAAGAATATTTAACAGAATTTGTTTGTTTGTGTTTGTTTACCGGGAAAGTCCGACTGGGTAATCCATTTTTCAGTGGAATCCCAGGGAGAAAAGCTCCATTTGCTTACACTGCATTACACTATGTTCCAGTTAAACGCAGAGTAGTTACATTCCTAGTTATTTTTATACATTTTAAGATTTTACAGAGGTGGAAGTTACTAAAGAGAATGCCCATGTGCAACTTAGTGGATTGTACAGAGAACAGTTATGTATAAAAATTGTTTTATTGTTTCAGTGAGAGGTTGAGTGTATTCTGTTTAAGTAGAGCATTTGCAGAGTATCATATGGTGAACACAAAGTCTCAGCCTTGAGATGAGCGTGTGCAGGACCAGGACTAGTTAAGATGTTGTTTAAGCAGTGGTTTAAAACTACTGAGTTTGTTGGGAGAGTTTTATTTGTGTGGGGGATGCTATTCCAGAGTTTAGCACTGTATTGGGAGGACAGCAAGTCTCCTGCAGCATTATTTGACTTATTTGTAAGTAATAAGAATTTGTTACTAGAGCGGATGTCCCTTTCTGGATAAAAGGTCATTAAGTTATTTAGTCCAGGGCATTTTTCTGGATGCTGAATGAATTTGTGTAATGTAGTTAGTTGTGAATATGTTATGTAGTTCAAGTCAGTTTAATTGCTTTAAGTTATGACAACGGTAGGTCCTATTACGGAGATTGGTGGAAAATGTAGCTACTTTGTTTATAAAAACTAAGCTTGCTTTATAGGAACAAAAAATCTCACACAAGAATCCAAACTTTAGCTCAGGCCTGCCTACTACCTAGCCTATTATATGCTGCCCAAAAACTCACTAACCTACAAACCAACCTTATGTCCAAGCTTGAAATCGTATACAACAAGACTGGTAGATTTGCTGCAAATCTACCCTATCACGCATACCACTCCATATCGTTAAAAAAACTTCAGTGGCCTGAATTCCAACTCCTCTTCCTCCCTCAAATGCAACTAACTCACAACATCCTTAGCAAATTTACCTCTTGCTCAGCTCTCTCTACTATTATGTATCTCTATTCGCCTAATTGCAGTCTTTGTAGCTCTGAACAACAGCTTCTGGAAATCTACAAACCCCAAAAAACTACTGGCAAACTTCTATATAATTACTCTGTTGCCAACTCTTGGAACAAACTCCCTCTGTCCCTAAGAACTATTCTATTCCTACTTCAAACAGCTTTAAAAAAACCTTAAAAGACCACCTGATTAACTCTAGGACTTGCTCTTGCCATGACCCTACATAACTTTACCTTACCCTCCCCCTCCAGCCCCTAACCCTTTCCTACTCTAACAGCAGAATCTAGCTTAACTTCTACCTCTAACTAGTGTCACTTTTTATTTCTTTTTTGCTAAACTGTACTGTGTTATATTGTACTGCCTAGCTGCAATTGTTCTAAATCACTTATGTATATGTTTGTATAACTGTCAACTTTTTAGCTACAAAAAGGGCACAGTATACTCAAATCAAGGGGTGGCGTAAGCCATACAGAATCGGGCTAGGCTTATAATTGCCCCAGGGCAGATAGCCTAGTATGAACCTATGAACCTATTCACAACTATTACTATAATTATGTTAACTATTTAAGTGGCATTCATTGTCATTTTTTATTATGGAGCTTTTCTCCCAGGGTCTCTGCTAAAAATGAGCCTTTGCGCAGTCGGAATAACCTGGTCAACAAATATGTCAAAATAAAATAATAAATTACTGTAGCAGGTGGCAAGTTTCTTTCTTTGAGTATTGTTTAAGTTTCTTAGGAGAGGAGTGGTGTATAAGATTCAGCAATAAGAAGGTGGTGGATAGAGTTTTTCTTGCAATGTCTGTAAGGAACCCTTTAATCCTATAAAGGAAGCCTACTTTCTGGTGAGTAGATTTAATGGTGTGCAGTATATGCTGGTCATATTTGAGATTGTCATCTATCATAACGCCTAGAAGTTTACTGTGAGTTATAGTTTCAATTATGGTATTATTTGTTGACTTTGTGGTAAAAAAATGCTTTGGATCTTAGCAACTTTTTGAGGTAAAAAGCATTAGCTTAGTTTTCTTGAGGTTGAGTAGGAGGTTTGATTCTTTGAGTCAGGTTTCTACAGAGGAGAAAGATTTTTGGGTAATGTATTGGACCTTATTTATTGTTGAGGCGACATGTTAATCTTGAGTCGTCTGCACACTGAACTGAACTACCACTGTGAGGGGAGGTGTGGAGCTCATTAATAAACATATTAAATAGGAGAGGACCCAGGATAGAGCCCCGAGGGACACCTGTAGAAACTGATTGAAAGGATGAGTAGGTTTGTTGCCATTTAATGGCTTACCTTCCAAATAGGGAAATAAGAAAACACAACAGAGAGCACTGTGAAAGTCCTTCTGAGGAGAGTTGAATAAGCAGTGGCTGGTGCGAGACAGTATGAAGTGCCTTTGACAAATGTAAGAAAATGGTGGACATAGGCAAACCATTGTTTCGATATTGGTTTAATATACTGGTAAAATGTAGTAGAGCAGTAGTGGCGCTGTGCTGGGGCCTAAAGCCATGTTCTGTTCCTGACAGCAGGTTATTTGAGATTAGGTACTGCATCAGCTGCATATGGATGCATTTATCTAATATTTTGGAGAGGGGAGAGATAGCAGAGCTAACCATTTCCAATAGACTAGATTTAAGATTCTACCTGCTGAAGTAATGGCCACCAGAAAAAGCATTTTCCAAGACAGAAACTTCAAGTCTGCTGTGGCTGCTGGTTCGTAAGGAGAGTGAATCAGGGCCTGCAACATGACAGTCAAATCCCAAGGAGGAGTAGGATCCTTAATGTGAGGACAAAGTAAAAAGGTACCCCTAAGGAAAACTTTGCAAAGTTTTGATGATGCCAATAAAGAAGAGTTCTCCCCTAAGTAAAAACTGGAAACAGCAGCCAACTGAACCTTGACCGTGGAAAAATTAGTCCCATCTTTAAAAAGGGAAGCCAAGAAATCCAATACCTTATGGATGGGGGCCATAAAGGGGTCCACTCTGTTTCTGTTGGGCCCACAAGGAAAACCTTTTACACATACCCTTATAAATCTTCCTGGTGGAAGGTTTATGGACAGAAATCAATATCTTCTGGACAGGGGAGGAAAGCCTGGGATGTCTGGCCATAATCGGAATTGGAGAAACCATGCAGTTAGTTTCAGCCCTTGAAGGTCCAGGAGAGGGAGCCCAAGGGGTGAGATAAAAAATCCGGAGCTGGACCAGAGTCACCGGAGGGCAGATCAGATGAGACCAAAGACAGGTGAACCAGATTTGTTGAAGCCAGAAGGGGGCAATGAGGATAACTTTCCTCTTCAACCTGGGTGCCTTCTGCAAAAACTTGGGAATTAGGGGCAGTGGAGGAAATGCATAAATTAGACCGGGAGGCCAAGCATGGACAAGAGGATCCCCTGGGGAATGTCCCTGAGGAGGGATTAAGGCAAAGTACCTGCTGCACTTGTTGTTGAGAGGGGAGGCAAAGAAGTTGCAGCAGTGTTGACTCCATTTCTGAAAGATCATGTTTGCCACGGATTGGTTCAGAGACCACTCGTGAGGCATTAGTAGAACCTTAGCTGAGCCTGTCTGCCAGAATGATGGACTCTCCCGGAATGTGTGTTGCCACTAGAAAGCAGTCAGTAGAGTTGCCCACTGCCAAACTGTCATAGCTACTTGACACAGGGGGTAAGACCTGCTTCCTTCCTTTTCGCTGATGTACCAGACTACTGACATGTTGTCTGCCTGTATTGCAATAGTCCCTAGAGGTAAAAAGCTGTGTAGCTCTTGCAACATCAAAAGAACTACTCTCATCTCTAGGACAGTGAAATGTAAACTGGTCTCCAAGTGCGTTCATGTGCCTTAAATTGTCCGACCCAGATAATACCCCCCACCCCATCTGGGGGGTGTCCGTGATCACCATGGCATTTGGGGAAGGAAGGATGAAGGATCATCCTTGAGTATTGTCTGCAGAGTGAAGCCACCATAACAGGGATTCTTTGCATACTCTAGAAAGTTTGATGGGAAGGCTTAGATTAGAGGATTTCTGAGTAAGGATCATTGTATTGCTAACATCCACTGTAAGATCCTCATGTGAAGGCATGCTGTGGGCAAAAGAGGTATCGTGGTCTTCATCGAGCCAAGAGTTCTGAGGATCAAGCTCACTGGGGGGGGGGGTTGGTATGGCTAGAATTTGTCTGACATGAAGATGCAGGCTCGACAATCAATCCACTGTCAAAAAGGCCCAGGAAACTGTGGTGCTGAGTTGTGCCCCTATGAATTGTATCACTTGGACTGGTTTCAACTGAGATTGCTCTAAATTGAGGGTTATGCCGAGGTGAGGGTCCAGGCACAAAAGATAATCCCTGGCCTTAATAAAGCAATGCCTAGTTGGAGCAGTCAAGAGCCAGTCATTCAAGAGCCAGTCATTCAGATAGGGAAATACCTGGAATCCCTGTAGCCTGAGATAAGCTGCAACCACTGCCAAGCATTTGGTGAACACTCTGGGGGCTGTGATGAGACCAAACAGGATTGATTTGAATTGAAAATGACTGGCTCCCAGCCTGAAATAAAGAAACCTTCTGGAGCGCCTGTCCATCTTGATGTGGTAGTACACATCCTTCAGGTGTATTGAGCACATCCAGTCATTCATCTTCAGTAAAGGCAGGATGGACTGAACTATAACAATCTTGAACTTCGTGTTCCTTACCAATTTGTTCAGGAATGTCAGGTCCACAATGGGCCTTAGGTCCCCTGTCTTTTTGGGAACCAGAAAAAAACTCGAGTAAAGACCCAATCCAACCTGATCTGGACGGACCTCCTAGATGACTCTTTTTGGCAGCAATTGTGTGACTTCTCTAGCTGCCTCCTCCCTCTGACTGGGTGATACATCAGGGAGGACAGATTTTGTCTTGGTTTCACTAAAAAGGGAATGGCATACCCCCTAGATATGATCCTTAGCACCCATCGATTGTCTGTGATGGCTTCCCAGGCTTTGGGGTGCAAGGAAAAGGCAGTCAACCAATTCAGGAGTGCTGAAAGGGTATGTCTGAGAAAGACTCAAGACCCTTGGTTCTGTGAACATCCTTGCCCACGTGGACAGTGTCTACCATTTTATTTCCCCTCTGCCTCTGGGGGAAGAATCTCCCTGAGAATCCCAAAAAGGAGCCTGAGATTTCTTGAACCACATTTTTTTACTCCCATGCTGGTTCCTGTCCTCGAGAAGGACCTTTGTGGGGTAGAAAAATGGATCCCAATGGTAGATAGAGTCTTTCCATCTTTCTCTCTGCAGGAGTGCATGTCACGAACAGTGGGCCCAAAGAAGGTCGATCCATCAAAAGGCGCACTGACAAAGAATGCCTTGAAAGGTTCCCAAAGTCACACAGCCGCATCCAGGCATGATGTCTTATGGCAATGCCGGAACCGGTAATCCTTGAGGTACCCTCTGCGGCATGGAATATCAGCTTCATGAATGCATTAGATAGGGTTAGAGGGTGGCCATTCTGCAGGAGAAAACCTTCTGCTCCTCTGCTGACATGGACCCTAGGGTAGAGTTAGAGAGTTCCTTGACCAAGTCCCTCTGTAGTCTCGTAAAGTGGGAACAGTAGTTTAGTGCCCTTAAGGAGAAAGTGGCCAAGGCATAAACTCTTTTACCAAATCTGTCCAAAGCCCTTGACACCCTGTTAGGGGGATGGAGAGAGGAGCTATCTTGGGACAGTCTGGAGCCTTTCTGGGGCTGGCTGTCCATGTGGTAGTCCACCGGGGTCTGAGATAGATTCAGTGGAGATGCAGGGAGGTTCTGCAGGGGTGAAGATCGAGGATTTCCCAGAGTGGGGGAGGACCCTCACCACTACTTCGATGCCAGGAGGACTCTGGCCACCAAAGAGCAGTCTCCCCCATGGGAGCGAAGCTACTAGACCAGACAACTGTCGGGGGCCCCTTGGCTCCCAGTCTAAGGAGGGAGTTGGAGCCAAGCTGTCGAACACCAACACTATAAGGGGAAGCAACAACTATAAAAACTTCAGAGTTGAAGTCATCCCACCCCAGAGCCGATGTTGAGGCTACTGCTCAGAGACACACACTGCACCAACACTGTCAGTGCCGACTGGATTGGGGAGGCAGTTGGAGGTGAAGACATGATGACTAGTTGCTCCTGCACCCCAGCTTCTGGGACCAACAGAGTTGATGATTCCAAAACCGCAGGTTGGATTCGAGAAGGAGCCACTGGGCAGAACGGGGACTTTCTCACAGATCCAGAGGGGGAGATGAAGCGGGCAATATCACCATCTGAATCTGGGCTTCAAGAAATTGCCACATCAATCTACCAATGTCTGTAAGGCTCTGAGAAGACCTGATGGAGGAAGTAATGGAGACAGGTCTGTATATCCTTTTAGGAGAGTTCTCCTACAGCGGAGATCTTTGAACCGAGATACTCAGCTTCGAGCTTGGAACTGAGGTCCGGGGAGGAGAGGCGACAGTTTGAACCAAGGAGAACCTATTCGAACCCTCCAGTTCTGAGGGTTTGGGCGCCGTTTTGGCAGGCTCCAAAGGTGATGGAAAAGACTAGTCAGACCACCTTTTTTTTTGTGTTCCCGGGCCTCTTTCTGCTTCCTGGAGGGGGTTTGAGCCCCTGATGAAGAAGGAACTGAGGAAGTGGACAAAGCTGGAATTAACCCCTTAAGAATCAATTTGTGGTGGCGATCCGCAAGAGCTTGCAGGTGAAAGCCCGGGCAAATGGAACAGCCACTGTTAAAAAGACTAGGCCCTAGACAATAGAAGTACTCCCTGTGGGTATCATACAAGGGGATCTTTATGCCCACAGGAAGTGGACTTCTTAAATCCCAGGGGCTTCTCAGAGTGGTCCGACTTAGAATTGGCCATCACTGAAGAACAGACTTTTTTTGTTTTAAAAAAGAAAAGATAGAACTACGGCAGATAGAAACTAGACTACAACTAGGAGCTAAGTAGAAAAAGAAGGGAAAAAGAATCACTTATGGTGGCATCTGCAATGAAAAAATGGAGGAGTTTAAGAGCACCGACAACCTCACTGCTTGTACGATGAGCAGCAAACAAGATCTGGGGCATTTTGTGGGGAAGTGGGTATTACGGGATGGGAGGAGGATCTCAAGCGTTGAATCTCAAGCTTGTGAAGCCTCAGAGTCAGTTCCGAGGATTGGAACTGAGACCCGCAGGTTAATGACCAAATGAAGATGACAACATCAAATCGGTTATTTTAAACGTGCTTCTGAGTATCTGCTACTCTTTCTTCATAACTGGTGTTTGAGAAATTGGAAATAATGATGTTGCAGTAAAGGAACCCTTCAAGGCAACTAAGACTGCAGAGGAAGACCAGAGGTTTAGGAAAATCCATGTTGAGGAGCTTGTAATACCTCTTTTGAGAATTAAGATAACCTCTTTCTGTTCGCATTTGAAGAGATGTTTCATTTTAAAATAGTATGTCCTAAAGAGGTTTACTCATTTGAGAATCTGAAGAAAGGGTATACTCAGATTCTGACTCTCAGACTGTGGAGGAAGAAACTTGCAAGACATAATCCAATCCTTCCTGTAAAGGTCCAGACAGACTTTTTTCCTTAGAAGAGGAAACTCTCGTCTTAATTGGAGTAGAAATGGAGCAGACTGGGGAAAAATGTTGAAAGGCTTTAGCAGCCTTGAATAAATCTTGCTGAAATTTAAAACAATCCTCCAAAGTTCCATTTTGAGAAGGAAGTGTAGGAGGAGGAGACAAGTGTTTGTCTTCTCAGTGCGCTTCTTTGGAGCATCCAGGCATATAGTTCTCTGTGTCAAAGCCACAGGAAAACCTCCATAAACTTCATGCTGAAGTCTTACCTCATCAGTACCTAAAATATGCCAAACACATCCTTGGATAAAATACCCTTCACAGCAAACTCTGAAAGACAAATTATCTGTTGAGAATAAGAGGTTCTCAAGCCACAGTGGCCTCTAAAAGGAAGCAGCAGACGGGTCCCTATCAGCATCTCGAATGCTGACAATATAGAATTTGATAGTGTCGCATCGAGAATGCCGAAAGTGCAGAATGTCGAATGGGTAAACGGAAACTCCGTAAGGGGAGATTTTGGTTTACCTCAATGTAGTGCGGTCCCGGAGTTGGTATATTTAAGAAGTGGGAGGTGTGGGGTGCAGGGGGACCTGTCCCCCTGCCTACACCATTTTTTTTTTTAAATCGGCATTCGAAAATTGGATAGTTCGATCATGTCAGTTCGACATTTAGTGACTCGAACTACTCAATTTTCGAAATGCTAAAATAGTCATGAAGCAGACCTACAGTCCAAGTGCTACATAAATTGTCTCCGTGGTGTTGTCAGTCCTCAGTCTAAGAGTGTATAAAATAGAAAACAACTCTCAAAAATCCACAAATCCACAGAAAAACGCAAATTAATTCCTCTGACGTCTCGGCTTTAGCCTTCAAGGAGTAAAAAACATAATGACACACTTCATTTATATATACAAAATTAATTAGTAGAACTGATAAATCAATTAGTAATAATCTAATTTAAATAAATACTCTCCAATTTAAGTCTTCATTAAGACCTTGTGGTACATAGTATTAAATTTTAAAATAGACATAGCTTCCTTATATATCAAAGCTTGTTTAATGTATGAAATATTATGCCAAGAACAATTTATTTTTTCTAAAACTGTGGCTTGAAGTTCTTCATTTGTACTATTATGAAAGTCCCTAAAATGTTCAGCTACAGAACTTGCTTCTCTATTATTAATAATGTCCCTGGCATGTTCCAACAGCCTAACTTTAAATGACGGTTTGGTCTCACCAATACAGAATTTCTTACACGGACATTTAAGGGCATAAATCACCCCTTCAGTGTTACAGCTGAAAACACCAAGAGTATTAAATCTAACATTATTAATATGGGAAAATTTATTAACCATAAAACTACAGGCTTTGCATTTCCCACACTTCAAAGTACCACTAAAAAATAAACTACGTTGTAAGCTAACCACAGACATCTCAAATCTGCTCTTTACTAAAAAATCTTTTATATTCCTACCTCTTTTGTATGAAAATCATAAATCAACATCCAGCCATAGAGACACATTATGTAGGGAACTGAAATAATTCCAAGAATGATTATTTTTATTATAAAGAGTGTATAAAAACTTGTTCCATCAATCGCCTCTCTTGTCAGATTCTTCTTTTTTTTTTTGAACATGAAGATGAGGCAAGCTGCTAGGGAATTAGAAGACAAATCCCTTAAACTTCTAAATTCTAAAACTACTTTGAGGGAATTTAGCCTACTTCTGAAGGTCTTTTGGAACAAAAATAGATAAATAAGGCATGACCCAAAGAACAGGTGTGTAACTAACTTTATCATAACAGTAGATTACTACTCTAGTGGCCTAAGGTTCTGCCACCTGTGAACAGTCAGCCTACAAAACTAAAGGGTGTTTTCCATGCACTGCAGTTCCCTGAAGCTCCATATAAAGACAGATGGAGCACAAAAAGCTTCAGAGCATTTTTTGCCTAGGAGAGAGGCATTAGCCTAGAACAATGCTGGGAAACAGTCTCAACAGCAAACTATGTACAAAATGGTGAAATGTCCACACCCTGGGACACAAAAGAAAAAAAAAACAGGCAAAGAAGGGGGCTGGAGGGAAAGGAGGCGACTACATCAATGATCCATTAGAACACCTGCTGTTTTGGTAAATTTACTTATACAGCTGTACAATTTTCAATGCATTGATCACTACTGCAGTAGCCTAACCTAAATGGGTAAATTACCATAGGTTAGAAAACTAACAAAGTGAGGAGGACAATATACTAAAGCTCCAGGAGACCGTAGAGGATGATCCTAGCAATGCCTGTTGTAGTGCTTTGGAAAAGTCTGTACAGAGGACCAATTTGCTGGTATTAGAATACTTCGAGTCCACAGCTTTCCAGAAAGCAACTAAAGTCAAAACCCTAGTGGAATGGACTGGAAATAGTTTATTATGGTGAGGGTAACAAAAAGCAATAGTATGAGACAATCAACTGGAAAATGGCCATTTTTGACATTATCCTATCCTCTTATCCCTCACAGGAAATAAAAAATACAATTGTGCTAGTAAACATCATAACAGTATAAGTTCAAATGATCACTGATGCACTAGCCTTAGCAATATGGGTTATATTCTACCAAGGATAGAACAGCTGGCCAGCTTCCAAAGCTTCAGGGCACCTCCAACACACTCAACCTGTCAAACAGACAACTCTGGCTGCCAAGCCTTCAGAGCTTTCCAGCTAACAGACAAAGGAAGGCTGAGCCCTGAAAGGACAGTGCTAGGAACAAACAAATAAATGTCCACACCCTACATAAAAAACACAAATAAAAAATAAGGGGGATGGAGGGAGTGGCTACTGCAGCAGTGATCATTCGCACATCCTCTGTTAAGTTTAATTACACAACTGTACTATGTTCATCATACTGATCACTACTGTGGTACCCTTAGCTACATGGCTAGATTACCATAGCTAACTACATCTGGGGCGTAGACAGCGAACAGTCCAGAAGCTTCTGGAGAATGGTACTAGCAAAGCCTGATCTGGACCTAGAAAAGGAATCAAGTTTATAGTGCTTTGCAAAAGTATGTACAGAGGGCCAAGCAGTAGCTTCTAGAATCCAACCCATTCCAAAAAGCCTTAGATGAAACCAAGGCCCAAGTAGACTAGGCCTTGACCCTGCCTGGAATAGATTTGTTATGGTAAGTACAACAAAAGGCAATAGCCTTATGCAACCATTTGTAAACAGTCTGTTTTGACAGACTGTCCCTTCGTATTGCTTTCATGAGAAATGAACAATTGATCTGAAGATCTGAAAGATAGTACCAGAGTCGTCTGTGGACATCCAAGGTCCCCCAGCCATTTCCAAAAGAAGGGAAAACAGCAGTTGCCTGGGCCACAAGGAGTTACCACAATGACCATGGGGATTCCTTCTGAATCTTCAAAAGTACCCTGGATATTAGTCGAAATGGTGGAAAAGCATAAAGGAACATCCCTTGCTAAGGAAAAGAAAAGGCATCATCAGTCTTCTAGGCCTTCTTGTATGGACTCCTGAAACAGAACCTTGCTAGCTGATAGTTCAGAGAGAAGGCAAAGAAGTCTACTTGAAGAACTCCCCACGGATATATCAAATCTTAGAAACCCGCCTTTTCTTCTTTCCATTCATGAGGGTCCTCTCTGGTCATGCACAGCTTGTCTGCCACACGATTTTGCTCAGATAGAATGTACTCGTAGGATGCCTGCAGTGTGAGACTGTCTTATGAATCTATATCCCAAGCTAACAGGGCTAGTCTGCAAAGGAAGTACAACCTGGTTCCCCCTTGCTTGTTGATGCACCTGGGGACCAAAAATGATTCAGAGAGTTGAGTGGCTTGATAGGGACAAGCATCTCTTGATATTTACATGCTTGCATCTGTCCTTACTGACCCACACACCCTGCACTTTTATCCCTCCTGAAACTGCTACCCAAGCAAAGTCAGAGGCATCTGCAGTGATTGCTTTGGAACTGGGAGGGAAAAAGGGAGACCTGGATTTAAGGATATCTGTTGCCTCCACCAAATGATTTTCCTTCAAACAAACCTTAGCACTGGGATCAGAAGACAAGGGGTGTGGGTGCCAGGACCAAACAGACTTAAGATACCACAACATCTTCCTCATATGAAATATTGCCAAGGTTATTATAAGAGATCACAGAAGTCATGAGACCAAAATCCTGAGGTATTCCCGCACAGTGACTGGAGTTTGAGTGGAAAACCTCAAACAGATCTAGATATAGATCTATTATTTCCTGAAAAAGAAAAACTCTTTGAACTGAGGTGTCTAGCTGTCATCACAGGAACACAATCCTGTGTGAAGGAGTCAACAAAGACTTTTGAATGTTCTCTTGGAATCCCCATTTGTACAAGAGATCTCTCACCCAAGAGAGAGATTCCTGACACTTTGAAAAAGATTCTGCAAAAGTAAGCAAGTGATCTAAATATGGAATGATGTGCATACCCTGTAGCCTGAAATGAGCTATAAGTGGAGAGTGACATTTTGGACATTCCACTGCACAGAGTGTTCTCAAAGAGTAGGCGAGAGAACTGACAATGTGATCCAGACAAAAAAATTAAGAAACCTTTGAAGTCCAGATGAATAGGGATGTGATAAGGATCTTTTAAGTCTTGTGCTACCAGAAAACTTGAAAGAGGAAGAAGAGGTAACAGGTTGCAAAGTGCCACCATTTTGAATTTGTGCACTACCACAAACAGGTTCAAGAAAGAAAGATCCAGAACTGTTCACCAAGTATCTTCTTTCTTTGGCACTATAAACATCCTTGGATAAAAACCCTTTCCCACCTGGAATGGATGAACTGGTTCTTCCTTGGGACAGTATGTGATGAAGAATCAGTGGAAATAAGACGTCTGGAGGATGAGGATCGACCCACAGAAAGTAGGAACTTCCTCCCACTGCCATTTGTAACCTTGATGAACGATTTTTAGAACCCATTTGTCTGAAACTATCTGCTGCCAAAGAGAAAAACAGATATCCAGTCTTTCTGAAATGGTGTGTGTGTGTGTGTCGGAGGGGAGGGAGTCACAAGTTCTCTTGAGTAGTCATTCAGACTTGCTGGAATAGCCTTAAATTTTGGAGGTTCAAAGCTTATTTTTGGAACCCCCTTATCATTTACTCTTAAACATCTGTTTACCTGTATTTTGTTGAAACGTCTTATTCTGCTTTTTGCCAAAAGTGGATGAGAAGTTAGAAATTCCCTTGAAAAATTTGGAAAAGGAAGACTGAAAAATCTAACGATTCTCTGGATCATCTTACCCCTTTCATCACACTTCTTTGATCACCACTGCAGCAGAGGAACCAAACACTAAATCTCTACCCAAAGATGAACTTAAAACCTCATTTTAACATCATTTGGGAGGTTCTGAGAATGCAGCCAATACTAGTGGCCACAGTCCCAGAAGTATCAACAGAGTCAAGCACAAACTGTAAATAATGACTAGTGACCTATGCAATAAAAGAAACTAAATATTGTGCAATAGATAGGAATACAGAGTGGGTTGTCAGCCCACTTATGACAACTCTTACTCGTGACACACAGTACATATACGTAGCCCAACATATGTGGAGGTACTCTAAAAAAATATCTACCTAAAAACCAGAGACCTCCAAAACACATACATACTAAACCAACCATAATACACAACAGACATAATGGCACAAGTGTCTCCTCATCAAAGCCCATAAGGCAACCGGCATCCACTCCAAACATCTTAGTCATAGGAAACTCTATAGTGAGAGATACAGATGTCACCCTCACCAGGCTAAACAAGAAGAAAGTCAGAGTAAGCTGTCTTTCTGGTGCCAGGATTCGTCAGATCACTCAGTCACTCAAGTCTCTCAACAAGTACTGTTATGACTCAGTCATAGTACATGTTGGTGTGAATGACTTGAGACGTACCTCTCCCTGGACTACATGAAGAGAGACATGACTGAGCTCTCTGATTATGTGTCACAGGCAAGTATGTCCCTAGCCTTGAGCAGCATATTACCCTCACCTAGGATGATACTACAATATAAACAGAAAATCACTGACTTCAACAATTGGCTTAGTTTCTGGTGTCATTCTAAAGGAATCCAGTTTCTGTCAGTCTGGGATGACATGATTGATAGACCTCGATGCTTTGCCAGAGATGGACTTCATCTGTCACCCTTTATATTTCAGCTACTGGCAAAGGTTCGTGCCAACCCCATAGTGCCTTTTTTAGGCAATATCACAAGGACAAAATTCCCAACATAAAAAGTTAATCAAAAAAGCAACTTCAAGGTTATGCTGCTAAATGCTAGGAGTCTTAGCATGAAACTGCACTCACTGGAAGCAGTCCTCACACTGGAAGATGCTGACATCTGTGCAGTTATGGAGACCTGGTTCAAGACTGTAGAGAGCACCCCAGCCATACTGGGTTACACCTCCTACCACATGTTCAGACCATGAGTGGAAGGCGTGAAAACTAAAGGAGTCAGTGTATCAATATTTATTAAAGATAAATACACCTCCGGATTGGTTAAACAGTATGATTCCCTGAAGACATTTCAGGTGCAACTAACTGTTGGTAGGATACCTATTCAAGCCATTGCCAGCTACAGGACACTCTCCATGACTCAAGACACCTACTTTGCCTACTTGGATCTACTGGAATCCATCAGGATACATCCAAACACCATGGCTCTGGGTGATTTTTATTACCCATCCATTGACTGGGTAAATTAATCATGCTCAACTCACTTGCCCAAAGGTTCCTCGAGTTCATTAAATCCAACGCCCTGGACCAGCTTGGTGGACACCTAACATCTTGGATCTGGTGCTTACCAATATGGGGAGACTGCTGTAGCACCCTCACTGTGAGGTCTTCCCTTGTCAGAACTGACTACAAATTAGTCAAAGTAATTATCACACTGGACCCCCACCCCCAGCAGCAACTAAACTAAAAAAAAACTTCTCCAAAGCAGATTATATCCTTCTAAGGCATGACATAAATAGTTTCACTGCACCTCCCCCTCAGATGGAACTGGTAATTATGCACAGTCCTATACCAATGCTTTTTAAAAACACCTGTATAACTGCAATGACGCGGCCGTAACTGATTGGATCAAAACAATCTCTTCAAGGAAGAACAAATCTGCCTGGTGGACAACTGCCATTAACAGACTTTACAATAACAGGAAGTTGTCCAAAAGTAAGACAGAGCGTGCCCTAAACTGGGAACACTCCCTCCTCAACTTAAACAAGCAAATAAGACTTCTTCTGAGGTTCTCCAAAGCAAACTACAAATCCAAATTAGCATCCTCAACTAATGACAACAATAAGGCTTCTTTAGTTACATCAGTAGCCTAAAAGGTAAGACCCAGATTTACATCGAACTGGTAGTTAATGATACCACATACACTGAGTCTGTGGACATAGCAAACCTGTTAGCCAACAGGTTCTGTGAAAACTTCACTCTCTTGCCCCACCACACATACCCCATAACATTCCTTCCACCTGTCCCCCACCTTGCATCTCTAGACAGCAGGTCATAAATACCCTCTCTAAGGCCAAAACACAGCATCTATGGGACCTGATAACATCCCAGGCTGCATCCTACATGGGCTGCAACAAGAATTAGCAATACTATTGGGTACTCTCTTCAATCATAGTCTAAGGACAGGCTTCACCCCAGCGGAATGGAAAATGGCCACCATTATCCCCTTGAACAAAGGTGGTGCTTTCACTGACCCCGGGAACTATAGACCTATTAGCCTGACTAGCCTTATCTGCAAATCCATGGAGCGGATTATCATTGACCTTATCAACAAAGATATAGGTAATCTCCAAACACATGACCCTATTTAGTTTGGATTTGTCAAAGGGAGATCATGCCGGTTAAACCTGGTGGACTTCTTCGAGACAGTCACAAGAGCCCTGGACAAGAGGAAAACTATGCATACAGCCTACCTGGACTTGGTAAAAGCTTTTCACACTATTCCCCACTCAGGCATTATTGACAAATCCACCCAGCTAGGCATCAACCCTTACATCTTTAGGTGGGTTGCAAACTGGCTCATCGAATGAAACCATAAAGTCAAAATAGGGGATTCCACCTCCAACAGCAGACCTGTAACCAATGGTGTTCCACAGGGATCAGTCCTGGGACCTCTGCTATTCAGAATCTTTTTCTCTGAAGTACAAGCAAAAACTTAAGTTCTGTGGCTTCAAAGTTTGCTGACAACTGCAAACTGGGAGCAGTCATAGAATCCCCAAATGATGTCAACATCCTACAAGAGGGTCTTACACACACAAATGTTTGGTGCCAAAGTCATGGCCTTAAACTCAATGCAAAAAAATGTACCATTACCCCTTTCAGTAAGAGCACTGTTCCGGCTAACTACCACATCAACAGAAACACCCTAAGCATGCACTCAGTGTAAGAGACCTGGGCACACAGGGTGACAGCAACCTTACCTTTGATCATAATGTCTCCACAGTCTTAAGAAGGGCATTCTATATTGCTCATCTCATACGGGCAGTGCCTCCAGAAAAAAAAAGTAATAACCTCCCTGTACACTTCCCTCATCAGGCAAATAATTGAGTACAATGCCCCTTTTGGTATGTACCTTTCCAGGCACCTGCAGCAATTGGAGAGACCACAAAAGTTCCTCACAAGGAGAATTCAGCATCTGTTTTATGTGGATCAGCTGAAATCACTGTCATTTTATTGTATTTATTTATTTATTATTTGTTGCCCTGGATAGTCCGACTGGATATATGTCCATTTTCAGCAGAGGCCCAGGGAGAAAAGCTCCACATACCAAAAAAGAGTCAGTACATACATCACTGAGTGACAAACTCAGGCAGACATGTTTAGAAAAATATAGACAAAGAATACAGGCAGATATCAATACACACAATGTGCAGACTTGCATCTGATTGGCAGAGATGTATCAAAAAAAATGTGAACATAGAATACAATCAGATTTCATAATTCACAATGTTTAGACACTCAAATGCTATGAGGCATAGATACTTGGTTAAACAGTAGGTTGGGTAGCAAAAAGTACAGTTTTGTACCTACCATAAATGTAGATGTCCGATAGATATGCAACTGCAGTCATAACATATGGGTTGTCCTGCCTCAGGCAGCCCTCGGTCGGCCGGATTCCAAAGTCTGGGTCCGACGTCAGCTGATGTAGCATTTCTCTCCGACGTCAGAGCGGCTGGAGTATATAAGCATCAGCCGACGCCATCTTCTTCAGTGTTTCTTGCCCCAGATGCCAGGTGCCCTCCAATGAAGGCTGTAATCAAATTGGAAGACAAAAATAGGTTTCCAGACAATAAATAAGCAATAAACAGATACACCATAATAGATATCCCCAGCTAAGGATAATAGGGATAGGAGTGGACCCAAGGCATAGAGGGGAAGGAGGGAGGGAAAACCCGACTGCAGTTGCATATCTATCGGACATCTACATTTATGGTAGGTACAAAACTGTACTATGTCCTTCAAAAATGCAACTGCAGTCATAACATATGGGTTGAATACCATAGCTTAGCTGGGGGAGGTGGTATGCTCTAAGAAAAGGATGGTGTAGCTATCAATCCCTGCAGGACTGCCAAAGCAAAGCCTGCTCTGGATCTGGAATATAAAGGGAGGTTGTAGTGTTTGGAGAATGTATGCACGGAGCTCCATGTAGCAGCTTCTAGAATGTCTTTTGTAGGCACCCCTCTTAAGAATGCTATAGAGGTGGCTGTAGCTCTGGTGGAGTGTGGTCTGACATTGGCTGGTACACTCTTTCCATGGAAGGAATAACAGAATCTGATGCAATGCCCAATCCAGTTTGAAATAGTCTGTTTGGAAATTGCTTTTCCTTGTACTCCAGGGGCGTAAGCTACAAAAAGCTGATCAGACTTCCTACTGGTCTTGGTTCTGTCCAGGTAGTAACGAAGTTGTCTGTGAATGTCCAAGGTATGCAACAGTCTTTCCCCTTTGTTCTCAGGATTGGGAAAGAAAGTAGGCAGGTGAATTGCTTGATTTAAAGAAACCCTAGATACCACTTTTGGCAGAAAGGTAGGGTTGGTTCGTAAGGAGACCCTGTCTCTGTGAAAGGTTATGAACGGTGGTATTGCCATTAGGGCCTGTAATTCCGAAACCCTTCTTGCTGAGGTAATTGCCAACAGGAAAGATGTCTTCCATGAGAGAAATTGCAAGTCCACAGAAGCTGCTGGCTCAAAGGGGGGTAGAGTCAGTTTTTCTAGGACAAAGTTGAGGTCCCAAGCTGGTACTGGAGCCTTTCTTGGTGGCTTTATATTCTTGATTCCCCTAAGGAATTGCCTTAACAAAGGATGTGAAAACACAGGTGGATCAGTGTTGTATCTAGCTGAGATAGCTGAAGCATGTATTTTTATGGAAGAATATGAGAGTCCATTCTGTAGCATATCTGCCAAATATTCCAGAATGAGTGGGATGTTCAATAATGATGCATAATGACCCTTGCTGGTATTCCAAATGCTGAATCTCTTCCATTTTGCTGAGTAAACCTTTCTGGTGGATGGTCTTCGGGCTTCTGTTAGTATCCGCTGAACTTCCTTAGAGAGAGATAGATTGAGGTTATTCATGGGATCTCCCAAGCTGTTAGCTGCAGCGTCTGAATGTTGGGATGTACTGTCTTGAAGTTGTGTTGAGTCAAAAGTTGGGGCCATTGGGGAAGGGCCCACTTTTTGTTGTGACATATGCTCTGTAGTAGTGGGTACCAGTGTTGTCTTGGCCAGTCTGGAGCTATTAGGATCCCCTTGGGCTTCTCTGCTTTGATCTTTAGTAATACTGTGGTCATCAGTGGAAGAGGTGGGAATGCATAGATTTTTAGGAAGTTCCAGTTGAATGAGAGAGCATCTATTTTCCATGCTTGTGGATGATATGTCCTTGAACAGAACCTTTGTAGATGATGATTGAGGTGGGAGGCAAACAGGTCTACTTCTGGCCTGCCCCATGTCGAGGTGAGTCGTATGAAGATTTCTGGATGTAACCTCCACTCGTGGGGGTCCTGGAAATTCCTGCTTAGGTTGTCCGCCAGCACATTGTCTTTGCCTGGAACAAACTGGGATTGCAACTGTATGTTTAGGCTCAGTGATTTTTCCCAAAGATTCATTGTCAGTCTGCAAAGGGGGTAAGAATGGGTGCCCCCATGCTTGTTTATGTAACACATCACAGTGGTGTTGTCTGTCCGTATTAGCAGGTGGCCTTGCTGAAGTTGTTGTCGAAAGGCCTCAATGGCATGCATTACTGCCAGCATTTCTTTTTGGTTGATATGCAGATGTGTTTCCTTTGGAGACCATTGTCCTTGAATACATCTGCCCTCCATGTGCGCCCCCCATCCTAGGTCTGAGGCATCTGTGGTCATGGTCTGTGTTATCTGAGGTTTTTTGAACGACATAGCTGTGTTTGCCTGGCTTACCGAGGCCCACCATAGAAATTCCTTTTGTAGGCATGGAATGAGCGGTATGGTTGTCTCTAGGTTGTTGCTGTGTTGAGACCATAAGCTTTTTAGGTACCATTGAAGCTTTCTCATGTGTAGTCTTGCTAATGGGACCAGTAGAATGCAGGATGCCATGTAACCCAGGGCCTGTAGGAATCTCCTTGCAATCATCTGGGTGAGCTTTGCCAAACCTTTGAAATAATGAGTTAACTTCTTTTGCTTGTCTTCTGTCAGGTAAGCCATTTGAGATGCTGTGTCTAGTTTGGCTCCTAAGAAGGTTATTTGCTGGGATGGCTGAAGTCTTGACTTTTGGAAGTTGACTGTGTATCCCAGAGCCTGTAGCAATTGTATGACATAATTCAAGTTTTTTGTCAAAATCAGTCTGTCGTCCGCTTGTATGAGGCAGTCCGTCCAGGTACGGGTAAATTTGGATCCCCTGGAGCCTGCAATGAGCAATTACTGAAGCCAGGCATTTCGTGAATACTCTGGGCGCAGTAGATAAGCCAAATGGCAATGCTGAGAATTGATAATGCTCTGGCCCTGCAAGAAATCTGAGGTATCTTCTGCAGCTGTGTCTGATAGGGACATGCAGGTATGCCTCCTTGAGGTCCAGAGTAATCAGCCAAGACCCCTTGCCCAGCATGGGAAGGAGTTGCTGTAGAGTCAGCATTTTGAACTTTGGTACTATGAGAAAAGTGTTTAATGCGGACAAATCCAGTATTGGTCTCCATTGAGTTTCTTTTCTTGGAACAAGGAACTGTCTTGAATAAAACCCCTGGCCTTGTTCTTGTTGTGGAACTTTTTCTATTGCTTTGATCTGAGCAAGCAGAGAAATTTGCTTGATAGCCTCTGCCCTCTGGTTTTGTGGTAGGTTTGGCATGCCTAGTTTTCTTGGCAAGGTATGAAAGTGGAACCTGTAACCTTGGTCTATAATGTCCAAAATCCATTTGTCCTTTGTCAATCTGTGCCAACTGTCTGAAAACAGAGATACTTTTCCGCCCAAAGGAGCTTCTGTTTGCTCCTTGGTCAGCGGAAGTAGAGGAAAGTCATTGAGATTGTCCCTGTGGGGCAGTAGAAACCCCTGTGTCACTTCTTTGGTTTGCTGGTTGCCATTGTCGTCCCCTGTAGGAACCTCTGTATTGTCCTCTTCCTCGGCCACGCCTGTTTTTGCCCCTTTGAAATCTTTCAGGATTAGGAAAGGACCAGTTTTTAGAAGGCCAATTCCTGCTGAATCTGGGTGGCTGAACCTGGAGGAAATCTTTGACTGTCTGAACTGACTTGGCTTTTTTCCTCAATGGACTTTAATACATCTTTAGCATTAGCACCAAAAAGCTTGTTCTTTTCAAAGGGTGCATCAAGAAGTTTTGCCTTAACATGATCTGGTAGAGGTTGTTCTTTTAACCATGCATGTCTACAAATGACCGCCCCTGTCATAGCTGCCCTACATGAAGCTTCCAATGCATCATATCCACAATTATTTACTTTTTCAGTAATTTCTGACATTGGCTGAGGCAAGAAAAGGTCCCCAACGGGGTACTTAGCTTTTTTGATGACTTCAGATTCGAAGAATACAGGAGCTGACCAACCGGCACTTGCGAACTGCTTCTGCTTCGGGCACCGCGCGGCAAGAAAGACTGAAGAAGATGGCGTCGGCTGATGCTTATATACTCCAGCCGCTCTGACGTCGGAGAGAAATGCGACATCAGCCGATGTCGGACCCAGACTTTGGAATCCGGCCGACCGAGGGCTGCCTGAGGCAGGACAACCCATATGTTATGACTGCAGTTGCATTCTTGAAGGACATCATGTATTAGTGAAGTTGTTAGTCAGTTTAGAACAAGAGCACAGCCAATGAGATGTGAGGTATTTTTGAGTTCTCTTTTAAATAGGGGTAGTGAGGTTTCTTTGGTAATGGTAGCAGGCAGTAGATTTCAGATTTTACCGGTTGAGTTGGCAAATATAGCATCGCCTGCAGAGTTGTTGGATTTTTGGGTCAGTATCAATAGTTTATCAGCTGAGCGTAATGGCCTGGGGGCATTATGAAGGGTGAGAATATTTTTGAGGGCAGGGGTGTTATCAGGCTGACGGAGTATTTTATGCGCTACTATAAGCTGGTGAAACTGTAGAAGGATAGGATACTCTAGCCATCCCAGTGGTTTGAGGTTCTGGCAATGGTGGGTCCTAAAAGCCATGCCAGTAACAAATCTGGCTATATGATTGTAACATCCTGATAATTTGTTGAGATCAGTTTTGGATAGGTCGGTGAGTACAGGGGAGGCATACATAAGGGGAGAGAGGAGGTGTGATCTTGCAATAGCTACCCTGGCTGGGGGGGGGGGGGTGACGAAAGGTTTTGCTCTGTATAGGGAGCCAAGTTTTTTATTTACTCCGTTTCATACAGACTACTCAGAGGTGATCTCTGCCTTGCACATAAGGCAATCTCTGACTCTGCTTTACTGGAAATGCTGCATATCCATAGGTCCAATGGCTCACAGGTTACTCACTCTAAGGACCTTAACCTGGTATGCGACAATAATAAAACCTGCTGGAGGGACAGGTTACAGCACCTGTGGAACAGACTTCCAGTTCATGTGAAGCAGAGCACCTCTTTGGCTCTCTTCAAATGTAATCTGGACGATTGGATGGGTGACCGTAAATTCACCCCGGGGTATTCCACCTATGTCTCTCTGACAGGGGCAACAGGTGCTGACTGTGGAAACAAGGGCAGAACTTGGTTAGGCTTGTAAGAGTTCTAGGGCCATTAGCCTGGTAACTTCCTATGATCTCACAAAGTAGATTTTTCCTTACATGAAAAAAATGTGGATAAAACATTCATCATACTTTCACAATTAGTAAGAATAAACTTTTAACATATGAACCTGACAATTCAAAATTCTGAAAATCAAAGTTGCAGATGTATACACTTTCTCACCATTTACGAGAAAGAGCACAACTGAAATAAACTAAGTGCTTAGCAGCAATGGGATTAACTAAAGCTATAACTGATGGATCAGGTTTGGGAATAGTGAACTTTATACATCCTATCTGCCTTTTTAGGGCAGCTGGCTGGCTTTCAGAAAAACTGCAGGCAGTGAGACACACATCCTCTAAAGCAGATAGAACAGGAGGAATTGGTGTAGGTTGTGAAAAATCCTTCTGTAACAACTTATAATATTTTCTTAGGGACTGAGAAACCTTAGCATTCTCCCAGTAAAAACACTGACACATTCTGGCAACAGTCTCAGAAAAAAGAACCCCTCCACAGGGAGAATCAGAAACTGAGCCCTCTTCTGAGCTGGTTTAGAAATCTTAGGAAAAATCCTATATCCATCCTTTTATCTTCCTGTCCAGATTCAGAATCTTGAATCTCTTCAGGAAAAGTGTAATCACTCTTTCTTGTACCATAAACTACTTTACAAGAAGGATCAACAGCCTTAATTAAACTCAGACCCAGAAGCAGTAAACTACTCCTGCCAAAGAAATTTGAGGAGGAGTAATTACATGCTTAGTTTTTTTTTGTTTCTTTCTGACAGGAAAAAAGGAGCCAACATGGCAACAACAGCTTCCCCACGGATGGGTACTGCATTCTGACATAACAAGAAAACCTTTCCTTTTCCTTCTCCCAGAACTGACAAGAGTGGCTCTTCTTTGACCACTGAGGGGACCCCAACAGCCACAGAGGATATGGCTGACCCCTCTGTCCATACTGGCTGTAGGTGCTACACCAGAAGGCTCCAGGATAAAAGATGAGTGGTCTGAGGTACAACAAACAGCCACAGCAGAGTCAACCACCTTTGGCTGAGGCAAACTGCTAACCTGCTGTGGTGGAAAATACTGTTTGCTTAACATTTTCTTTTTCTAGTTGGAAGAAGGACCAACTGTGGGACAGATAGTTTGCTCCATGGTCAAGCCAAAAATGATGCTTCTTTCTTATGGAAGACAAGCAGCAAATGCTACTCAAAATTAAAAGTCTCTAAAAGTCACGCTTTGACAATAAAACACAGTACAAAGCACTTAAACTCTTTGTCAGCCCCACACAAGTAAAATAAATACAATTTCTCCACAGAAAAAAAATGCTTTTCAATTACTTTACAGTCTCGTGACAGTCCATTAAAACTCAAAATTCCTAGCTTAAAACAACTTTCCCGAAGAGGAACGTGATAAAACAGCAGTAATATTTAAAAAAAATTAAAGCTTTTTGTTCCCTGAAGGGAAATTACCTGCCCAGCAAAGTTACAGCACAAGCCGAACATAGGTCCTGCAAAGCCTCAGAGGAGTGCAGTATTCTGCAGCAGTAAAGCACTGAAGGGCTTGGTGCCCAAACTTGTCTTTTAAGTCAGCTCAGTTCAAGCTGCCAGACAGTCTGGGCATGTGGAAGGTGCCCTGAAACTTTGGAAGCAGGCAGGCTATTATATCCCTGGCAAGATATAACCCATACAGCTAAGGTTCCTGCAGCAGTGATCAATATGATGAACATAAGCTGATCAGCTTTTTTGAAGGTTCAAGTTTTGTCTACCTACTATCTGAAGCACCTACAGAGACTCTGAGGGTGAAGAATCTTTTTTCCCCTTATTCTTAGGTTCAAAAAAACAAAACAAAACAGGGAGATTAACAATCTAAATTAAACTCAGCTCTGAGATCACTTTATGCATTAAAGGATTAATTCTCAAACAAATCCTGTCCTTGTGAAAAATGACATACAACTGACTCACCATACGTGCTTTAACTCAAATACTTTCCTAGGAGATGTCAGAACAATAAGCAAAACACTCTTACATGTGAATATCAATTCAACCCGATAAACTGGTTCAAACACAAACAGTTAACTTTTGAAGTACAAAGTTGATATATCCCATAGAGACGTCACCGGTTTCCAAGGTGGACAGACATGCAACATGTCTTTCAAAACTGTTCAACTTCCACATGATAAGGAATATGGGGAAAATCAAAGGGCAGATTAACAGAAATGCCAGACAAATGCACAATGATAGAGGAATAAGAATGGTAAGAGGACAATCTCACAAATAATCAAGAATCACAGTCAGCCAGGTTTGAAAAGGCTCCTGGTTCTTGGACTGGCACCTAGAAAATCTTTTCCACTTACATACAATTTCCAAGCAGCATTTTTTCACCTCTTTTAGGACCTGCATCACTTTCTCAGAAAAACAGACAGGTAAAAAGTTATTAAAAAAAAAAAAGTCATCCAGTGCTACTTCGCAAGCATAGCAGGATGAAGCCCTGACTAGGGTCCAGTTAACATGAGTTCCATTACCAGCTTGGATGACTGATGGAATGGTTGGGAGGGATGAGGTGTGACCGTTCCAGATGGCAGTGCATTTGATGATGTTCCCTTAAAGGAGGCATGGCCCAAAGAGGTGAGTTGCCCTCACATGCAATCAGTGAGCATAGGAGATGGGGCAGGGAGCAAGTAGGGCATATAAAGACCACTACCAAGAAGCCACTAGGATCCACAACCAGCCCAGCAATACTGGAATAAGTCTGGGACAGGAAATAAGCTGGTATACCTGGTGTGGATGTGGGGCAATGAAGGCCAAGCAGCTTGGATGATTATCCAGAGAGGGATGAAACAAATCTATTATCCAAGCAGTTAGCTGAAGATTTTTCAGGTTGGGGTGAATCAAACAATTCCTGTCTTTTGTGAGCAAATCCAGTCTGTGGTGAAGTTTGTGGTAACTGCCCTTGGCCAGACTGAAGAGGAGAAACCACTGTTGTCTGGGCTACAAAGGAGTCATCATCACTGCCTTTAGAGAGTCTTTGTGGATCTTCAGAAAGAACCGTAGCTATCAATGAAAATGGTAGAAAAGCATACAGGAACATTGGAGTCCATGGAACTGAGAAGCCATCTGTCTTCCAGGCCTGTTTGCAATGAGTCCTGTAGCAGAATTTCTCTAGTAGTTTGTTCTGAAAGGAGGTAAACAGATGTACTTGAAGTATTCCCCACAGCTGAATCAGTTCTTTAAATATCCCAGAACAAAGTTGCCATTCGTGGCAGGTCTGTCCTGGTCCTTCTGAACTTAGTTGCAAGCAGGTTTTGCTCTAATGGCATGTATGAAGTCTGCAGAGTCAAATTGAGCTGATTTGCCCTCTCCCAGGATATCACAGCCAGTCTGCAAAGAGAGTAGATCTGGTATCCCCTTCTGTGCTTATGCAACTCATCACTGTGGTGTTGTCTGTATACACTTGCAGAGGTTCTGGGGATCAGAGATGATTTAAGGCTTTGAAAGCAGTGATGACTGCCAACATTTCCCTGACATGTACATGCTTCTCTCTTTCTGCTCCACAGAGATTGTACTTTTACCCCTTTGGAAATCACACCCCATGCCAAGTCAGATGCATCTGTAGTTACAGATTGCATGGGGGTCGGAAAGGGGTAGTGAGAACTGAATTACAAAAGAATTTGTCTATCCAACAAATAATCTCCCTTTTTACAAATGCTAGAAGTGGGATCTGAACCAAAAAAAAAAAAAAACACAACTAAGGATGTACCGAGTTTAAACTAATTTGAGGTATGAATGTATCTTCCTCATGTGGGGTCTGTCCAAGGGAAACATCAGAATCATGTAAATTATACAGCCCAAAATCCTGAGAAGTTCCCTTGCAGATGCATGGCTTTGACTGGAGAAACTCGCAAATAAACTACTATAACATCTCCACTTTGTCCAGAGAAAAAAAGGCTCTTCCTAGGACAGAATCTGACAGGCATTCCAGGTAAATAATTCAGTGGGAAGGGATAAGAAAATATTTTGGAAGAATGATTTGAAAGCCTAGACCAAGTAGAAGATGCTAGACAGATTGTAAAGACTCTTGACAACTGGGGAAAAAAATAAAAAAAAAAATATGGAAAGATATGGATGTCTTGAAGCCTGCTATAAGCAACGATTGGAGCAAGACACTTTGTGAATATCCTTAGTGCTGTGAAAATTCCAAAGGGTAAGACAGAGAACTGATTAAAGTAAACCAGACACAAGTCTTAAAAAAACATCTTAACTGCTCTCCAATGAGCATGTGAGAATGAGTGCCCTTAAATCTAGCTTTACCATAAAGGCAAGAGGTAAGGGGATTAAAGGAAGAAAGGACTGAAGGGATAACATTTTGAACTTCAGAATCTTGACAAAAAGATTTAGAAAGGAAAGGTCTAACACAGGCCTTTAGAAGCCTTTCATTTTTTGGTGGCAGAAAAATCCCCGACTAAAAGTCTTTGCCCGACTAGCAGAGGGGTGCAAGGTCCAATAACCCCCTAGGACAACATCTGGTGCAGAATGAGAAGAAAAGAGAAACTTGGTTCACTGGCCAAGGAGGAAACACCTTGGGAAGGAGGAAGGGATTTCCACTCCCAGGTGTAACCCAGCTGAATTACATTCAGAACCCATCTGCCTGTAATAATCTGGTGCCAAAAAAGATGAAGCTTCAGAGACATACAAAGTTTGCTAGGGTAGGAACGGGGAGATGCCTGAGCTGGCCAATAGTCATGCTGATTGAGAGGACTGTCCATTTATTTTTGGAGGCTTTTCCTTTCTTTTGGGAACCTTCTTGTCACTGCTTTTTAAAATCATGTTTACTAGCACACTACTGCTCAAATGGCTTATTGAAAAAGGAGCCAAGACAGAGGGGAAATTTTTATTTCCTTTGACAGAAGAGGGTTGACGGCCCGAGTCACTCATTGTATTAACTTTCCCCTTTCATAACATTTCTTTAACACCTCAGCTGCAAATGGGCCAAAGAGAACCTCCTTACTTTAGGCAAAATTTAAAATGTCAGTCTTCAGAAAGACTCTGAGAACAGAGCCAAGTCAGTCTTCTCAATACTAACCCAGAAGCAGCAGCTCAATGGGAGGTATCAGTGGCATCAATGGACACTTTAAAATGGCATTCAAGATATTTTTTACCTGAAAAGGCAGAAGGTTAACTAGAGACTTCTACATGTCCTCCAAAGATAAAAGTAAAAACTTTAGCCAATGACTTGCTGAAAGTCAAAGTACTACAGAAATACATTTCTTCCCCATCCTATTGTTTTCCCATCATTGTCAGAGGGATTAGAGTTAGGAGCAGTAAAGCTGGCAGTTCTGGGTACAGAAATCACATCTGGGTGTGCCTTAGTACTTGAAAACAAAAGGTTATGAGTCTGAAGTATCCTACATGACTTATCAGACTTCTTAGGAGCAGAGGGTTGACTATCAGGTAAGCTAGAAGCTGTGAGAAAAACATTGACTAAAGCAGGCCACATAGGAGGAATAGCAGAATTTGGCATGTTTGGAATTTCAACCTGTAACACATCATTTCCTGTGCTACAGGAATTTCATTTCACTCCCAGAGGAAAAAAACTCCCATTATAGAGTTTCTGAAAAGGAAAAATCTTAAGAAAAATCTGAAATCATATTCCCTCTTCTAACTGAAAATCTATGTCAAAAAGAAAGGGAATTATTTTCTATTTCTTGCCTGAGGAAACAGAAGGCAAGGAAAAGGTACTAGTAAGTTCCTTAGCAAATCCCAGTAAATCTTTACTGTCCGCAGAAACAGTTAAAAGGAGACTGGAAGTTTCCTCACCATGTTCCCCTTTCCTGGGCAACTGCCTAGAAAAGGACAAAATCTCAACAGGTATATTAATCCCACAAGAACATTTCCTGTCCCAGATAAGTGAAGAACATTTGTCTGTCCCTTTTCCTGAGACACTCAAGAATGGTTCTCTTTTTCACCAACAGCATCCCTACAACCACAGAGAGCATAGCTATACCCCAGTGTTTGTGGCTGCATATGGGTTCATAGGTAAGTACTAGGCTATCTGCCCGAGGGCATTTATAAACCTAGCCAGAGTGTGTTGGCTTTCGCCGCCCCATTGATTAATTAACTGAGCCTCTGTCAAGCAGAGCCAATGTAGTGATCCTAGGGGTGTATTTTCTGTTACCCATCCACTCGTCAAGGTTTCTCTTGAAGAGTGTTAGTGAAGGGCTCTGCCTAATGTAGCTTGGAATTTTGTTCCAAAGCATGGGGAGTCTCTGTGACAGGAATCTATCCCTCCAGCATGTTCTATTTATTGTTGTGGCAAGGTTTAGCTCACTAGAGAGCGCGTGGCTCGCAGTGACTTGGATTTTTTAGGTGGAGCATGTCCATTAATTCTGCGTTGGACATGGCTTTGTAAGTCAGGCAGAGATCACCTCTGAGTAAGCGATATGCCACTGAGTACAGCCAGAGTTTTTTCAGTCGGGCTGCATAGGATATATGTTTGAGGCCAGTAATCCTCTTGGTGATATATGTTTGAGGCCAGTAATCCTCTTGGTGAGGTACTTTTGTGGTCTTTCCAACTGTTGGAAGTGTCTTGTGAGGTACATCCCAAATGGGGCATTGTACTCTATGTTGGGTCTGATGAGTGACGAGTAGAGGGACACTTGTTGTTGTGTATTTTGGCTTTTCCCAGTTAGGGGTCGCCACAGCGGAACTCCGGTCCGCTAATGATTGGCAGTAGATTTCTACGTGCGGAGTTGCCAGCCCTGACTCACAACCTTCAATGAAGGTACGCCCATTCACGCATATCTACACGCAGAAGACACTCTAGCTGAGAATCGAACCGGACAGCGTCTTACTGTGAGGCGACAACGCTACCGCAGCACCACCACCGCAGTACACTATAACCTCCAATTCTAGATGCAAACCCTTTAGTAATTAGATGGGCCACATAGAAGGATTTCCTAACTACTTTGGCAATATGATTGCCAAAGGAGAGATTACTATCTACCTGGGTCCCCAGATCTCTTATTACCTCTTCTGTATTAAGGGGGCTGCCACCTATGTGGTAATTCATGGGTGTTTTGTTTTTCCCCAAACGGGATGACTATGCATTTTTGGCATTTAGCTTAAGGCCATGACTTTGACACCAGGTGTCCGTCTCAGTAAGGCCCTTTTGTAGGATGCCCGTGTCAGCCAGAGAGTCAATTATGGCTCCCAGTTTGCAGTCATCGGCAAACTTGTTTAGCCATAGTCCTCCTGTGTTTGCCTGTACTTCTGAGAAGTATATGCCGAAAAGTCGGGTCCCAGTACAGAGTCTTGCAGGACATCACTTGTAACTGGTTTAGAGTCGGACCTGGAGCCCGCTATTCTTACCGTGTGAGTTCTGTCTGTAAGCCAGTTGGCAACCCATCTCGTGACATAGGGATTTACGTTCAGGCTGGTGAGTTTTTCTATAATACCTGAGTGAGGAATGGTGTCGAAAGCCTTGGCGAGGTCAAGGTAGGCTGTGTGAACCACCTTTCCCTGGTCTATGGCCTTGGTGACGGTCTTGAAGAAGTCAACCAGGTTTAGTAGGCATGATCTGCCCTTAACAAAGCCGAACTGGGTCGGGTCAAGTGTTTGGAGGTTCCCAATGTCTTTGTTAATGAGTTCCATGATGATGCGCTCCATAGCCTTGCAGACCAGGCTAGTCAGGCTTATGGGGGGGATAGTTACCAGGGTCAGTTGTAGCCCCTCCTTCGTGGAGTGGAATAACCGTTGCTGTGTGCCATTCTATGGGCACATAGCCTGTGGAGAGGCTGAGGTTGAACAGTGTGTGTTTGGGTGGGGGGTTAGTTCGTTCTGTAGTTTGTGCAAGACACAGCCTGGGACACCATCTGGCCCCACTGACGCTGTGCTTTTGGCTTTTGGAAGGGCTGTTTTCACCTGTGCGTCTGTGATTTCCAGGACACTGCACTTTTTCGGTATTGTTGTGGGCCCTTTTGTGGGTGTGAGAGGGGGGTGAAGTTTGCACTGAATCTATCTGCCAGGATGTTGGCAATATCAGTAGGTTCAGTATATTTTGTGCTATTTTGCACTAGTTCAGTGCATATCTGTGAGTTGCCACTTAGATTCTTAACATAGCTAAAGAAGGCTTTGTGGTTATCTTTTGAATCCTTGGCTATTTTTCTTTCTTTATTTATATTTATATAGGTTTATATGTCACATTCATATTTTATATATATTTAAGCATTAGCAATATTTTATATTAAGATTTTAAGAATTTAAGCATTATTATTTTTAAAGCTTTGTATATGTATGACTAACAGTTTGAAACATCGTTTCATGGCATTACAGTTTGAATCTGTTGCAGTGCATAAAGTTACAAGCAGTATAGAAAAGAAAGTCAAAATGTTATTTATTAAGTATCCACGTTTTTCTTTCAGTACTGAGAATAGTATGTTCCCTTTCTTTATAGTGAATACTATGTTTCTTTAAGAGATGATCACAGTATTGGCGCCAAAAATGTTTTTTAAATGCTGGAAATTGTTTAATTCACTAGTTCTGAAGAAGTCTGCGCTGGGCAGATGAAAGCGCTAAACTAGTGGATTATGTTTATATCAGTTTAAAGTTTGTTTTATCATTACAATAAAGAAGATTTTAGCAGTTGGTGTTATTTGTGGATACAACGATTGATGTGGAGACACTATCTTCAACGGGCTGTGCTTTTGTGCTTTGCTGTTCCAGTTACGTGTTTTTGACTCAGCGTTTGCCATATGGGTTTTATTTGTTGGCGATTTTCATTTCTTTTACTATTTTTCTTTCGAGGTTAGCCTTGGATGATTTTATGAGGGACCTTAGTTTCTTACTGATACTGATCAGGGATATCTTTCCTTTTTGGGATTTGTTTTTTTTTTTTTTTTTTTAACTAGTTTCCTCCTTCCATTGTATAGCCTGTTTATGGCAGGGGTCCACCAGACTGGTTTCCTTCTCTTAGAGGACTGAGTCTTGGTTTTGCTAGGGATGGCACGATCCATGCATCCTTGTAGGTGCTCTTACAGTGCATTTATAAAGGTTTCTGCATCTTAGGCAGCGTGTCTTAAGTAAGGTGAAGTTTGCTTTAGAAAAGTTTTTTACTGTGGTTTCCTAAGTTGGGGGTGGTGGTGGGGTGTGGACATCCAGAGTGATTAGTTTATGGTCTGATCTAACCAGTGACGGGTTGCCCTCTGGTGTGGAACACCTGTCGCCCATGTTGGTGATGACCAGGTCCAATATGTTTTCACCTCTGGTAGGGGAGTTTACCAGCTGATCCAGGGTGTTTGAGTTGAGGAATTCCAGGAAGCGCTGGGCTTGGGAGTTTGTACTCAAGTAGTTTTCCCAGTTAATGGTAGGGCAATTGAAATTGCCCAATATCAGGGTGTTCGGTAGGACCTTCACGTTTTCCAGTGTCTCCAGAAAGGTGGAGTGGTGGGTCCTGGGTCAGGGAGGGTGATCTGTAGCAGGCCATAATTTGCATTGCAGATTTGCCTGATGTTAGTTGCACATGGATGATCTCAGAGGTATCATGCTGTGCCACTAACCTGGAGGTGTAGGTATCCTTATGCTGGGGTGCTCTCTGGAGCCTTGAACCATGTTTCATTTACTGCACAGATGTCGACGTTCCCCATACTGAGGAGTGCTTCAAGCGCATGCATTTTGAGATTTAAACTCCTGGCGTTGAGTAGCATAACCTTCAGTTTTTTATTAATTGTGCTGTTTACGGAGGTGGGTTTGACTTTTGAGCCTTGCCTAAAAAAGGCACTATGGGGGCAGGAAGAGCCTTGGCCAGTATTCAAAAGCCTAGGGGTGACAGGTGCAAGCCGTCTCTTGCGAAGCAATGCGGCTTGTCGAGCATGTTGTCCCAGTCTATTCCAGTCTTGGGTGGAGAGCGCTTAGCCTCCAGTTTGGCTGCATAACTGCATCTCTTGCATATGTTAGTGTTTTGTGGTAGGAGGAGAGGGTTGTCTGTGTACATGAGGCAGTTGCAACATTGTCTCAAGATACCCAGATTCACCAGCTGGACTGGAGAGTACACCTGAAATTGCCCTTTGCTCATGCCTGAATAGTAGGATGAGCTGCTTAGCCTTGCCCTGCGGGGCAATCAAGTGTCAGGGTATATTAGTACTTGCTATTAGGTCTGAGCAAGTGCTGGGCTGTAGGATGCTTTTTGTGTGCTTAGGTTGAGAGTTAGACTAGTTTCAAGGGAAAAACTAAAGAGGAGACTTAGTGGAGCCGGGAATAATTTAACCCTAGCTAACCAGTGCTGGCCGGCACGCATAACCATGCAAATGTGGTTTTTATAGCAGGTAAATGAAAGAGATAAAAATTAGGCCAAAATGGCCAAGAAACTACTAATTTCTGGGCTGGAACCACTCCTCCAGGGACAGATAGGCTGCTCAAAGCTCCCCTCTCTCACAGATGAATAGAGAAACTTCCTTCTATCCAAGTAAGGTATGGACAACTCAGAAACTTGTAACACAGCCCTGAATTCAGGACTAGCCTGAAAACTGGACTATACTAGCTTAGAAAGGTGGGAAACAAAGATTCTTTTTTGTTTTTTGAAAATATAAGGCAAAAATAGTAAAAAATACACTTAAAACAGCTTTAAACGACTACAAACGATCAGAAAAGGCTATTGCACTTTAATGTGCAGTCTACAACAGTTAAATTAAACAAAAAACGACTTTTTAAAAGTGCAGGCAGTCAAATAAGTACAATATGTGAAAAAAACAAGCTTTTAAATCACAATAAATGCTGGAAAATCAGCGTTTAGGCGGAAAACAGTTTAGTACAGCAAGAAAATACACAAAACTGATAATTAAATCACTCCAAAGTCTCTCTTCTAAGCTAGAAGGCTTGTATCATTTTAAGGCTTTCTAGTGCTTCCCAGTAGGTTAGTTACAGGAAAGATGGGAAACAAGCGCAGATGTGGTCTTTTAAACCAGAAAGTTAAAAGAGATGGACAAACTGCCCAAATGGTCAAACTACAAGTTCTGGACCAAGAACCACTCCTCTTGTGGTAGACAGGCTACCTAGTGCTTACCACTCCCAATGATAAGCTAGAAGGCTTTCCTCCAACACAGAAAGGCTTGCGGGGCTCAGAAGCTTACCAACAATATGGTACACAAAGAGGACCAAGGGAAAAGATGAATGGTCTGAGGAACAACAAGTGGCCACACCAGTCACCTACCACTGGATGAGGCACAACAGAAGCAGGTCTATCACCGTAGGACCTTCTTTTTCTTGTGGGCAGGGGAAGGTAAAACCACATAGACTGCAGGTTGCTCCGCCGGTAAGCCAAGAATGAGACGTCAAAAGCAGATAGTGGAGCCTGGACAAATTTAAAGTGTAAAGTCGACATTAAGTTTACCGTTGACAGTTCCCCCAAAGCTTAATATCCTGTCCCCAATACAGAAATATGCATAACCTAAGTAAAAATTATGTTAAAAAATAGAACTTTTCACAAAAAATGTTCACATAAGCATTTATACACACATAATCCCTTATAAATGCAATGAATGTCCAAAAAAAAGTAAGTTTTCTTGTTAACTATGCATTTCATTCAGATAAAAAAAACATGTTTTCTTCTCAAAATTAAAGTTAATGGAAGGTTCTCCCCAACAGTAGACTTACTGGTCCAGCTTTGAAAGATCATTAGCCAACTGAAAGTTCCACAGGACCCAAAGGAGCACTCTTGGCAGCAAAAATGTTCTGAAGCTTTTTGCACTCCCAACTGTCATTATATAGAGCTCTACTCAAACTCCTGAAAGTTGGAGCTCATGGAATGTGCCCTTTAGCTATGTTAGCTGACCAGTCACAGGAGGAAGGACCCATTTAGCTTATGCTACTGCAACAGTGGTCTCGTTACATTAACAGAAAACAGATGGAATGAGAATATCTATAATGTATTTGCTGACCACAAAAGAACTTGCCCTTTCTGAGAGACATACAACAATATTTTAAAACAATCTTTAGACAAGGCAGAAGAATCCTCTGTGGGCTACTTATCTGCCTGAAGTCTAATCAGCTAAAGCCAACTGCGGGTACTACAATAACCAAAACTGACGTAGGTCTGCATAAGAGAATTAACGACAAAAAATCTCAGAGTTTTGGGGTATTCATACATATCCCTCTTATACTAACATGTCCTTTCACGCTAAGAGTGGACATACAGCATGTAAGGAAGGAGCTTAAAGCTTTGTAAACTGGTCAGACATACAAGTGTCCTTGGCAGGATACATTTCAGATTGTAATGGCCACTGCAACAGTGAAGATAATCAATAACTGGGTAGGGTCTATTATCCAAATAGTCAGCTGCTACACATTCCACTATGGAGCTGTTAAGTTATGTGCTGCATGGCATTCATGACAACATGCACCAGCTTTGTGGTTAACTGGAGTATAGTCAATAAGACAATTGTTCTATTGAGGTCTTTGGTGGCACATATTACTTCCACTGGCACATCCATGAAAAGGATTGCACACATAAATTAATCTACTACCTCTTAGGGTTGCCACCTTCGTTCACGGCTAAAACCGGAGCCACGCCACGCCCCTCGCGTCACCAGTAACCCCGCCCGCCCCACCCCCTCTCCCGCCAACATACCGCCCATTTTGTGATGTCACGACAGCATCACTCAACGGGAACACCCTCTTTTTTCATTCCCGCCGCCTGCTTTTGGCTGATTTGCTATGCCTTTCTGTAAGAAAAGCATAGTAAATCAGCCGATCAACGGGAACGCCCTCTTTTTTCGCTCCCGCCGCCTGCTTTTGGCTGATTTGCTATGCTTTTCTGTAAGAAAAGCATAGTAAATCAGCCGATTTACAAACTCCGATAGTCTGTTTCCTTTTTGAAACAGAATACTGGAGTTTGTACAGTGTTTTCCAGACTACCGGAGAATCAGTTTGATTTCCTGATAGTCCGGAAAAAAAACGAAGGGATGGCAAGCCTACTACCTCTAGCTGTGTGATCCATAGGTACAGGAGGGTTCCAACATGTGGTGGGCACCGACATGGTGTTTCATGTCAAAGGCCTTTGATAGTTCATACACACCATCAGTCACAAGATGTTATAAGGTCCTGTTCCCCTCCTCAAGGGTGGAGATGAATATCTCACACCATTCCTGAAGCACCTCAAAAATCAAACCAACAAGATCTAGCAGTTCCACCCCTTGCATACTACAGCAGATATCCTTCTGACATTGCTGGCCAGCACAATATACCCAGGCTAAGGTCACATAGCTGCACCCCATCCCAGTCAAAAAAAAATGATTCCACACATTCAACAACCACCCAGAATATGATATGCAATACGGGTTATATGTCCATACTGTACCTCCACTTATTGATCAAAATTTCCTTTGTGAAATCACCTTGCAGAAACTACTGTAGTAGTAGAATGTATTGCTAAATATCCCCTCAGTGTTGTCTCCACTTACACTCAGCCACTATCTTCCTTCATAGGGCAGAGCCTGTGTTCACTACTTCTGACTACCATATTGCAGGAGCTCTGCCACAAGGCCCAACACCTGCAAGTTTACTAAGAATTTTGTCACTAGTTAATGTAAGCATATTTCTCATGAAGAACCTTGCTGCATATTAACTTTAATCAGTTAAATACATGCCTGCTCTGTGATTGAGTCTCTGTTAAACAGTCTGTGCACTCTAAGGACCTCTTACTAAATTGGCCACTATTCTCTTTTGCTTGACCAGTAGCTATACTGCATTTGCCAGTTATTTAGTCTCAGGAAATGACAGACAACCTGGTTTACTTTCATCTCTTTGTTAATTGCTTTGTTCTAGCTATAAACTGTTTGCTCTCAGTAATAAATTGACCTGAGGGCGGGAAGCCCGCTACACTCGGCTTTGCACCCCTGCCCCCAAATTCCTACTCATTCTAGTATTATATTTCCTACATACGCATTTCACTTGCGACTATTATTTAAAACACCTCCCCAAATTATTTACTTCTATACATACACTTCTATTTCTTGTTTCCTACTTCCCTATCTCTATTTAATTTTTTAGCCCCATTCCCAACTATCTTTCTCCCTCCCATACTGTTTTGCACTATATCCATTTATAAGCACAACCCTCCCTTAAAGTATCTATCTATTCCACATTACATCTTTTTCTTTTCCCCAATAAACCCACATTTCTTCTTAATTTGACTACATTATTATACTCTAGCCTTTAATTACCCTCTACTCCTTACATTCCAAAGAAGATACCAGAACATCCTACCTATCTTCTTTTATAGAAAATACTTCTCTCCTTAGCTATCCTCTTCCAGCTTTCAGAAACCACCATCACTGAATCTCCTACTGTCCTGGAACTTCTTGCTTCCTTCTTCATTACTTCCTTACTACCTGACATCTGCAAAATACAGAATCCTGTACTTAATTATGCTACTCTTCAGCTTACTTACCCTCTATGTTTCTCCTCCTACTGCATCATCTTTCATCCTATCATGACTCAATAAAATATCGCAACATCTCACCAACTCTCTCCCAACTACCTATTCATACTCCCCTCTTTACACTCTCCACACATTGCACCAAACCTATTTAATAATGCCCCTCAACTTTATTCCAAATATAGGCTGATTAATTGCACTTTAACTAAAACAAAAACAAAATTAAGTGCAAGAATCCTCCCCAAAAGACAAGTATGCATAATTTCCCAATATACTAAAATCCTTCCAGGAGGAGATATACACCCTAATCCTGGCCCCTCCTATCACAATGAACACATAGATAATTCTCTCCCACACACTTCTGTAACCCAACAACAGCCGATCCACAACTCTGGTGATCTACTTTTTGCTGCAATAAATGTTAGAAGTATAAGAAATAAAAATGCTGAACTACAGTACATCCCTGGATTACCCAACACAAGCCTGATGTTCTCTCTGCAACTAAAACTTGGCTTAAACCCAGCATAAACCACTCTGGAATTATACCTCCTGGCTATAATACAATCTGTAATGACCGTACAGAAAAGGAAAGGTGGTGGTATTGCTGTAATATTTCCCGATGCATACCACATTTCCCCTTACAGCAAACCAGCACCAAAATTCAGTTCAGCAGAGCTTCTTATTGCTTCATCAAAATAAACAGTTATAAACAAATAAGCATGACTACCCCTTATATCACTCCTGGTGACAATGCAGCTATACTGCAAGATATCCTAAGCTGGATATGCATATAATTTCCACATGAAGCAATTTTACTAGGTGATGTGGAATTTCAATTGGTTGGACATAAACTCTAACTCCTCTACATTTGGCATGAGGTTACACTGTTTCACATAATTAATAGCCCCACACATTATAAAAAGACATCAACGTCTCTATTAGACTGGATCCTAGTATCAGACCCTAGCAAATACTCCATCACAGGTACAATGCCAGACTCTCTCAGTGATCATCTCCCAAAGCATATGACTAGATATCTCTCACATCCAGTTAAACATCATATTTGTAAAACAAAACATAACCTTTCCAAGTTTTGTTATTTTATTTTTACTTATTTAACATTTGCTGACTGGGAAAGTCCATCTAGAACAGAACCTATTTTCAGCAGAGGCTCAGGGAGAAACTCTCCAGATGCATGTCTTTGGAATGTGGGAGGAAACCAGAGTACCCAGAGGAAACCCACTTGAATGCAGGGAGGTCATGCAGATTCCCCCACAGAAGGCATCCCAGCCCATAATCAAATCAGAGAACCTCTTGCTGTGAGGTGACAACACTAACCTCTGCACCACTCAGTTTAACACAGAAATGTTCATTACTACACTATCATCTATTAGCTGGAACTTCCTAAAAATCTTCCCCTTAGACGACGCTGTAACTGAATTCAGTACAACTTTTCTAAATATACTAAACAGCCTTGTACCTCCTAGAAGGAAGAGAATGAAAACAAATAATGCAATTTGGCTATCCAAAAAGAGTAGAATGCTAATGTATGCCAGAGAAAAAGCATGGAAAGAATGGCAAAAATATAAAACACCTCAACATGTTGAAAATTTATAAAACACCTCAACATGCTGAAAACTTCAGAATGCTTTGCAATCATATTAAAAAGCAAATAAATTAAGACAAAAAAACTACACTATAATAACTTTCAGAATAATATTAAGCATAACCCTAAAAAATTTGAACATCCATTAAAGAAATCTTGCATCCCAGTCAAAAATTCAACCCAATCCCCTCTCTCAATAACTCACGACTTGAAAATGCAATACAGTTCAAATCTTATTCTATAGACAGTATAGCATCTCTAACCAAGGATTCCTCAACATCTAATCTCAACGCTTACCAAAAGCCACATATCACCACATCCGCTTTCACCTTCAACCCTGTGCCCACATCCAAACTACTCTTAAGCAAATGTAAACCATGCTCTTCTTCAGCTGATGACCTTCTAAGCAAGTACCTAAAAATAGTAACCAACAGCATTGCCTATCCAGTCTCAATCCTTATAAATACTCAGTGGTGCAGTGGTTAACGTTGTCGCCTCACAGCAAGAGGTTCTCCGGTTCGATTCTCGGCTGGGGTGCCTTCTGTGTGGAGTTTGTATGTTCTCCCTGTGTTCGCGTGGGTTTCCTCCGGGTACTCCGGTTTCCTCCCACATTCCAAAGACATGCATCTGGTGCATTTCTCCCCGGGCCTCTGCTGAAAACAGGCTCTGTGGAACCTAGTCGGACATTTCCAGTCAACAAATGTTAAATAAATAAATAAATAAAATAAAAATAGGTCAGTCCAGGAATCCCAAGTTCCTTCTATCTGGAAAAAGTCACACATTAACTCTCTGCAAAAAGGAGGAAATTCAACAGACATTAATGACTTTAGGCCTAGAGCAATCTTACTTTCCTTCACCAAAATACATGAAAAATGTATTCAAAAACAATTGCTATACTATCTCCTGCAGGAAGAACTCCTATCCCCTGCACAACATGGCTTCCGTCTTTCCCATTGTACTAGCACTACCCCCATTCTAACCTATATAGATACTGTCAATGAAGATACATATAATCGCAAACTACTTTCTTCCTTATTTCTAGACTTGTCTAAAGCCTTTAACACAGTTTGGCATAGCAAACTTGTACTTCACATGTCCTCACTAGGTCTCTCTCAGCCCACCCTTCTTTGGTTCAAAAGCTACATGTCCAATAGATATCAGTCAATAAAATGGCACTCCACACTCTTTCCTTACCTCCCAGTCACCACCGGTGCACCACAAAGTTCTATCCTTGGTCCCCTCCTCTTTAACATTCTCATTAACACCCACTAGACTTTCACACAACAGGCCACCAATTAAGCAGATGGATTTCACTCTCATTTGCACATGTGACAACATGGTACACCTCCAAAAAATTACTCAGGAAGCTTTGACAGCCACTGAAACCAACGTGTGCTGACTAAGTTTGCAGAGGACTGCAAGCTACAAATAGTCAGCAAATCCCCAAATGACTTAGCCATCCTGCATGAAGCTTTGTCTCAAATAAATAACTGGTGTCAAAATCATAGTATGAAACTAAATGCCAAAAAATGCATTACTGTATCTGTGGGAAGTGAACTACCACATTGACAATATGCCTCTAGGAGTTGACCCACTTGATCAGGATTTGGTAACTTATGTGGACTGTGGCCTAAATTTTTATAAACATGTGTCAGTTGTAAGAAAGTCCTACTATATTGCATATCCTATAAACAAAGGGATTGTGTCTAGATCTAGGGATGTCACTGTCCCCCTTTACTCAGCCCTCATTAGGCCAGTCATTGAATATAATGCCCTCTTTGCATGTATGTCTCCAGACACATGCAACAACTGGAATGCCAAACTGAATGGAAACTTAAACTGGAAAGTGTAGAAAACAAAGTCTGTCCCTGTCCATTTTCAAGTTCAACTTAGATTTATGGATGGGAAACAGAATATTTATCCCAGGACCACCCCCTCACTCCCGTACTACTGATGGATAGATGTAGCTCCTAAATGGTTTATCTTACGCATGGGTCCCCTCAAGTCATTTATGGCATGATCCCAGTTATTCTTATTAGGTTAATATATGTAATTATCGACCATGGAATGGTTAAGGTCAATCTATATCTAAATAGCATAGGTTATTACGAGCACAAAAAGGGAAATTGGCTTAAAATGGCTCATAAGGTCAGCTAGTCTAGTACTTACCTATGAATGTATGTACCAAATTACTTTGCACAGATGTGATGTGCAATTCTTACACACCCATCCTGCCATCGGTTATCTTCTCTCCACTCTCCTTTACAGCATTCCCATCCTTACTAACCTCCAGGTTTCACAACAATTAAAATCTGAACAGTGCTATAACAAAGTTGCTATATTTTCAGCACCTGCTCCTTTCAGAATCCACCACTAAATAGCTCTGTGAAGTCTAAATTGGTTTGAACTGCCACATCAACTAACGGACAGACAACTTCTTATGACTTATAAAATTATTCTGCATCCATCTGCCTGTCCAACACTAAAAAAAACATTCAATACAACTACGTTCCCAGTCGGTCACTGTGTTCTAGTGACCAAAAACTCCTGTCTGCAAACAGTACAGTTTTGTACCTACCATAAATGTAGATGTTCGAAGATCCACATTGCTGCAGTCCTAACACTTGGGTAGTCCGCTGTCCCAGTCGGCCCGAATACCAAAGTATAAGGCTGACGTCGGTCAGGGCGCATTAGTCTGACGTCAGGACGTCAGGGTACAAATGCGCATGACCGACGTCATATCCTCAGTCTTTTCTTGCCCCAGATGTCAGAAGACCCTAAAAAGATAAGGCCAAAACCAAAAAACACCAAACACTCCTGTACCAAATATATATATACAATATATACAATTTACAAAAGTACAACCCCACCCACACAACCACCCCTAAACACAGAGGGGAAGGAGGGAGGTAAATTGGACTGCAGCAATGTGGATCTTGAACATCTACATTTATGGTAGGTACAAAACTGTACTATGTTCTTCATCCCACATTGCTGCAGTCCTAACACTTGGGTAGAATCCCAAAGCAGAGGTAAGGGAGGCTGGCAAATCATAAAGAAGCTGGAGCTGTCAACATGCCCTGCAAAATAGCCGTGGCAAAACCAGCCCTAGATTTAGAGTAGAGAGGAAGGTGGTAATGCTTAGAGAAAGTATGCACTGAACTCCAAGTAGCTGCCTCCAAAATATCCTTAGTTGCCACCCCTTAGAAATGCTGTTGAAGTGGCAGTAGCCCTAGTGGAATGAGGCCTGATCCCAGCTGGAATCTCCTTGCCATGATGGGAATAACAAAATGCAATGCAAAACCCAATCCACTTAGAAATAGTTTGTTTTGACACAGGCTTGCCCTGAGAACTCAAAGCAAAAGAAACAAACAACTGCTGAGACTGCCTAAAATCCTTAGTCCTGCTTAAATAATAACGCAACTGCCTGTGTACATCTAAAGTGTGCAAAATCTTTTCCCCTTATTTTGGGGATCTGCATAAAAGTGGGCAAATGAATAGTTTGGTTTAAAGCCACACTAGAGACCACCTTAGGCATAAAGGAAGGATTAGTACGTAATGATACCCTATCCTTATGGAAAATCAAAAAAGGCTCAACCGCCATAAGGGCCTGCAATTCAGAAACCCTTCTTGCAGAAGTAATGGCCAACAAAAAGCAGTCTTCCATGACAAGTATTTTAATTCAGCAGTAGCCGAGGCTCAAAAGGTTGTAGAGTAAGTTTCTCCAACACAAAATTGAGGTCCCAAGCAGGAGTAGGAGCTCTACGTGGGGGTCTTATATTCTTTGCCCCTCTAAGAAATTGCTTAAACAAAGGATGAGAAAACAATGGTGGGTCACAATCATAGTGAGCTGAAATTGCTGCAGCATGAATCTTAATGGAAGAGAAAGACAAACCTTTGTCCAATAACTCAGTAAGATATTGAAGAGCCACACTCAAATTTGGCTCAGAAACATCCAAATCCTTTGCTGCACACCAAAATAAAAATCTCTTCCATTTCCCTCCGTACACTTTCCTTGTACTAGGTCTTCTGGCTTCCATAATCACATTCAGAACTTGTTGAGGAAGCTGAGACCTGCTATGGTTCAAAACAGAATATGCCAGGCTGTTAGATGAAGAGAGTGAAGCTTGACATTGAGTAGATGCCCGTCCTTCTGAGACAATAGGTGTGGAATCAAAGGTAAGGGCCATGGAGGCTTCCTTACCAGACTCCTCAGCAATGGGTACCAGTGCTGCCGAGGCCAATCTGGAGCTATTAAAATCATCCTTGGCTTGTCCTGTCTGACCTTTAGGAGTACCTTTGGGAGGAGAGGCAGAGGTGGAAAGGCATACACATGAAGATTTTCCCAACTGAAAGAAAGAGCATCCACTTTCCAGGCTGTGTGATGAAACCTTTTCGTGCAAAACTTTGGCAGCTGGTGGTTTAGTGGAGAAGCGAACAGATCTATGTCTGGAGTTCCCCAGGACACTGTCAATGTCTGAAATACATGAAGATCCAGTTTCCACTCGTGGGGATCCATGATTTGCCTGCTTAACACATCTGCTAAGGAGTTCTGAGCTCCTGGCAGAAACCTTGCTTGAAGATTCAGTTGCAAGCTTAACGCAGTCTCCCACAAAATCATTGCTTGCCTGCATAGAGGATAAGAATGTGTTCCCCCTTGTTTGTTGATGTACCACATGACAGTTGTGTTGTCTGTTAGAATCAACACCTGCCCTGGAAGAAGTAAATCCTTGAAAGCCAATAATGCAAACTGGACTGCTAACATCTCCTTCATGTTGATATGTAGATGCTGCAGTCCGGCAGGCCACTTGTCTTGTATCCACTTTCCATTCAGATGAGCTCCCCAAGCTGTGTCTGAGGCATCTGTCGTTAGAATCTGACTCGCCTCTGGCCGGGTCACAGAGAGTCCCTTGTTTAGGTGACATTCCTGAGCCCACCACAAAAATTCCTTTTGAATGCAAGGTATTATTTGAATGACAGTGTCCAAATCCTGGCAGTGCTGTGTCCATACATTTTGAGATACCATTGTAGCTTCCTCATATGCAGTTTGGCATTGGGAAGTACCAGAATACAAGATGCCATGAACCCTAAGGCTTGAAGGACTGTCCTTGCAGTCAGCCCGGACTGATGAGATAGTTGATGGAAGTAAAGAGAAAGATTCTTTTGTTTGTCCGGGGTTAAAAAGGCCATCTGGGATGCTGTATTCAGTCTCACGCCCAGAAAGCACATGTCTTGAGAGGGTACTAGACTGGACTTTATTTCGTTCACAGAATACCCTAGGCATCTTAGCACTGCTATCACATATTCCAAATGCTGAAGAAGCACATCCTTTCCTTGAGCCAGAAGCAGGCAGTCGTCCAAATAAGGATAGATTTGTATTCCTTTTAGCCTGAAGAAAGCTATCACTGGAGCCAGAACCTTTGTGAATACTCTGGGACCAGTAGATAAGCCAAAGGGCAATGCAGAGAACTGATAATGAGAATTCCCAGCTCGAAAACGCAGATACTTCCTGCAAATTAGTCTGATAGGAACATGAAGGTAAGCTTCCTTGAGATCCAAAGTTACCATCCAGTGATCTTTGCCCAGCATAGGTAAAAGCTGTTGTAACGTCAACATTTTGAACTTGGGAATGTCCAGATAAGTGTTGAGGATAGACAGATCCAAAATTGGTCTCCACGTGTTCCCCTTTTTTGGTACTAGGAACAGGCGAGAATAAAATCCTAGGGCCCTTTCTGGCACAGGAACCGGCTGAATGGCCCCTATTTGGAGCAACAGAGAAATTTGCCTGTGAGCCTCTTTCCTTTGTTGAGGAGGAATGTCTGGCATGCCTTTGAAAGGAGGCAAGGTATGGAAATAAAACCTGTAACCGTGGTGAATGATATCCAATACCCATCTGTCTTGGGTAATTAAACTCCAGTTTTCTTTGAAGAGTGCCAACCTTCCTCCCAAAGGTGCTGCCAGACGAGAAGATTCTGGCAGCTGAAAAGGCAGGTCATTGGGTCTGTTTACGAAAGGACTGACCCCTGCCCTCACCAGAAGACTGAGCAGGTGAACTCCCTGTTCTAGGCCTAAAAGAACCTTGAGCTCTGCCCCTACCACGTCTAGACCTACCCCTAGACTGGGAATCATAAGCAGGATATGTCCACCCCTTGGTAGGCCAATTTCTACTAAACTAAGGAGGCTGAACCTGCAAAGAATCTTTAACAGTCTGCATAGACTTAGCCTTGTCTTCCATTTTCTTTAGAACTGCTTCCACAGGCGAACCAAACAACACATCAGATTGTAAAGGAGCATCTAAAATCCTTGTCTTCACATGCTCAGCTAAATTCTGATCCCTCAGCCAGGCGTGCCTGCGAAGAACCGAACCAGTGGCAGCCACCCTCGAAGAGGCCTGCACAGCATCAAAACCACATTGCAAAGAATGCTTACCCACCTGTTCAGAAACATGAACTAAATCCTGCAACTCTTTACACTCAATACCTTCCGCCAAAGCATCTACCTTAGACTTTAATTGTGAAAGGAGATCATTTTGATATTTCAACATGTGAAACTGGCAATTCAAAGCTCTCATGGCCAAAGTGGAAGAAGTATACACTTTCTTTCCCCATCTATCCAAAGCCCTTGCCTCTTTATCCGGAGGAACAGGATTTTTAACAACAGAAGCCTTAACACCTTTAGGCCCCTGTGAAACAGTTTCTGGGTCTGCCCTAGGACTCTTAAAAAGATACTTATGAGCTTCAGGCACCCTATAATATCTATCCGGTTTAACTGGAGCAGGAGGCAAAGAATCAGGGTTCAGAGAAGCCTCTGCAAAAACATCCTCCACCACATCTAGAACAGGAGGTATAGCTAAAGGCCTATGCTGGGGTAGAAACAAAAATTCCCTAAGCCTTTTCCTGGAATCAGAGAAATCCTGACCTTCCCATTTAAAATGCTCCCTCATGGAATGAAGAGTCTCTGAAAATGAAAAATCCTCAGGAGGAGAAGCAGAAGGAGTAGAATCATCCACATCAGAATCAGAGTAAGGAATACTCCTGCAAGTCTTCAGCCGAAGACTCAGAAGCATCCGAACACTGCTCAAAACTCCCAAGCTCAGGTTCCACCCTAGGGCTCTTATCAGGAGGGGGCATAGAACCTCTAATCATTGTAATCAAATCTTCTGCCATCTTAAGCATATGCTTCTTAGGTACAGACCCTGAAGAACTAGGGGTAACACCTGAAACCAAACCTGGCCTGCCCCTGGGAGAAGCCTTGGAAACAGCAGGGGAGGGCCTAACCACCTTAGGAAGGGAGGGAAGAACAGCTACCTGAGAAGCCCCTTCCGCCTGGCCTACCTCCTGAGAGGTCACATCTTGTAGTAATAAAGTCTCTCCCTGGGATTCCAAAGAAATTTATGGCTGAACCTCTGGCTCCACCGAGCCCTCTAAAGAACCGGCGTCCGGGACGGTTCTTCCAGCCTAGGCTTTGCTGTTTTGTCCTTGCGCTTTTTGAGGCGGGCCGGAGCATCCGGCGGCATTTTATAATTACACCGCTTCCCAAAACTAACCTGGCACAATCTAATCTTCTCTTTATCGTGCGTTTGTTAAATCTAGCACAAGAGCGACAGCCAACAACGTCGTGCTCAGGCCCTAAGCAAGGTATACACAAGGTATGGTAATCCCTATGAGGTATCGGTTTCCCACAAGAAATACAGTTATTCACTTTTTCTGACATCCGGTAAAATACTGAGGCAAGAAAAACCAAAATATTCCCCAACGGGGTACTTAGCCAACTTGGATTCGGTCTGAAACTCCGACTTCGGAAAATCTCAGAACGCCAACCTGCACTTGCAAAACTGCTTCTGCATCGGACCATGCGGCAAAAAAGACTGAGGATATGACGTCGGTCATGCGCATTTGTACCCTGACGTCCTGACGTCAGACTAATGCGCCCTGACCGACGTCAGCCTTATACTTTGGTATTCGGGCCGACTGGGACAGCGGACTACCCAAGTGTTAGGACTGCAGCAATGTGGGATGAAGAACATCTAGTAAATCTCCTGGGAATTGTCTCAGGGTGAGTTGTCCGGTGTTCCAATTCAACAGGAAGTTCCAGAGGACATTTCCATTCCTATGACAAATCTAGAAGTTCCTGATATGAGTTGTGCACCCCAGACTGTCCCTGTTGCTAAATTTAGTCCCAACTGTTACATTAGACATATGGTTGAATCTCTAAACCCTGTAGCAGATACGAAGCAATGTGGACATGAAAATTGTGTTTTGTTTCCAGTGTATATACTAATGCATGTCTATCTCTGACATTGTTTTTTCAAAGGGCAATCTTTTAAAGAGAGAATGTAAATCAATACATGTGCATATACCTTTAAGAAGCTATCCAAGGGCTTGCCTAAGCATATAAATCCTGAGCACGTGCAAGCTAGACTGCCATTTTAGAGTTAGCTGTTGAGATGTAAGCATGTATGTATGTATGTATGTATGTATGTAAGGTCTGTCTGTTAACTAGTTTGTTCATATTTAATGATTCTGCTATTCATCCTGATGTGTTTCTATGTATTAAAGCATTTAAACGAAAACCCCATCCTTCTTGTTATATGTGTTACAGACGAACGAGTGACATCCACCAAATGATTTCTCTTCAGACACACTCCAGTACTGGGATCTGAAAAGATAGAGGGTGTTAATGCTGGACCAAAGAGATTTCAGATACCACTGTATCTTTCTCATGTGGAGTCTCGTCTGGGGTATCATGGGAATCACAGATGTCATGAAACCCTATATCCTGAGGCATTCCCTCTCAGTGACCAAAGTCTGAGTGGTAAACATTAGAAACAGATCTAAATAAAGATCTGTTTTTGCTGTGGAAAAAAAACTCTTAAACCAAGATGTCTAGTTGACAACTGAGGAACACAGTACTGTGTGAGGGAGTCAAAAAATACTTTTGAATGTTCTCTCCTTGAATCCCAGTTTATGCAAAAGATCTCTCACCCAAGACAGAAATTCCTAACATTTTGAAAAAAACTGCAGATGCTTTTGTTTTATTTTTGAATATTGTAAAATGATTGTTCTTAAAATGTTTTGCAATAATTTGGAGCTTTTCTCCCTGGGTCTTTGCTGAAAATGGGCTTCTACCCAGTTGGACTTTTCTGGTAATCAAATGTAGATAGATAGATAGATAGATAGATAGATAGATAGATAGATAGATAGACAGATAGATGGATAGATAGATAGACAGACAGATAGATAGACAGACAGACAAATAAAATACTGCTAGAGGTTCGATGGGAATCGGATATGTGAATCATGGGAACTGTTGGGTGACAGGATCATTATACATAAAATCTTCACTGTATGTAACCAGGAAATTCAGTGAGTGGTAGCCCTTCCTGTTTATGCCTCTGTCATTTTGGACAAGCTGGGGCATCTACTACAACACTGTCACAGCATCTCAGTTAAGTATGATTTATCATAGAATGAATGCATGGTGTTGATTCTCTCTTCTCTTCTACTGTCTTTGGAAACCAAATATGCTCAACTACATGGTGGAGCATTACAGTAAAGAACTGACTAAGCATGCATGAGTCAGAGGCCTGTGATGCATTTAACGTGTCACATGTAGGTCACTAAAATGTCCCTGTAACTAGAAAAGTGAAGACTAGTATGTATCTTGGTGTCCACAGGAATCGATATAAAACTCATATTTCTTGACACCACATATGGGAGAGAGAGCCTCACAAGGTCCCTACAGTAACTCTATCCACCTCAGGCAGGATCACAAGGTCCCTACAGTAACTTTATCCACCTCAGGTAATCTAGAATTTATTGCCTGCAAAGCAATGGAATACAAGGTGCCTCTTGTATCTTCAATATTGCTTTAGATGGCCATAATATGCAATAATGCCAACATTGACTCCAGTAGCTGTTCTCAATACATGCTGATGTATTATAGCTGCTGCAACACCTATCAAGGCTCCAGCATAAATTCTGACAATATCAGCATACAATAAGGATTCCCATCATACCTCTCAATCTCTTAGCACAAGAAATCAGGACAAAGCCAGAAATATTGCAGGGCAAGCGCCCAAAAAATAGGGACTCATTTTATATACTTCTCCTGGAAACTTAGAAAGTTGCTAGAATAACAGGTTTTGCACAATATGTATTTTTCTATTTTTCAGAAGGATATGAAGTCTGAAACTATGTCATTATTTACTGATTACAGTCCACAATGATTTGCTTAAAAATACAAACTTTATGAGGAAAAGACCAAAAATATGAGGTAAAATCTGGACATCTGAGGAAAAATTGTACCGTTGAGAGGTTTGATGCACACACATTTGCAGTACTGCCACAATATAGTTCTCTGAACATCGTCGCCATCTTGGCTACACATATTTGCATATTATGCTTCCCTTACTTGCAAAAGCTACTTCATCTGCAGCTTCTTATGCATTCATTTACATGTGCAGAGTATTGTGTAGTTTTGAGCCTAGCACTGTCACTTTGTGTAAGGCTGAACTGCCCACACCCCTCACATAACAGCTTTCTGCAAAATTTTATCATATTGCTCTAGATCACTACAAATCCCAGCTTAAGTCTTTATATTCATATTACAGTGGAAGGGAACACAGAACATGTAGTAAGAACAGCAGGAGTCAAGAGTCCAAAAACTAGCTACATTTTTTTTTTACAATTTACACACATCTACAATGTGATCGAGTTTTTAGACAAAGTATTTAAAATATTTAATAATAAATGTCTATAATACCTGAATATACCTTATCAATATGTCTAAACCTCCTCCACAAATTTCTTTCAAACTGTATACAAAGCTACACAGTGTTCCATTACAAACCAAAACAAAAATACCAAGGCTACCTCAACCAGGTATCTGAAATATTTCAAGAAAAAAAAATACAGAAAATTAACATTACAAACAGCCAAAGAAAATGCAGTTCATAACAAAATATTTTCAACTCTCCCTCATCCTATTATTTACTGGTGCCAATGCATCCTGCAATTCGTCTACCTGCAGAAAGGCAGAATAAGCTGCACCTTACTTTGATGTGCAACGTACTACTGAAGCATACAGCATCATGTCCTTTGTACAAAAGCAGTGGATGAAACTGTGGCATAGATTGAAATATGGGCTCTTAGGTTCTGTAAAATACAGTTGTGTAAGCTGAACCAACCATAAAAGTAGATGTTTAAATGATCATTACTGCAAGTAGCCTAAGCTATATGGGTTATATCACACCAAGGAAAGAACAGACGGCCAGCTTTCCATGCTTCAGGGTGCTTTCCACATGCTCAAATGGTCAAGTAGCTCGAGCTAAACTGACTAAAAGACAACTATGGCTGCCAAGCCCTATAGATCTTTCCTCCCAGCAGAAGGAGGGAGGCTGAGCCCTGAAAAGGCAAGGCTAGCAACAACAAAAAAATAAATGTCCACACCCTGGCATTAAAAAAAAAAAAAACACAAAATAACAAAGGGATAGAGGAGAGAGCAGCTATTCGAACATCTACCATTGTGGCAAGTAAAACTTACAAAACTGTGCTATGATCTTCATACTGATCACTGCTGCAGTAGCCTTATCTATATGGGTAGATGGATCTATGTCAAATATTTGAACTTCCAAAATGTCAAATACCATATGGTCGAGACCATAAGTTCGATATTTGGAAGTTCGAATATCTAGTAAAAAAAAAAAAAAAAGAAAAGAAAAGAAAAACATGCACTAACAGTGCGAGCAGGGGGGCAAGCCCCCATGCACCCCCCCACACCTCCCCTACTTAAATATACCAACTCTGAGACCGTACTTCAGTGCAGAAAAGGGAAATTCTCCCATTCTGCACCGTACGGCACCGTTAAAAGTCAACCTTCGAACACTTGAAATGGCGAACATATGGTCTATATATATATATATATATATATATATATATAGATGAGCCGATCATCCCCAAAATGCACAAACTTTGCAAAAACAGGTCAGAAACGAATTTCAGGTATTAAAACTTGCTCAGAACTATTTCTTTTTGCATAATATGAAACGGGGCATATAGAACGTTCTAAATGACATTCGCATAAACCGATATGTACGATATTGATAAAAATATTCAAATTACTACGGAAAAAGTTTGAAATAAAGTCCGAATTGCATAAAACAAATAAATAAAGGGAAACAACTGCATTTTCGTATTAAGTAAAGATATCTGAGTTATCAGAAGTGTTTGCATGTTTGTGCAGTGTTACAGAACAGCCATTTTGCAAAGTACAGCCATTACAAGAAATATTTTGCAAAGTACAGCCATTACAGAGCATATTTCGTTAAGTATAGCATTTCTAAGAGTTGATTGTGCATTTGAATGTTATTACAAGCCCACAAAACTGTTTGTTCGTACATAATTACAACCATATTTTCAGTGTGTTTGTTTATACTTTGTGGGCATGGCAGACAGATTTCGAAAATCCAGTGCACTTGTGTTTGGCAGTAATACTGTTGAGAACTGGACAGTGTTTGAGCAAGAGTACGACATTTTCATACATGCTGCATTTTCTGATAAAGATGACCATACAAAGGCATTTACTGTACTTAATTTAGCGGGGTCAGAAGCTATAGAAAGGGAATGCTCATTTGTGTAGGCACATGCTATCTATACAGGAGAGGAGGAAAACCGTCATACTTTTGTACAGGCTGAGTCAAGGGAGGACCCAGAGTGCTTAAAATGTAAATTTAGAGAAATGTGTAACCCCCCAGACAAATGTTACAATGGAAAGGCACTTATTTTATACAAGGGATCAAAAGCCTGGTGAAACCTTTGAAGCATAGATAACTGATCTGAGAAATAAGGCTAAAACATGCAGATTTGGTGATTTAAGGGATGAAGTGATAAAGGACAGACTTGTGTATGGTATAAAAGATGATGCTATGAGAAAGATTTTGCTTTGTGACAGTGATTTAACTTTGAATAAGGCCATTGATATTTGTCAGATATACAAGCTTACAGAAAAACATACAAACGTGCTTCCAAAGGAGAACAGCTCTAGAAGGCACAGTAATAAGGCTCATGTTGATAGTATGTAGCACGTTATTAAAAGAAACAGGCCCAAACACATGGCAGAAACTGTAAGCCCTACGGTAAACCCCAGAACTTTCTAGCAAGTTCTAAGGCGAACTCTGGAAATCACATAGTCTCAGTGAAGCATGAGTGAGCCAGTAAACTCAAAGCATGGGCCCCAACCCATTTTCATTGCCAACTGTCGTAACCGAGGTGGAAGTCATGAATCTAAAAGGGATTTAGAAATGTTTAACTTTTGGCCAACAATGCCACAAATGCAATAAATTTAATAATTTCAAAAGATTTTGTAAATCAAAAGGCCCACATTCTTTTATTAAAAGGGAACATTTTAAGAAACAAACTGATCAATTTGAAAGCTGTAATCCTACTCTTTATGTGGATGGTGTGTCAGTGTTTCATGAAACAGTCAATGCAGTAGATTTAAGGGCAAAGAATGAAGTATTTTGTACTGTTCGCATAAATGGCAAACACATAGAACTCAAAGTTGATACAAGTTCCAAATGCAATGTTATGTCAGCAGAAACGTTTGCCAGTGTGTAACGGTGAAGGGGCTTGATTTGGCAAAGTATGCAAAGCTTGTTGCTTACGGAGGTGAAGAAATTCAAACTGAAGGCTCAGCAGTGCTTTCAACTTACTCTGCTGGAAGATGCTATGACTTGTTATTTTATGTGGTCAAGAGGCGCATCCAGACATTATAAGGGCTCAGAGACAGTTTGAAAATGGGACTTTCATTTAATAAGAAAGTCCATCATGTTAGCTTAAAAGACCACTACTCTGATTTTGCCCGGCACATCTTTTCTACTTAAGCTGATCTTTTCAAAGACAAACTAGGCAAACTTCCAGCTGTGTACTCCACGAAGTTAGACCCAGAGGTCAGTCCAGTTATCAGGACAGCATGTAAAGTTCCAACAGCCATGCAGGACAAAGTCAAAGCCGAGTTAGATAAAATGGTGCGACAAGGTGTGCTTTGTCCAGCTGAAACTCCACCTGAGTGGGTATCTTCCACAGTGGTCGCTCAGAAGAAAAGCTCAGATGACATCAGAATATATATTGTCCTACAAGATTTGAACAAATCATTAAAAAGACCTCATCATCTAATGTGCACAGTCGAAGAAGTCACATCCTTAATGTCAAATGCCACTATTTTTTCTGCCTTGGATGCAAAGAGTTAATTTTGGTAAATTCAGCTTGAAAAAAATCCTCATTTCTCACTACTTTCAGTGCTTTGTTTGGCAGGTACAGATTTTTGAGAATGCCATTTGGGATAAATCTGCAAGTGAAGTCTTTCAACGTGCAATGGAGCTAATTTTTTCTGGGTATCCTTGTGCTATTACAGTAGATGACATACTGGTAAGAGGCTGTGATGGGGCATAACATGACAGAATCCTCAGAAAAGTTCAAGAAAGGACACTTCAAGTGAATCTTAAGCTCAATGCACAGAAATGCAAGTTCAAGATACAAGAAGTTACTTATGTTGATCATTTATTTACAAGTACAGGGCTACAACCAGATCCTTCAAAACAAACAGCCATTTTCGAGATGCAAGCTCCAATTTTCAAGCCCTGCAACGTTTTCTTGGCATGATCAACTACCTAGGTAAGTTCATTCCAGACTTGAGTTAACTTTCAGTGCCAATCAGAGAGCTGACACGTAAAGATGTATCCTGGTCTTGGTTAGAGCAACTCCAAATAGCATTTGATGTCCTGAAACAGAGAATTGCTAGTCCACCAGCTTACACATACTATGATGTTCACAAACTGGTTACACTTTCCTGTGATGCTTTGAAATTTGGTTTAGGTGCAGTCATTCTACAAGAGGATCAACCTTTTACCTATGCATAGAGAACTCCTATCCAAACTGAGATGCAGTATGCCCAGAGAGAGAAACAGCTTTTGGCAATTGTGTTTGCATATTCGAAGTTCCATGATTATGTTTATGGCAGCCTTATCCAGATCGAAACAGACCACCAACCTTTGTCACTAGCTTGAGAAAGCCTATGAATTCAGTTCCAGCCCGACTGCAACGTATGATTTCAATCTGGTCTACGAGAAAGGCAAATTTCTTTATCTTGCTGATACACTATCCAGGTGGCCAAGGTGGTGCAGCGGTTAGCATTGCCACCTCACAGCAAGAGGTTCTCCGGTTCAATTCTTGGCTGGGGTGCCTTCTGTGCGCAGTCTGCATGTCCTCCCTGTGGTCGCGCGGGTTTCCTCAGAGTGCTCCGGTTTCCTCCCACATCCCAAAGACATGCTGCAGGTGGATTGGACACTCTAAATTGGCCCTAGGCATAAGTGTGTGTGCGTGTGCCTTCCATGGAAGGATGGGCGTCAGGCTGGCAACTTGACACCGTAAAACTCCGCTGCCAATCATGAGTGGACAGGTGATCCGCTGTTCTGACCCCTAACCAGGAAAAGCTGAAAGACGAAGCTGATACACTATCCAGATTGTCCAGAAATACTACACAACAGCACGAGAATGAGAACCCTGATTTTGATGTCATGAAAGTGATAACATTTTTCTTCCGAATGTCTTGATGAGTTGAGAGATCACACAGCCACGGATTAAGTTTTACAGAGGCTCAACCACTTTATCATTCATGGATGGCCATCAAAGCAATCTAGTTTACCTCAAGAAGTGCAGCCTTATTTTCCATACAAAGATGAGATTTTGTCTGACAATGGTATCATAATGAAAGGTCCAAAAGCAATTGTTCCAAAGTCCTTGCAACCTGAGTACATTACTATCTGGCACTGTGGTCACCCAGGTACCAAATCTACCAAAAGAAGGGCGAGAGGACTAGTATTTTGTCTTTCTATGTCATAAGACATTGAGAGAGTACTTTCGTCTTGTTCAGTGTGTAATAAAGCTACATCAACAAAAGGGAACCACTTCAGCTTAACCAGATTCTGGAACTACCTTGGTCGGCAGTAGCCACAAACATCTTCAAATGGAATGGTCAACATTATTTGATGTTAGTAGACTCTTACTCCAATTGGTTCCTGACTGACCTACTTCCCAACCTAGCATCCAGTACTGTCATTACTAAGATGAAACATCATTTTTGCAGTCCATGGTAGTCCACACACACAGTTATTTCTGACACTGGCACGTAGTTTACAAGCAAACAGTTCAAAAGATTTGCTGAAGAATGGGACTTTACTCATGTCACAAGTAGTCCAGAGTACTTGCAGTCAAATGGTTTGGCAGAACTGCATGTTCTAGTTCAAAGTGCAAAACAATTACTAGAGAAGTCAAAACGAGATAACAGTGATGTTTTCTTGAATCTCAAAAATGTTCCTCGTGACAAACATCTTGTTTCACCTGCTCATAGACTTCTGTCGAGACAAACCAAAACCACATTACCAATCAGTAGTCAATTGTGGGTTCCATGTGTCAAGAACAAAAGAACAGAAAGCCAATCTGTTGAAGAAATGCCTATCCTTGAAGTCCTACTATGATAAGACCAGCAAACTGCTCAATCCATTCCAAGAAGGAGAAGTGGTAAGAATACAAATGTCCCAAAGTTATGATCGGATTGGTGTCGTGAAGAATATTGGTCCAGAGCCAAAATTGTACATTGTAGAATCAGAAGGAGCAGTTTTTAGGCAAAACTGGAAACATTTGTGACCGGTGTCCAAGTCTATACCACAGCACATAGCCTGTGAGAAAGACCATCTCAGAGTGAGTTGTCCGGTGTTCCAATTCCACAGGAAGTTCCAGAGGACATTCCCGTTCCTATGACAAATCTAGAAATTCCTGATATGAGTTGTGCACCCCAGACTGTCCCTGTTGCTAAATTTAGTCCCAACTGTTATGTTAGAGATATGGTTGAATCTCTAAACCCTGTAGGCAGATATGAAGCAATGTGGACATGAACATTGTGTTTTGTTTCTAATGTATATACTAATGCATGTCTATCTCTGATATTGTTTTTTCAAAGGGCAATCTTTTTTAAGAGAGAGAATGTAAATCAATACATGTGTATACACCTTTAAGAAGGTATCCAAGGGCTTGCCTAAGCATATAAATCCTGAGCACGTGCAAGCTAGACTGCCATTTTACAGTTAGCTGTTGAGATGTAAACATGTATGTATGTATGTAAGGTCTTTCTGTTAACTAGTTCGTTCATATTTAATGATGCTGCTATTCATCCTGATGTGTTTCTATGTATTAAAGCATCTAAACGAAAAACCCATCCTTCTTGTTATATGTGTTACAGACGAACGAGTGACATCCACCAAATGATTTCTCTTCAGACACACTCCAGTACTGGGATCTGAAAAGATAGAGGGTGTTAACGCTGGGACCAAAGAGATTTCAGATACCACTGTATCTTTCTCATGTGGAGTCTCGTCTGGGGTATCATGGGAATCACAGACGTCATGAAACCCTATATCCTGAGGCAATCCCTCACAGTGACCAAAGTCTGAGTGGTAAACATTAGAAACAGATCTAAATAAAGATCTGTTTTTGCTGTGGAAAAAAAACTCTAAACCAAGATGTCTAGTTGACATCTGAGGAACACAGTACTGTGTGAGGGAGTCAAAAAAGACTTTTGAATGTTCTCCTTGAATCCCAGTTTGTGCAAAAGATCTCTCACCCAAGACAGAAATTCCTAAAATTTTGAAAAAGACTCTGCAAAGATAAGCAAGCTGTTTAAATACGGAAAAATGTAGATACCCCTGTAGCCTGCAATGAGCTGTAACTATGGCTAGACACTTTGTAAATACTCTTGGTGCAGTGAACAGTCAAAAGGGTAAGGCAGAAAACAGATAATGTGATTCAGACACACAAAATCTTGAGAAATGCCTAAACTCTAGATGAACAGAAGTGTGATAAGCATCTTTTAAAGTCCAGTGTCACCAGGACACTTGAAAGAGGAAGAAAGAGGCAAAAGATTGTGACATGACATCATTTTGAATTCAGGCACTATCACAAACAGGTTTAGGAACGCAAGAACCAGAACTGGCCTCTAAGCGTTTTCTTTCTTTCAGACTATGAACCATCCTTGAATCAAAACTCTTCCCCACCAGGGAAGGAGGAACTGGTTCTAGCACTCCTTGGTACAGCATATGACAGGAAACAGGTGTAGACAAGAATGTCCGATTTGCAGGATGAGGAATGACTACACCTCAAAGAAGGAATTTCCTCCCAATGCCATCTGTAAACCTGATGAATGATTTTCAGAACCCATTTTCCTGAAAGAATCTGTTGCCAAAGAAAAAAAAATGGAGATTCAGACTTTCTGGAAAAGAAAAAGGGCCAGGGTGGGAAGGGGTCACAAGGTTTCCTGAACAGTCATTCAGATTTGTTGGCATGTCCTTGGTTTTGGGAGGTTTCAGACTTCCTTTTGGAACGTCCTTGCCACTGCTTCTTAAATGTCTGTTTACCCAAACTCTGTTGAGACTGTTTATTCTTTTTTTTTTTTTTTTTTTTTGCCGAAATTGGATGAGGAGAAAGAAAATCCATTGAACAATTTGGAAAAGTAGAGCTGAAAAATCTTAGAGATTCCATGGATCAGCTTGCTTCTTTCATCACGTTTTGATCACCTTTGTAGCAGCAGGACCAAACACGAAATCTCTATACAAGGGAAAACCTAAAAACTAATTTTTATCATCATTTGAGATATTCTGAAAATGCATCCATGCAAAGCTCCTTAAAACTGTAACAGTGGCCATAGCCATGAAAGAAGTATCAACAGAGGCATACACACTGCAAACAATAAGTAGTGACCTGTGCAACAGAAAAAAAAAGTTATTTAAAAGCAGATTTTTCTTTGCACAAAGAAACTGTACACAAAACATTCCACATACTTTCACAATATGTCACAGTAAACTGTAACACAGGAGCCTGACAATTTAAAATTTTGAAATTCAAAATTGCAGAAGTATACTTTTCCCATACTTATCAATAATTTTCCTATCCTTATTATAGTTTCATAGTTTCATAGTACAGTACTAGGCTATCTGCCCTGGGGCATTTGTAAGCCTAGCCATAGTGATGTGGCATTTGCCACCCCATGAAATGGTACAAAAATGTACAGAATAAATTTAGAATACTGTGTCTAGTAGTGACACAATGAAGGTCCCCTTATATAATAGAATTAGTTTACTGTGCCCCTGTCTAGCAGTGACACAGATGTGACCCCTGGGGTAAACTTACGATCTCCCATCCACTCATCAAGATTTCTCTTGAAGAGAGTCAGTGAGGGGCTCTGCCTAACATGAACTGGGATCTTGTTCCAGAGCATGGGAAGCCTCTGGGTTATGAATCTATCCCTCCAGCATGTCCTATTCATACTTGTGCCGAGGTTTAAGTCTTTAGCTCTCATGGTCCTGATGGACTTGGATTTTTTGAGGTGGAGCATGTCCATCAGATCCTGATTGGACATGGCCTTGTACGTCAGGCAGAGATCACCTCTGAGCAGGTGGTATGATACTGAATAGAGCTGAAGTTTCTTTAGTCTGGCAGAATAAGACATATGTTGGAGACCCTTGATCCTCTTGGTGTGTACTTTTGTGGTCTCTCCAGCTGTTGCAAATGCCGGGTGAGGTACATACCAAATGGGGCATTGTACTCAATCATGGGTCTGATAAGGGAGGAATATAGGGGTACAATGACATCCTTGGATCTGGATGTGAATCCCTTCATGATGAGGTGTGCAAGGTAGAATGTTTTTCTAACCACTTTGGCAACGTGGGTATCAAATGAGAGGTCGCTGTCGACTTGGGTCCCTAGGTCTCTGATTACTTTTTCAGTACTCAGTGGGTTGCTGTCTATGTGATAATTTGTGGGTACTTTGTTTTTCCCAAAGGGGATGACTATACATTTTTTGGCATTTAGTTTAAGGCCGTGACTCGGCACCAGTTGTCCGTTTCTGTGAGGCCTTTTTGTAGGATGTGTGTGTCTGCTGGTGTATCGACTATGGTGCCTAGTTTGCAGTCATCTGCGAACTTTGTCAGCCACAGCCCTCCCGTGTTTGCTTTAACATCTGAGAAATAAATGCCGAACAAGAGGGGTCCCAGGACGGATCCCTGTGGGACACCACTTGTGACTGGCTTTGAGTCTGACATTGCTCCAGCGATTTTAACTTTATGGGTTCTGTCCTTTAGCCAGTTTGCAACCCATCTAGTGACATAAGGGTTTACATTTAAGCTGTTGAGCTTATCTATGATGCCTGAGTGGGGTATTGTGTCGAAGGCCTTAGCCAAGTCCGGGTATGCTGTATGGACTGCTTTGCCCTCGTCAATGGCTCTAGTGACTGTTTCGAAAAAGTCAACCAGGTTTAAAAGGCAGGATCTGCCCTTTACAAAGCCGAACTGGGCGGGGTCAAGTGTCTGTAGGTCCCCTATGTCTCTGTTTATGAGTTCCATAATGATTCTTTCCATAGCTTTGCAGACCAGGCTGGTTAAGTTTATGGGGCGGTAGTTTCCAGGGTCTGTAGAGGCACCCCCCTTGTGGAGTGGGACCACTGTTGCTGTACGCCAGTGTTCAGGTACATATCCTGAAGTAAGGCTAAGGTTAAATAGCATTTTTATGTGTGGGTTTAGGAGTTCACGTAACACGCAACCCGGGATACCGTCAGGTCCCATTGATGCTGTGTTTTTTGCTTTGTTTAGGGCAGTTCTCTCTTGGACATCTGAGATGACAGGGAGATTACATTCAGCTGGGATAAGTATTTCTTCTTTTGGGGGTGAAGGAGGGGAGAAATTTGCACTGAACCTGTCAGCCAGAATGTTGGCAATATCTGTGGGTTCAGTGTATTTTTTATTATTGTGAACCAACTCTGAGCATATCTGTGGGTTTCCGCCCAGGTTTCTAACATAGCTGAAGAAGGCTTTCTGGTTATCTTTAGTGTCCTTAGCGATTTTTCTCTCAAAGTTGGCCTTGGATGTTTTTATGAGAGAATTTTCTGCTAATGTTGATCAGAGATGTCTTCCCTTTGTGGGATTTTGCTCTGACATGCAGTAGCTTCCTTCTTTTGTTATACAATTTGTTTATGGCTGAGGTCCACCAGACAGGACGCTTACCTTTGGAGGAGAGGGACTTGGATTTGTTTGGGATTGCATGATCCATGCATTCTTGGAGATGTCCATAGAAAGCATTTGTGAAGGATTCGGCATCGTGGGATGTGGTATCCACTGGCACAGTGGGCTTAAAGGATACCATCTCAGTCTTAAGAAGAGTGAAGTCTGCTTTTGAGAAGTTTTTCACTGTGGTCTTTTGTGCTGGGGGTGGAGGTGGAGGCTAACATAGGAGGACTATGGCTGACAAACTTTGCAGATGACTGCAAACTGGGAGCCATAGTGGAAAGTACATCAGACACAGATATCCTTCAGAGGGGTCTCACGGAAACTGATAGCTGGTGCCAGAGCCATGGCCTGAAGTTAAATGCCAAAAAATGTATAGTCATACCCTTAGGGAAAAACAAGGTAACCCCAAGCTACCATATAGGTAGCAATCCACTAAGCACAGAAGAGGTTATCAGGGACCTGGGGACCCAGGTTGACAGTGGCCATTCTTTTGACACTCACATTGCTAAAGTGGTTAGAAAAACCTTCTACATTGCCCACCTGATCATGAAGGGATTCACATCCAGATCAAGTGAGGTCATTGTTCCCCTGTACTCTTCACTTATCAGACCAATGATCGAGTACAATGCCCCATTTGGGATGTATCTCACCCGACACCTGCAGCAATTGGAGAGACCCCAAAGTTCCTGCCAAAGGATAAAGGACTCCAAAATCTGTCATATGCTGCCAGACTGAAGAAACTCCAGCTCTATTCAGTCGCATACCGTCTGCTCAGAGGTGACCTGTGCCTGACATACAAGGCCATGTCCAACCCGGAATTATTGGACATGCTCCACCTCAAAAAATCCAAATCTACCAGATCCACTAGAGCAAGCGACTTAAACCTTAGCACGGATATAAATAGGACATGCTGGAGGGATAGATTTGTCACCCAGAGACTCCCTATGTTGTGGAATAAAATCCCGGTCCATGTGAGGCAGAGCACCTCGCTGGCTCTGTTCAAGAGAAATCTTGACCGGTGGATGGGAGATCGTAGGTTTACCCCGGGAATCCTCTCTGTGTCACTGCTGGACAGAGGCACAACAAACTAATGGGCACAGTATTTTTTTAACATAAGGGGTGGCATAAGCCACAAAAACTCTGGGCTAGGCTTATAAATGCCTTAGGGCAGATAGCCTAGTATAAACCTATGAACCTATATGTATATCCAGGGTGATTAGTTTGTGATCAGATCTCACTAGTGAGGGGTATACTTCCGGTGTGGAGCATTTTGTCCCCATGTTTGTGATGATTAGGTCTAGTATATTATCTCCCCTAGTGGGAGAGGTAACTAATTGTTCCAGTGCATTTGAATTTATGAATTCCAGGAATCTTTGGGCTAGGGTATTAGGGCTAGAATAGTGTACCCAATCTATGTTTGGGTAGTTGAAGTCTCCCAGTATGATGGTATTTTGTGATACATTCATATACTCCAATGTCTTCAGGAAGGCTGAGTGGAGTTCTTGAGATTGGGAGGGTGGTCTGTAACATGCTACCAGTTGTATAGCAGTTTTGCCTATGGTTAGTTGCACCTGTATGGTCTCTGATGCTTCATGTGTTGCTACTAACCTGGAGGTGTGGGTATTAGAAAGAGAAGGACTGAAATGAAGTGCTTGGCAGCAGATAAGTTAACTAAGGCTGTAACTGCTGGGTCAGGTTTGGGAAAAGTATATATATATACATTTAAAAGACTGGGAAACTTAATATATCCCATTTGCCTTTTTAAAGACAGCTTGGTGACTATCAGGAAAACTGCAGGCAGTAAGACAAACATCTTCTAAAGCAGACAGGGCAGGAGGAATGGGTATAGGTTCTAGAAAATCCTTCTGTAAAAACTCAAAAGTATTTTCTGAGGGGCTGAGAAACCTCAATGTTCTCCCACTGAAAACACTGGCACATTCTAACAATAGTCTCAAAAAGAGAGCCCCCACAGAGAAAATCAGAAATTCAGCTCTCCTCAGAGTCTGAATCAGAAATCAGAGGACAATACCCAGAATCTCTCCCTGCATCTTCCTGTTCAGATTCAGAATCTTGAATCTCTTCAGGAAAGGAGGCATCCCTATCTCTTTTGCTGGAAACTACCATATAAGAAGGATCACTAGGGTGAATTAAACCCCGAGGAAGTCCTAGTAAACTACGCCTATCCAAAGAAATTTGAGGAGGAGTAGATATATGCTTGGTTTTCGGTTTCTTTTTAACAAGAAAAATGGGGCCAGTCGTGTTATTAATGGCAGCTGCTGCTTCCCCAGGGATGAGCACAGCATTCTGACACAGGACCGACAAGAATGGCTCTCCCTTGTTCACATTAGGGAACCCCAACAGCTGCAGTGGAAGTGGCTAACCCCTGGTCTATAATGGCTGTAGGTGCTACACCAGAGGGATCTGGGATAAAAGATGAGTGGTCTGAAATACAACAAATGGCCACAGCAGAGTCACCCACCTGTGGCTGGGGCACAGGTGCTCCATTTAAAAGTACGTTACAGTCTCAAGACACAATACGCCAAGCTTTAAAATAACTTTCCTGAAGAGGAAAGTAATAAAAAAGAAGTGATGCTGTTACCATAATCTCCAATCTGTGTTGTCTATCTTCATTCTTCTTAACCTGTGGGTCTCTGTTCCGATCCTCAGAACCAACTAGCCGCTTCACTAGCTAAAGATACCAAGCTCTAGCTCCTCCCTCCTAACCATAATTCCCCACTGCTCCAGATTACCTCAGATCGAGTTTGCAATAACAGCTATCAGTGGTTAACAAATAAGCCAAACTAGACAGCTCAGGATAAAAATTAGAATATTAAGAGCTCAATAAGGAACTGTGGTTCCTATGAATATATCCATCACATCTCTCAAAGTCTTGGATTTGGGGGGGGGGGGTGAATGATGATAGATAACACAGATGGAACCATAACTTCTTTATTTGATGTCACCATCTTCATTCATTCATTAACCTGTGGGACAGAGCCCCCACTTACAATAACTCAGGGTGGCCCTCATGGAAGGATATTCCAGAGTACAGCAGAGACAAAGATACTTCTGCTCCTGGTAATGATGAACAACTTAAAGGGACAATCCCAGAGTTTAAAATTCGGGTCCAAGCTATAGCTAGCTACAGTAACGCCCATTTTACTACGTCACTCACATCCCCACCCACAGTGCTAATTTGCTTTTAAACATCCTGTATAAGTTCGGTTGCAATACTGCTTTGGCTCCCAGTGTCAACTACATTTTATTTTTATGTTCCTATCAGGTTGCTAAATACACTTACAACTTTGCTGCATGTTTCCTCACATCGCCTCTCCAGAGTTAATCAGGTTTAAAACAAGCAAAATGGCTGTTTTCTCCTCGTATAAAATTTTATTATGTAAGCGCTTTCGTTTGAATCAATTTCCAAACCTAAACGGATTCAAACTAAACCTTACATAATAAAATTTTATCCCCCTTTTT